>NC_143582.1:165106356-165422596 GCF_048544385.1 Mastigoproctus giganteus | reverse complement strand
TAAAGAAGCAGTGTTTATGGTTTCTGCAGTGACAGCAGTGGGTGGAGCTCCAGGACTGCCAATTTTTGCAATTAATTCACACCATTTTTAAACAATCTAAATCACCTCTAAGCTGTGCTATATGTAATCACATATTCACCATAAGCCTCTTTTAACATTTCATACACTTCTGCTGATGTTTTTATGAGAAAACAAATTTTGAGAGCAGCATACTGTTTTCGCATGTCACGTCCATTGTTACATAGGTGAAACTCAACAGGCATAAACTTGACCAACCACCAAGGTCACACTGCACGTATGAGTTAATTATGCAGTTGCTATGTGATGGAACTTGGTTTGGTATTAAATTCCACAGCTCAGGTAGAAATAGCAAACAATACAGTTGTTCATGAAAAATTACGATCATTCTTTATTGAATAGCCCTTGTATATACTGTAGGCTTGAATTCTGTTCCAGGGAAAATAATGGAGTCACTGGTTAAAGAAGTATTGCAGAATCATCTTAACAAGAAATGAATTATATGGAAACCACGGCTTGGGTTTGTTTAGGGGTGATCCAATTAGCTTGTTATGCTGCAGTGACAATTGCTCCACCATGCATAATCCTTTATAGTTCGGTCAGCAGAAGGTGGTTTGACTCATTCAACACCATTCTTTGTACATCTTAACCACAGTGGGCCGTGAGCAACCAACAAGATGTGCTGTTTCCAATATAATTACACCCGGTACACAAATTCCCACTATCATGCCCTTTTGAAACTGTGATATCTTTACCATTTCCCCATAACTGCCACTCTCACTTTGACTTGCACAACCAGATGTAAATTACCACTGCTGTAGCATATGAAGCTGTTTAGATTTTTATACTGCAAGCTTTGTGGAATAGGCCATTATGGATGGGGCGGTCACAGTTAAGTGATCACTGAGTGTATATAATTATTACTGACAGAGAGAGAGGGTGATGCACTCTCACCAATACCCTTTAACCTAACCCTCGAAAATATAATTAGAGAGACTAAAGAAGAGATGAGAGGAAATCTCAGGATTCACATATGATATCACAACCATAGGGAAAAAACAATGAGGATCATCAACACAATGAAAATATTGAAGAAAGAAGTGAGTAAGACTGCAGCTTAATAAAGGAAACAAAAAAAATTCATGAAAATGAAAAGGAGCAATAGGCAGGGGAAACATAGGAACATATAGAAGAATACAAGCAACTGAGACAATACAAATATCTGAGCACAATCACGAAAAACAACAGTAGGAACAAATTCAAGCAAGAATCCTGGCAGGGAACACAACCTCCCACTTTATCCAAAAACTTTTCTCATTCAAGAATTCTATTCCACAAATTAAAAGAAACAATGTACGTAATCATCAGACCAGAAGTGATGTATGGATTGAAAACTTTTTTCACAGCAAAAGCAGACAAGATGTAGATACAGTATTTAAAAATTAAGTCCTATGAAAAATTTATGAGCTGATTATTCATAGAGACACAGGGGAACAGCAAAGGAGAGATAAGCATGAAATACAGGAACTCCCCCCCCCCTTTCGTGTCAGAATTTCCCCCAAGCTTGTGCAGCACTCGCAACTGTGCTCACTGAATTGATTGAATCAAAAAAGAAATGTTCGACAAACATGTAAATAGAATTATTTACTGTATTTATTCAATTTTTTATCTCATGCGCAGGAAAAATTACAAAAGCATGCAATTTAAAAAATTTTCAAAATGATAAAATTACAAAAAAAGAGAGGAGACTGGCATAAATAACATCAGTAAGTTTTACCTCTCGAGCGTCGTTGCCAGAATCAATGTCTTCAGCTGATAAGCATGCTGTTGCGGAGGTTGACAGCTGTGGTGATTTAGAAGGGGTCGGCCACTCAATCTTACGAAAGAACATATTAATGGATGACTGGACGGTGGCTTTTTTCTTTTCATCGTAGATTTCTTTGTAGCAAGCAAGCATATAATTCACCCCTCTGTTAACTTTTAAGAATCGTTCGCTGTCAGGATCCATCTTCTCAAACCTCGCCATTGCCATCTCTGGTGATGAAGTGTCTTGGCTCCTCATCTGGTTCATCTTGACCTTTGTCAGAATTTTCTTCCTTCTCTTCTTCCTCTATTAACTCTTCCATGTCTTTGACATCAACTTCCAACTGAAGTAGTTCTGCAACCTTTACAATCTTATCTGTAACCTCTTCATATGATTAGTCTTTTTCGAAGCCTTTTAAATGCCATGGACATATTTTCTTCCATGCGCCATTTAAACAACTTTTAATAATTTCTGCCCAGGCCTTATTAATGTTTAAGATGGCTTGGCAAATATTGTAAGATTTCCAAAAGTCTCTTAACGTAAAATTTTTCACATCGTCTACTGCAGACAATGCCTGAGCAAATTTTGTGCGTAAATAGTATGCTTTTAAATTCGAAATAACACCATGATCCATAGGTTGGATGAGTGAAGTCGTGTTTGGCAGTAGAAATATGACTCATGTTCAAATTAAAATCAACTAGATGCGTAGAATGTCCAGGAGCATTATCTAATAGAAGAAAAATCTTGAAAGGAACGTTGTTGTCTTTACAATATTTTTCAACCTCGGGAATGAAGCAGCATTTAAACCAATCCTTGAAGAGAGATATTGTTATCCATTCTCTCTCTCTCTCTCTCTCTCTCTGGTTCGATCAGAAATCCACGGGTAGGGTGGCTTTATTGATGCCCTTAAATGCACCAGGATTTCCAGAATGCAGATTAAAACAGCGGTTTTAATCTGCAATCTCTTGCTGCATTAGCCCCAAGCAAGAGCGTGGTCCTATCGTTTTGTAATTTTGTGAAGTGTTGTAAAAAATTATTGATGAAGGCGGCTATTCAATGCAACAAATTTTTAACATTGATGAGACTGCTCTGTATTGTAAAAAAATGCTGGATAGAACAAACATTGCCAAAGAGGAAAATACAATGCCAGGTTAAATATACATACAACAACAATAACATGAATAAGGAAACCACCTTATGGGTCCTTAGCTAGTGATGTGAGTTAGTAACATGTTTATGTTCTTCGTGTGATTACTCTATGGCATCTTGTTCATCCCTAGTCTGCAATCCACATCTTGGAGGAGTATAGAGGTATGTACATGTAAGCACAGACACTATACTAAAACCTTAAGTAACAATTGGGTTTTGCGTAGTGGCATTAATAATATTGTATTAACTAACCAAGTTAAACTCTAATTTATAGACAATGTGTCATGATGTGTTATAATAACAATTATACTAACAAGGAGGAATGGTTATGTACAGCGCTTTTTTTTGGGATGGTACGCAACAGTATGGCGTACCCGCACCTTTATTAACAGTGGTTGTGACATCTGGATGCAGTACATTTCGAAATTTGTAATATTCCATAAAATTTTTCACCAGTTTACCTACTATTCAAATAAGCTTAAAGTTATTTAACTAAATTTGCATTTTTCACTGTCTATTGTTAAGATATTTTCTATATAAAACTTTATAACCATTTTTAGAATTCTAAATTACTCAGTCGGACTTCTGTTTAATGAACTCCTTTTACAGCATTTTTTTTTTTTTTTAATTCCCCTTGGAAATTACATTTAAAATAGTTTCCGATGAGTGAAGAAAATTTTCGTATAACAACGGCTTAGGAGAGACTTAACTGGGTATGCACCGTTCGCACTTCTGGCTTTCAGGCAATTTAGGAAATTAGTGTTGCTAAACGAGAATTGAGAGTTAAAGAGATTACGATTCTACAACTTAGGGGTACCTGGTAAAAGCTATCCGACCACCTGTCCCACAGACAAAGAAGTCGCACTGGTCAACAGTGAGCAGATCAAGGGGTATTCCCAATGGGCTCTGGCCCACTTTGTACTGCAGTGGTGTCCAACTTTTTCCCGTATAGGAGCCATATTCAAATTTAGATTTCTTTCGGGGGTCGCACTGAGTGATTCGAGAAAAATTAGTGCATTACATTTTCCATATCTTGTTACACAAAAAAGGAAGTTTCTGTTTTCATGTTACTGTTTTTTATTTTCAGGCTATATATAAAAAATGCAAATTCCCAACATTTTTATGTGTAACAAATCTATGTCACTAATTTATTTTTTAGATTTTATTAAAATTATAAAATATGACTTTCTTTTATTTTTCAAAAAATACTTTACTTTTGCCTTTAAATGCTGATTTTAGAAAATTTACAATGTGAAAGGATCACTGCTTAAGATGAATATAAGGTAAATAAATAAAAATAATGATACACCTAAAACTGAAAATATTCGAAAATTTTATTAAGTACAATATACGATTACATTTACAAACAAAACATTTAATCAGAAATTATTTTTTGATAATTAGCAAAATTTAAAATGCTGTTTTAGTTCACTTTCTGAGCGGGCCATAGGTTAGACACCGCTGTGAATCAACTGTAAGTGCCCCGTTCAAGAGAGGGATTTACTTTTACCCCGACAAATAATTCTATTGTTTCGCAGAAGTGCATTATCCACATTTTTCCATAAATTTTCCCTCTCTGTTTACCTGGTCACAGTAGCTGAATACCCGAATGACAATGGCATTTTGAACAGTTAAAAAAAATAATAAAAAAAAAAGAAAAGAAAAAATTCCAAATTTAAGAAATAGTGACAATATCTATGACGAATGAAGGTAAATTAAGACTATGAAGGTATTAAAACCTTCTAAACATCAAATGTCGGCATTTGATAAGAATGAAGTTAGAAAACTGTCAATTAGGCTTCAGTTAAATGAAAGAGATGCAATTCATGGATTTCGAGAATACCTAATTGAAAATACAGTTTCAGAAAAACTGAAGAGCATTTGATAAAGGCTCTGGGTACAATATCAATTTCATCAAGTGAATGTGAACGAGGATTTTCACAAATGAATCTGATCATCAGCCCAACCTCATGGCTGCTTCGGAAACGTCATTCAGACACAAACAAGAAAAGAAGTCGGGCATAGTGTGTTGGATGGAAACTCAAAAATTTGGAATATTTTATAAAAATTTTATAAAATTTTTTTTACTAATTTTTACTTATTACTTATTTTTTTATATTTATATACATTAAAAATTTTTCCTCCAGTGATATTTATTCAGCCAATGGGAAAAGAGGGATGTGGGTTACGTGCAAATACACAACAAATACTAAAATACGTAACAGAAGCTTGTTTTACTGTAGTAAAACTAGTTTTGTTTAAGCATGTTCATGCTAGATAAACCTCATGCATGCACTTTGTTTATCTAATACGACCACACAGTACCATCCTTGATTTCCTTTGTATATATTCATAGCTGAGGAAGACACACAGTGTCGAAAGCTTCTGTAAGTATTTTATTTCATCAAAAGAAGCGAATGCAGCCAGCAAGGGGCAAAGCCCCCTAGTATACTTGAATAATAAATTTATGCTTAATAAACTGTATGTTAATATACTTAATTTGTTGTTCTTATTCCAAAAACATTACTACTAAAGTAACAATATCAGAAAATAATTTTCTAGAGTACTGTACTTTTCATGTCCTTTTAATTTAAAATTTTTTCCTAATAGCAAAGAATGAGTACCGGCACCTTATCTTTGACAGAAAAAAGCACTGGTTATGTATTAAAAACGGGTAAAAGTAAGGTAAAACTTACCAATATAAGGAATGTCTCGGTTCACTGGGACATTCCGTAACAATCAGCTCTGATGGAACTCTCAACTAAAAACTCTTTGCTCTCAGCTTCTAAAACTCTGCAAAAATAAAAAACTCTACAGATAGCTCTCTCAAAGACTTTCTCTCTCAACTAAAACCCTGTTTTTTTTTCTAACTTCTTTTTCTCCACTTCTGAAACGCTGTCCTCTCGAACAACTTCTCCCTAAAACTCTGTCTTTCTAAAAACTCTCTCTTCTTGTTCTGAACTTCTAAAACTGCTCTAACACTTTCCTTTGTTCTCACTTGCGTATATATAGGTCCCTCCCCCTTTATACGCTTTCCATGCTCCCGTTGGTTCAGAGCTCATTTTTGTGGGGGAACTAATATCCAGGGCTGATATCTGGGGATCAAAAACAGTAAAAAAAGGGAGTTATAACCATCTGAAAATGAAACTCATATTTGTTCAGGGTGAGTTCTTGATCTTTGAACTCAGGAATCCAATTCCTGCAAAAGGAACTTATTGATACAATCTACTCTGCAGTTATTAGATTCAGATTTCCCATATATATCTGTTTCCTATATATCTGTTTTCAATAGTCATAACTTCTTTCTATGCGAAAAAATAATCAAACACTTCTTTGTTAACTGCACTTCTATCTCCCGTATTGGTCAGAAGCTGATCAAGTAATTTTTGCGATACGATGGTAACGGATTAATATCGGTAAAGCAGGGTATACTGTATTGTATGGCTACATGTGTGGTTTGAAAATGTGGTATTGTAAAATGCCTGCATTTTTACCTACCATCTGCCACCAAGCTACCCCCTATACTTTTGTCCCTCTACTGTACTTTTGGGAATGCAAAACCCAACCCCATACTTCTCAGCGTTTCCTTGCCTGTTCTCCCCACTAGAACGCACGCCTCTCTGGCATCATATTAAGTGAGGTCAGTAATTATGATGCCATGACCCAGCTAATACAGGTGGGATTGCAGATGATGAAGAATAAACATTCTTTTAGCATTTGTAAGTCATAAATAATTTCTCTATTATTATAATTTGCTTGATTTTACAGGCTACGTTTTCATTTCTTTGGATAAATCAATCATTGTTTAATCATAAACTAATTAGCTAACTAATTGCATTGTTGATAACGTAACCGCTATTTTTAATATTACGACTATGGGAAATAAATTCCTGCTTTACAAGTTTTCGCTTTACAAGCACATGCTAGGAACGAATTAACTCGTAAAGTCAAGAACTACTTGTATATTGCATACACACTATACAATATATTTCTTAATATATTGTATAGTGTGTATACAATATATTATAAATATTAGGGATTCACATGCTGAGCACACATGATATACTCAACTTGGATAACCACCAAGAAACATTCCAAATTTCAGCAGAATTATACCATTAAAAGTTAAAATATAATGCCTGGAATTCTGAAACGTTTTTAATAATGATCCTGTATACTTATGAACAGAATTTTGCCAATACTATCTTACCTTAATGGGATAGCACATTGCAAGCTTTCTCATTCCAAAAAAAGAAGCCACGCTGTTTGACTATGTTTGCTGAAATCAATAAATTACCAGATTAGTCTAAAATATTTTCAATTATAAGTAAAATAGTTTCACTCTGTTTACACAGAATATCCCAAACATCTGTCTTGGCGAGGTTTTATTCGGCTATAGCTTCCCCCCTCCAACTTTCTCAAATGCAGTACTAATTCTTCAATTATTGAAAACGCAATACTGGATTACAGTCTTGGATTGTACAACAGAGAATGAGTGTTGTGAAACTGTATTTCACACAGAACTGTTTCACTATTTGCACTAAGAAAACTTTTAAACTGAAAACAATACATGTTCTGCTCCTTCTGATTGAGCTATTTCAGTGTCAACAAATTTCATTCCATAACAGATTTGGGGGCATCCTCAGTGAACCCAAAGTCTAACTTGAGTTGAAATGGCTTGTGATAGCACTGAACAAAGTCCTACTACAGCAGGTCCAATAACACAGCCAACAATTACAAATTCCCAAAGGTGCCTTACATCAAATTTTAAGAAATGATATCCATGTGTACCTGTACACCAGGGGTCCACAAGTTAATTTGGTTTTTTTTTTTTTTTTAGGAGTATTAGCAACTAAGACCATATTGCTCCAGGGATATGCAGTGGTCATTCCCTGACTTTTCTGCATCCTCCGTATTTGGTGGTCACAGGCTCGAACCCCGGTCTAATCAAGAAGCATGTGCTATGCACTGCTGTTCCTGCCCACTTGGCTACGGAGGTGTCCCACAAGTTGAGCATAATTACTCAATAGTATTATATCTCAGAGTTGGCCAAAACTTAAAACTACAAGGTCAGAGTTGGATAACATATACTAGCATGATTTAGGATTTTCACAATTAAAATAAGGATTTCTGTTAGAAATGAATGAGATTCATTTTTATCTGTTTGATCAGTGAGCAAACAAAATTTTGTGTATGGAACTTTGAAAAACCAAACCAAGCCAAGCCATTCAGGAATCTCTATACCATCAATCACTGGAGAAACACCATAGAAATTTGAACAAGATTTTCACACCAGACATAACTGGGAACATATAGTTTTAGCAAAGTGAATACATGTCACATCCATTGAGGGCAGCTCCATTAATTTTGTGGGAATTATTCCCTTAGCATCCTCATTTCCTGTTTGTTAACATTACCTGACTAGCAAGGTTAATCAAAGTGCCTCGGATTTCTTCCTTTGAGATTATTTAAAAGATAAGGCATTTGAAAACAAATAAGATATGGAATTTTTAAACATTTAAAAAAATTGATCTAACATTTTTCATGTTTAAAAAAATCATCCAGAGCAAACTGCAAACATTGGTGAGGTTACACATTGGCCCTGGTTATGTTCATCAGTTCAGAGAAATGTTTACTGCAGTATCTTAGCAACATCATTTTTCCACACACAACTTGCAATTAATAAATTTAAGTTTTAAAAAACTTTTTTTCATTTGATCCACAAACACAAGTTACAGCCAATAAAAACTCCTCCAAAACTTTGAATCATCCTTCTTTATTAAGAAAAGAGAAGCACTATAAAGCAATTAAAAAATAGCTTATTCAAGGAATATCTAACATACTAAATATGAAGGCATTTCAAAAATAAAGGTACCAAGAACCAGTACCATCAATGCATGGGCACACAGGGCACTTTCCCAGGGGCCCCACAATTCTAAGGGCTCATGGTGAATTTATCACCAACTGTTGATTAATGTTGATTATCAGTTCGAACTTACTCATAAAATAATTGAAAAAAAGGGGGCTAGAAAAAAGTTGTCACGGAAAAGAAGAACCTTTGAGATATACCATCATTATTTTATTACAAATTGTTAATGTTCCAACTTCCAAACAGCAATACACTCTGTAAAAAAACTTAAACTTATAAAGAATCATCTTCACAGAACAATGAGGCAGCAACGTTTGAACTGGCTTTCACTCATGTGCATGGAAAATAATATCTTGAAGTCTATTGACTTCGATCCAACTGTAAAACAATTCTTAACAAAGAAATTTCGCAAACATTTGTGTTGATTAATAATAAAAAATTCATTAATTCATACTGTAAGGTTTACCAATTAATTATCATTTATATGTTGAAATGTTTGTGTTTTTCAAGGCTGATAATGTTCAAAAGTTTTGATTAATCCTCGCTTCACATCATGTTTTTTTTTTATGTTTAAACATTGATTTTGTTGAAAGTAGCAATAAATCTAAAGGTTTAATTTTATTGACCGTTTACATTTTTATTCCTTTGAATGAGGGGACCCAGTGCATTGCTTTGTCCAGGGCCTAAAATGCTGTTAAGATGACCCTGCCAAGAACTTCATTCTTAACACATATTTGAATGCCACATAAAAATTTAGCACATCACTTTCCCACACATATTTAAGAATTTGTTCAACTATAAACCAAGGCAACTACCCTAACATGAAAGAAATCAGTATGAAACAACTTTATCCAGAAAAATTAACATCACTATCAGTTTCAAACCACTTATCAGCCAGTCACTCTTGCAGGAATATAAGGAGATTGAAATGACTTATTAGTATTTAATGCACAAAAACAAGCTTATACGGCATCATCGAAAAAAAAAAAAAAAAAAAAACTTTCAGTATCACCTGTCCATCAGTTTGCCTAGTTCTACACCAGATGGAAGTTTATTCCAACAATCAACTGGAAATTTTTCTTCAACCACAGACTGATGACAAATTTCTACACATCTATCCTGAAGCTATTCTTCCTCAATTTGAATTTATGCCCCTCATGTGCATAGTCTGAGTATGAGGAAGGAGTGCATCATAAATTAATTTACTCAATCCATTCATAGCCTTAAAACATCTCAATCAGATCTCACAGAACACTCCTTAACAAATCCAAGCTGTGACTGCAGTATAAATGCAATCTGTCTAAATGGTCCTCCATTACTTCTTTAACCAGTGACTCTTAATCATGTCACCTGATCCCCCATTGAGAATTGGGGATACATTTGCATATTTCCAGTATGTCGTGATCTCCCCTGAATCCAAGGATGCTCTCATAATTATGATTAAAGGTTTGCTGGCCTCTTTTGCTGGCTCCTTTAATATAACTGGATACATCTCAACCACCATAGGTGCCTTTTTTACAGTCAGCTTCATCAATACCTCTTCCACTTTCCTGAGAGGAAAGTGGAAGAGGTATTGTTGATCACAATCATTCAGCTCCTTGTCAGAATTTGATATATTTTGGCATCCGAATTCCTAAAATATACCTCATGTGTAAATGTAGTTTGTCAGCAAGACTTGGTAAAAGATTAAAACTGTGACACGTGGTCCAGAACTTCCCAATCATAACACTATAACTTTTGGGTGTGGCAGTTGGCAATGTGTGACTTGGGCATCATCTTGCAACATGATGATAATTTCATGATTCTGTATCAACTTCCCAATCAATGCTATAACTTTTGGGTGCAGCAGTTAGCAATGTGTGGCTTGGGCATCATCTTGTAGCATGATGATAATTTCATAATGCTGTATGACATTACGGCAAAGGTAAAGAAAGCCTGCACGAGAAGCATGCAAAAGTTCGATGAAATTTACCGGTAAAAGTACTTTGCCGTAACAGCATTTGTATTGTTGCTCACTCAGTAAACATACAGTGGGTGTTATCGATCAGGTGTAGAAAGTGAATCCCATGGGAGATTGAAACCCTCCCAAAGTGGAGGGGGTAACCTGACCTTTTTTCTTTAGAATCACTGGTGGACTAGTGGATAAATTGTTTATTAAGAAAAAAAAAAAAGGAAGGCAGAGGAAGCCCACACAAGAAAGCTCACACAAGAAAGCATAGCAAACTTTGAAAAAGTTTACTGGTGAAACTACGTTATGAACATTTTTTACAACGCCAGAACTTCTAATATGACTCTGTTTGTGATTCAGTTAGTTAATTCAATTAGTGATTCTAAAGAAAAAAGGTCAGGTTACCCCCCCCCCACTTCGGAAGGATTTCAAGCTCCCGTGGAATTCAACTTCTACTCCAGACCGATAACACCCATCGTCTGTTTATCGAGCATGCAACAATACAAATGGCGTTACAGCAAAGTACTTTTACCGGTAAATTTCATCGAACTTTTGCATGCTTCTCGTGCAGGCTTTCTTTACCTTAGCCGAAATTACTAATCAGATGGTCATTAGATAGTCCTTTGTGAAAAATGACCACCTGTAACTGATCAAGTGTGTTACAGTAGCACTCAATATCCACAGTGTAATCCTATTTAATGAAACAAATAAGAAGCATAGCAACCCTTACAGTTTCAAAGCATTGCTCTCATGATCCTCATTGCTTTGAATTTCTTTGCAAGGAGAGATAATGAATGTTTCCATATTGTGGATGCTATCTTCACTTCTAGCATCATATGATACATCTGTTCAATTCCCTCTTAACAAGTGCCACATGAACTGCACTCCTACATACTGGCAATACTTCAAATGCATAAAAGAGAATCCCATTCAAAGAGCTTTGTAATCATCTGCAATTTGCTATGAAACTTGGTGTACTCTGAATTTTTTTTAGTTCAGATCATGAACAGTGCTATGCACACTACCCAGTGAGATGTTTAGTTCTTCAACAGTGTTGAGGGAAGTGACTGGGCACCTATAATGCCACTTATTTGTACATCTGTCATGTCCCTTTAGCAAGGGCACTGTATTATGCCCAAAATTGTTTCCGTGATGTCTGGCCTATACATCTCAACCAGTTGGCGATGTCTGGCCTATACATCTCAACCAGTTGGCGATGTCTGTAACACATACCCTTAACGTGCAAAAATTTGATCACACTGCACAATTTTGACCACACCTTCAGCAGTTTTCATCTTGCAACTGATAGTGTGATGATAATAGCATTAGTAGAGGCATATAATGCAAGAAAGCAATCTTATACAGCATCAGCATTCCCATTTCACCTATCCATTCACTCCAAATGTTTGTCTGGTTCTGCCTTGAATTTATTAAAGCTGTCAACTACTTCTACGACAGATGGAAGTTTGTTCCAGCAATCAACCGATAGCATCAGCAAATATTCTTGCACCCTTTCTATTTAAGTGTATCCCATCCCTGTAGAAGCAGCCTCTCCTGTTAACAAGTACAGACCAGGCTGAAAAAAATTCTACCCCTTGAGCCTTGCACAATCTCTCCAGAGCCGAATTGATTGACAAGGCTCTCATCATATACTCCCTCTTATTGTGTCTGGGCAGAATTGCAGACACTTTTAAATATAAAAATTTAACCCTAACTCGCAACTTTTTTTCAACAGTCACCTGTACTTGTTAAGTAATTCTGCCATTCTCCTACTCTTAATATCATTTGTGCCAACATGTACAACAATATCACCTTTTGTGCCCTTAAAAGATGATATCTGCTATACGACGTCATCAACATTTTCCCCGGGCTGACATAACCTGGTCCTGTTCCACCTATCCTTTTTGCACAATATATTCCCTGTTTCTCTGACAATACAGTCACCAACAACTGTGGGACCAGTGCATTCTGCCTTGAGGATTGCTGCTGTGTTGCCTGATGTTCAAGTGCAAGCTCTGCCATTAATGTGGGCAGCTGAGAAATTAATAGGCCCCCTCAATATAAATCCTTCAAGGGCATCTACCCTGTTGTTCAAGCTCTCATAAAGGCCCATAACACTGAGTTGGCACCTGATTTACTCACACTCCTTACATTGAGCACACACTGACACAATCCCTTGTCATGTCCCTTTCTGATAGATCTACAAACATAAAACAAGCAGTACATTTCAAAAGGCTGTGATTTAGAGGATAACCCCCCTCAGTTCTCCCCAGTGCCAAGCACTCCCACTACCTTCAGTATTTTGCTTTGCTGCTCTGGTCTGATTTCGATTCAATTTCAATACAATTAAAAGGTAAAACTCCAGAACACGGTGCCCCTTTGACAATTACGTCGAGAAGAAGAGGGGGAAAGCAGTAAACAGAAACGAAAGTCAATTAACACGTGCAACGAACAATAAAATTGCTCTTTGCATAAGCACTAAACGGCAACATAGAATTTTTTTTTTTTTTAAACGCAACGGACACAATACTACGTTAATAATACGTGAAAATACCACAGAAATACAAGACAAACTAAACTCACCTCACAGCAGCAAAGAAACAGTTTACCAGCAGGATTGAACGGGATAACGACAAACTAAAAACCACGAGGCAATAACCAGAAAAGCAAGAAATAACAGCTCAGCACCGTACGCACTAAAAACCAGCATTCAAAAGAAAGAATACGCAACGAATTTTGTATTTAGTGCTCCAGTGACGTCGTGTCACGTGACATCCACATGAAACGAAGAGGGGACACAGTCAGTAGGCGCAATCAAAATCTGTCAATCACTGCTTTCCCCCGTTCTGACAGCCAATTACAAGGGGGCACCGTATATTGGAGTATGGCCCAAAAGATAACACTAAACTTATATCACAATTCAGTAATAACACTATATATATATATATATATATATATATATATATATATCAGTATCTAGTTTTATCTCCTACCGAGTTACATTATAAGAATTTCGTATCTCCTATCAAGTTTAAGTTATATGTAGTAAGTTATAACGTTACGTTTGTAAAATCTAAGTAGTTGCGAGGTTAGCCTGTGCAGACATTGCTCCTTAAAGCTCTTCAAACAGAGAAGTTTTTCCTGATTTATTTTCTGCTTTATTAGTTTAAATTGTCATATTAACTTTTTTCTAGAGTAGCTTTATATTCCTAGTTACGATACTTAGTTTAAAGTTTAACTTAGACAGAGATTTCGTAGATATTACTTAGTATCAGTAACGGTATCAAATCCACGTGTCACAAATTGAACGAGAGGTCTTTTAACCAAATTTAGTCGATTTATTAACCAATTGTTATATCAAATTATCTTCTATACGTAGATTATAGACCTAGGCAGGATCCTTAGTTTAGTCTAAATTGAGATAGCGAGATTTCGAAGCTAATCAATACTTACGAGTCCGTAGAAATACCGTTCGTGAATTCCCGCCATTTTTACACGATAGCATAAGCTTAGTGTAGTATACTGCATAATATAATATTGTCAATTAATCAGTAAATCTATTAATCTTGATAAACTTTATTGTCAATTAAATTGTATTTTTAACTCTATAAATATATATAAAGATTTAATCGTAACAAATAATTAATACATAACTATAGTGGTACACGTGATACGGAAGTTGTATAAAGGGAACACTAGATACCGAAAAAAAAAAAAAAAAAAATATATATATATATATATATATATATAACATAACTGTTTTGGGATATAACTTAAGGATTTAATTTTTGTTTTAAATTTTATTGAATTAAATTGGAATCATGACTCTGACCAGAGCAGCAAAGCAAAAGGCTCAAGCTAATGGGAGTGCTGTGGTTCAGGGGAGAACTGAGGGGGGCAGTTGCCCTCTGAATCACAGTCTATTAAAATGCACTGTTTGCTTGATGTTTGCGGAGCAGTCGGGTACGGGACATGATACTGCCAAGGGGGATGTCTTTGTGTGTGCACGATGTAAGGAGTGCAAGGAAATCAGGCGACAACTCAGCGTTGTTATGGGCCTTTATGAGACCTTGAAGGACAGGGTGGATGCCCTCGAAGGAAATAAATTGAGGGGCCCATCAAGCTCTCAGCTGCCCACATCAACGCCAGAGCTTGCACTTGGTCATCAGGCAACACAGGGGCAGCCCCCTAGGCAGAATGCGCTGGTCCCACAGGAACTAGTAGTTGTTGGTGACTCTATTGTCAGGGAAACGGGGAACATACTTTGTAAAAAGGATAGGTGGAATAGGACCAGGGTATGTCTGCCAGGGGCAAAGGTTGATGACGTTGTAGAGCAGATATCATCTTTTAAGGGCACAAAGGGTGATATAGTTGTACACGTTGGCACTAATGATATTAAGAGTAGGAGACTGGCGGAATTACTTAGCAAGTACAGGTCACTGTTGAAAAAAAGCCGTGAATTAGGGTTGAACTTGAAAGTGTCTGCAATTCTGCCCAGACACGATAGGAGGGAGTATATGATGAGAGCCTTGTCGATCAATTCGGCCCTGGAGGGATTGTGCAAGGCTCAAGAGGTAGAATTTTTTTCAGCCTGGACTGTACTTGTTAACAGGAGAGATTGCTTCTACAGGGATGGGATACACTTAAATAGAAAGGGTGCAAGAATTTTTGCTGATGCTGTCGAGGCAGTGTTAGGTGGGTCGGAAAACTGCTAGTTGGGGGGGATACAAGGACTAATAGATTAACAGTAGCCACTGGCAGAGGTGGAAGTGATTCTTGCACTGCTTCTATTCAAATGAGCAGAAGTCTGAAAAACAAGATGCAGGATATTTCAGAGACTGCTGGTAGTCATTGCGTTACAAGTAAACACATGGGTTGTGTTAGGGTAGCTAAGAATAGAAACAGGTGCATGTATACCTGCGTGTACACCAATGCTAGGAGTTTGGTAAATAAATTTGATGAATTTGAGGTATTGCTCAAAACATCAAAGGCAGATATTGCTGGGATATCAGAGACGTGGTGTCACACAGATATAAGTAATGCGGAACTGGAATTTGGGGAATACAATGTATATAGAAAGGATAGACAGGACAGGAGGGGAGGAGGGGTTATGCTATTAATTAAGAAACACATAAAGTCAAAGGAAGTGAAGCCAGTTGACATCGATGGACAGGGCAGTGTCGAGTCAGTTTGGTGTGACATAAGCATAGGGAAATCAAAATTGAGAGTAGGAGTGTGCTATAGGCCTAATGACTCTGATGAGTATAATAATATATTGTACAGGGAAATAGAGTGGGCCAGTAAATCAGAGAGTCTTATAATGGGGGATTTTAATTTCCCAGATATTGACTGGAATTTGTGGGTTGGTCACTCGCACACTAGCAAGGCTTTTGTGGATTTATTGGATGATTGTTTTCTACATCAGCATGTTCGTGAGGCAACAAGAGGGAGCAATACTCTTGATCTGATTATCAGTAGTGATTCTTCATGCATTAAGAACCTGCAGATAAATGAACCACTAGGTGGCAGTGATCACAGTGTGTTGAAGTGGGATTTACTCAAGGAGGTAACTACCATCAGAGGTAAAGGGAAGGGTTTTTGTTTTCGTAAAGGCGACTATGATGGTCTGAGACAGTATTTAAATTCTATACAGTAGGACGAACTGATGATGTTACCAACAGCAAACTCAAAATGGGAAGCATTCAAGGAACTAATATTGGTGGCTACCAGGCTTTACATACCAACTAAGAAATATTGTTCAAGGTTTAGGCCTAAATGGTTGTCAGATGGACTAATGAGACATGTGGCAGAGAAGAAAAATGCATGGGATACATACAAATTAATGGGTGACATGGAAGCCTATGATAGATATAAGTTGGTCTGTAACCATGTCACAAAGGAGATTAGGCAGGCAAAGGCAGACTACGAAAAATCCTTGGCAAAGGATGCAAAGAAAAACAGAAAGGAGTTCTTTACATACTTGAACTCGAGAAGGAAAGGGATGAATCAGATTGGTCCACTGGATATTGATGGTTCAACAGTTGAGGATCCTGCTCAGGTGGCTAACAATCTAAACGAGTATTTTGCATCTACATTCACGCATGAGGAGTTATTCAGGAAGGAGAATGATGTAGGTAAAGTAAACATTGGCAGTGAGCTGGATGATTTTGTAATAACTGAGAGGAAAGTGGAGGAGAGATTGTTGAGGATAAACATAAAAAAGGCACCTGGGGTGGATGGGATCTATCCAGTTATATTAAAGGAGGCAGCAAAGGAAGTATGCAAACCCCTAGCCATAATTATGAGAGCTTCTTTGGACTCAGGGGAGGTACCCATAGACTGGAGATGTGCAAATGTAACCCCAATTCACAAAGGAGGATCAAAGGCTGACACAAGTAATTATAGACCTGTTAGTTTAACTTCTGTTCCAGGTAAATTAATGGAGGCACTGGTTAAAGAAGCACTGCAGGATCATCTAGACAAGAATTCAGTTATAGCTCAGACGCAGCATGGTTTTGTTAAGGGCAGGTCTTGCCTGACCAATTTGATTGGATACTATGATGTAGTCACAAAAGAACTGGATGCAGGGAATAACTTTGATATTATATATTTGGATCTTAGAAAGGCTTTTGATACTGTTGCACATGGAAGACTGCTGCACAAATTGGAGCAGTGTGGCATTGGAGGCAAATTGCTGCTATGGATAAGGGGATGGTTGAGTGGCAGAAGACAGAGAGTGGTAATCAATGGACGCTGCTCAACGTGGACTAATGTTATTAGTGGAGTTCCTCAAGGTTCAGTGTTGGGTCCATTGTTGTTTTCGGTGTTTATGAATGATATTGATGATGGGATATCAAGTTTAATGTCTAAGTTTGCAGATGATACAAAGGTTGGCAGGGTCGTTAAGGACACTACTGACGCTATGCTGCTGCAACAGGATCTGGAAAGGTTGAACAGATGGGCTGAGAGGTGGCAAATGAAGTTTAACATTGACAAATGTAAAGTACTACATATGGGTAACAGTAACCCCAGAGCAATGTATCAACTCTGCGGTACTACACTGACAGTGGTGGAGAATGAAAAGGACCTGGGGGTAATTGTGCAGGCAGATATGAAGTTCTCTGAGCAGTGCAGACGAGCTGCAAGAGTAGCTCATGGTGTCTTGTCAATGATATACAGGAATTTTTCTAGCAGGGATAAGGAGGTGATTATTCCCTTGTATAAGGCAATGGTTAGGCCACATCTTGAGTACTGTATACAGGTCTGGAGGCCTCATTTCAAGAAGGATGTAGAGCTGCTGGAACGGGTACAGAGAAGGGCAACAAGATTAGTAAATGGAACAAAGGGTTGCTCTTACGAAGAAAGGCTTAAGTTTTGCAAATTACAGAGTCTGGAGACTAGGCACCGGCGAGGTGATCTGATAGAGGTGTATAAGGCTTTGAATGGTTTGAGCATGCTCAATGCCAATGGGATTCTTCATCTTTCTCAGAATAATCACCTCAGAGGGCATAAATTCAAATTGAGGAAGGACGGATGTCGGATAGATGTGCGGAAATTTGCCTTTGGCCAGCGGGTGGTTGGTTGGTGGAACCAACTTCCATCACTTGTTGTTGAAGTTGATAGCCTAAACAAATTTAAAGCTCAACTGGACAGGTATTTCGAACGAACGGAGGGGTGAAATGGGAGAGGGTTGTTTTTTTTTTTTTTTTTGGCTGATGCTGAATAAGCTTGCTTTCTTGCATCATATGCCTCTACTAATGCTAATATCTATTTCCACCCACGTGGATCGAACTCCCGATTCTACAAGCTCTACGAATATTACTGTCGTACGTTAAGATCCACGTAACAAGTTAATTAAAACACGTAATTAGTGCTATAATTTATAGTTTAAAATCCTCTGCTGATACTGATTACACTGCTACAAGTTACGTAGAAACTTCCAGTATCTGCTATATCGATACAGATATATGATGTACGTGGTGCAATCACTTGGTCATATTAGGAAATAACAATAGTTTCAATATAACATAACAGTATAATAGCTTCAATATAGGGGCTTCCTTTACCTAGTCAACTTGCCTATGAAACATGCTTGTACTCTTAGAAACCTGTCTTGAAAAAAGCTGTTTTTTTCCAAGTCAACTCAAATTATTATTTTGAAATATTCATAACACGAATGTACTCACAGTTATTATATTTCTATATCATATTTCCTCGATCAATCAATTTGTTTCTTCAAATTAAATTTCACTTCTATCAAACTGCGAACCTCTAGAATTTATTAGCTAGAGAGTCATTTCAAAGGCTGTGAAACTTTAAAATGCCGGCAGAAAGAATTCGGTAATCCTGCTCTTTAGTGTCGTGAGTCACGGTCAGCCATCCAGTCACCGAAGCTCGGAACTGTCGTGAATCGTATTATGACAGGCAGTTCCGGCTTTACTGAGCATGCGCATATCTCCCGATTGCTGCTGAAAGTGGCTGCCAGTCTACGTGCTGGGAATTGTTACGGATCATGCGCGACACTCTCCGTATCTGCCGGTCTATATACAGTATTCTGGTCCATGTATTCTGACGGAGAAGTTCCGACTTCACTGAGCATGCGCAACACTAACTATATCTGCTTGGCTATGTGCTGCGAATTGTCACGGAGCATACGCGCCACTCACTATACACTTGATAATGTACTACGTACGCGCAGTATTTTATTTTTATTTTTTTCGTTTTCAGAAAGAATAAAAAACAATTTTCTGACTACGTAAAAGAATTTGATTTTAAAAATGAAAGTAGACAGCTGTAAAACTATAAAGGAAATAAGTAATTATTGTTAGTTTTTAATTATTATTTTCAGGGCCCCAGTGGAACACCACTTTGTCCGCCACTCCCGCTGGGAGATGAGCCAGGCTCTCCACGATATTCTGGCTCTCCGTCAGGGATCGCATGAGCTTACAATGGAGAACAAAAAAATAAATAAAGATCATTGAGAAAGATGTGAGTAAAAAAGGCGTCAACTGCAAGCACTGTCTTTCTTCGTTTTAAACGTTTGAATTAACTCAATGCTTATGCTGCACCAGCCAAAACAAAAATTTCTGAATTACCCTGAGAGAGAGAGAGAGAGAGAGAAGGAAATCACCAATAAAGCAAAAAAAGAAAAGAATGATGATATCCAGCTCAGGACCCTGGGTTTGCCAAGTCCATACTCACAAGATGTGAGCCCTGGGTCTTATTTGGCTCCCACTAAACTTGTGTGTCATAAGTGTTTTGTAAAAGAAATGAAAGTGAAATGAAAAAGAAAAAAATCGAGACGAAAAGTGTTCTGTGACTAAAAAAGTTTGGGAAACGTTGCCCTAATCAGTTCCATAAGCTCTGGATCAAGTGAAATATTTTGAAGGGCTTGGCATAATTCCTTTCTTGGAACGGAGCCTTTTCTAAATTGATGAATGCTTTTCTCTTTTCTCCGCTAGGGAAAAACAGCATTGCGTTAATTCAAACGTTTAAAGCGAAGGAAAAACAGTGCTTGCAATTGACGCCTCTTTTACCAACATCTTTCAGCTATCTTCCTCAATAATGCTCTTTTTTTTTTTTCTTTTTTTTTTTTTGTTCTCCATCAGGAAGCTCATGCGATCCCTGACGGAGAGCAGCCAGAGTATCCTGGACAGCCTGGCTCATCACCCAGCGGGGGATGGCGGCCAAGATGATATTCCACTGGGGCTCTGAAAATGATAATTAAAAATTAAAAATAATTACTTCTTATTTCCTTTATAGTTTTATAGCTGTCTACTTTCATTTTTAAAATCAAATTCTTTTTTTTATGTAGTCAGAAAATTGTTTTTTATTCTTTCTGAAAACGAAAAAAATAAAAATAAAATACTACGCGTATGTAGTACATTGCCAGCGTATAGTGAGTGGCGCGCATGCTCCGTGACAATTCGCAGCAGATATAGTTAGTGTCGCGCATGCTCAGTGAAGTCGGAACTTCTCTGTCAGAATATATGGACCGGCAGATACGGAGAGTGTCGCGCATGCTCCGTAACAATTCCCAGCACGTAGACCGGCACACTTTCAGCGGCAATCGGGAGTTAGAGTGAGTGTTGCGCATGCTCAGTCAAGTGGGAACTGCCCGTCATAATACGATTCACGACAGTTCCGAGCTGCGGTGACTGACCGTGACTCACGACACTAAAGTGCAGGATTACCAAAAATTACAACTTCCAGTCACTTAATTAAGAAACTAGGTAATCATCGCCGTAATATTCATTAGTTTCGACACCTATTCATTTTATTTTATAATATAATTAAGGAAAACAATACTGATATTACTTCCTACTTCCCTGATTAACCAGTCAGTACAAACCGGTTTTAACTTAATTGCGGATTTTTCCTAATGGTGCGATAATTAACAGATTTTTCTATTGAGAATTCAAATAAAACATGTTCAAAAACAGGTAATAAGAGTTTCAGCTGTGTGGACGGAGTTGTTGTTGAAGATTTTTGCCGCAACAATATGCTACTACTCTGGGAACTACAGCAACCAAACTGTGCCTTTCAAATATAATACAGTAGTTTCAAGTTTGTAAGCCTTGCATTATTATTATTAGCCATATGGTGCAAGGAAACCCGAGGCTTATGCTTCACCAGCCAAAAAAAAAATTGAATACCCTGAGAGAAAGAGAGAGAAGTAGGAGGGAATCACCAAAAAAAGAAGAATGATGATATCCAGCTCAGGACCCTGGGTGTGCCAAGCCCATAAGGAAAACCAAATGGTATTATCAATAGCATCACAGAGTAGTAAGATAATACTCCATATCTTATTACTTTGTGAATAGAATGTAAGAAATTTAAATTTTGATAAAATTATTGATGTTGCTGAAAGAAAAAAAAATTTCTTTATAATTACAGCTTTGTTGGTTAAAATCCATTACATGAGAGATATTATTTAACAGTGATTTATTTTTGTGTGCTTCACCGTTATTGGGCTAGGTTAGATTTGAGTGGAGTCTAGGATTTTGAAATACCATGTCGAGTTAATTGTAACATAACTTTGTAATGCATTTAGTTTTATCAAAATCTACTCCAGGGATTCACATCTGGTGAGTATGGGCTTGGCATACCCAGGGTCAGTAGCGTAGCTAACCTTTTTCGGCCCAGAGGCAAAGAACATGTCCAGGCTCCTACTTAATTAATGAAAATTGTAAAAAGAGAAGACAGCCAAAGATGCTGGGCTCCTGAAGGGCCCGGGCCAGAAGGCAATTGCCTTGCCTGCCTACATGGTAGCTATGCCACTGCCCAGGGTCCTCAGCTGGATATCATCATTCTTCTCTTTCTCTCTCTCTCTCTTTCTCTCAGGGTAATTTTTCAGAAATTTTTTTCTGGCTGGTGCAGCATAAGCCTCAGGCTTTCTTGCACCATGTGGCTTATAATAATAATACAATACAATTTTATTTATCAAGAGAATTCGTTCACAATAAATGAACTTGTTAAGACAAGTTTTAATTCTTCCTTTACAACAGTTTTGTACAAATTTGTTATCTTACAGAAAAGACTATGAAGTCACTACACATAGTATATTCCACACTGTAAACAGAGGTAGTAGTTTATCTGCATGTCAATTCTAATCTACTGTATCATTGAGTATCAAGAATTTTCTTATTAGGAATTTTAATTTGGAGATGGGATAACTTCTCCTGAGCCTGAAATCAATGCTAGCCAACAAGTTGTTTATTATATTCATTGTGTGCCTATCTCCAAATCTATTTAGTATCCTAGGGTGAGGCAAAGTAATTGCTTTTGGGTTCCTTAAATTTTGTGAGACATTTCTTTCAAAATTAGTGTTACTCTTCAAAAATAGTGTTAAGATTTTTTAAGAATAGATTTAACTTCAGTTTTTGAACTGGATACAGTATTTTATGTTTCAACAAAAATTGCCTTCTCTTGTTCAGGTCATTCCAAGAGTTTGTCCCCATTAAAAGTTTCAGAATCCTATTCATTAAGTTGTTTATTGCCCTTATTTCTGTTTTATTTGCTCGTGCCCATATATTTACTAAATTAATTGAGTTGGGAGTCCACTAATGCATAAAATAAGGTAACTTTTGTTCTAAGATTTAACTTATTCTTAATGTAGTAGAAAAAGTACACATAAAATCTCATTTTTTTGTACAAGTTTGTTATATGCATTACTGAACTTAGACTGTAGTCAATCCATAACCCAAGGTAACAATGATTTGAAACTTCTTCCACAGTTAGACATTTGCAATTCTTGAAATTCTGATCATGTAGGCAATCATGTTTGTGCAATTTGATAGAGGGTTGAATGTCCAAGGTTTGATGAGGAAGTCTTATTACCAAATATTTTGTTTTTTCAAAGCTGAGTGCTAATTTATTATCGTGCAACCAAGTTTGTAAATGTATTGCATCTTGTTGTAAATCATTCTCCATTTTTGTTAGGTTCTTTCCTAGTGTATATAAGATTATATCATCTGCATAAATTTTTATAAAGGAGTTCCTAATTACTTCGAATGTGTCATTTATATAGACATTGAACATGATTGGCCCAGCATGTGTGCCCTGAGGTACTCCTCTCTTTACATTATAAGATTTTCCCTTTGTATTTTCTACTTCTACTGTTATTTTTCTCTTGGTTAAATAATTTGCTAGGAGTTGATTGAGTCTTCCCCTTATACCATATTTCAGTAATTTCTGTTGCAATATTGGGATATCAATTAGGTCATATGCTTCGGTCAAATCTATAAATAAAATCAATATGAAGTTATTGTTGTTTAAATGTAAGTTTAGAGAGTCTACTTAAGTTCTCTAATAATATCTGTGTGCTCTTGCCCTTCTAATATAAGAATAGAGAGTTGTTTAACAGTCCATATTGATATAAATATTTGCTTATATGGGAAAATATTTCTATTATCTTATTTAAAATTGACTGTATTGTTATTGGTCTGTAATTGCAAAAGTCATCAGGTGGTCCCTTTTTATGTATAGGAATTACCTTAAATGAGAGTAAATTTGTAGGATAACTTCCTGACTCTAACATCCATACTATTAGCTCTACCAAGAGAACAGAGAACTGTTCTTTGTTTATCTTTACCTCGGTTACTGTAATACAGTCCAGTCCATAAGATTTCTTGTTCTTTAATTGTTCTATAATTTTAAGAATCGCAGTATAATGTGGAGCTAAGACTACACAAGAGTTCATTATCTGAGGAAGCCTATCTTGTTGAGCAAAGGAATCTTGGCAATAATGTATTAAATATCTGTTGTGATCTAATACAGCTTTGGCAAACCTGTTTGCAACCTCATATTGTTTGTTTGCACCAGAAATCTGTTCTACTAGTGTTTTAATTTGGTTTCCCCTTGACTTTTTCTTCCTTGTGCTTAACATGTTATTTATAATGCTCCATTTATCCTTTTGTGTTATCTGCTTATCCATGAAAAGATGATTGTAATAAGTATTTTTTTGCTTTTTTATCATACCTGTTACTTTATTTCTGAGTGTTTTATAATTGTGATAATGTTCTTTCTTTGATGGACAATTTCTGTACTGCCTGAAATATTTATCCCTTTGTACCATTAGTTCTTCTATTTCTTTAGTCATCCAAGGTTTCCAAAGCTTAATCCTGCTACTCCCAGTGTTTGTGTTGTTGGCTGTATGATTAACTTTTCTCTCGGTATTAAACCTTGAATTGTTTATAATTTGTATTATCTTATTTGAAAAAACATTTACATTTGTTGTGTAAGATGCTTGATTTTGTATTAACATGTTTTCTATGTTCTGTTTCAGTTTACCTGTTGATAAATAATTTTTCTTCGTAGCATTTGTTAATTTTATATCTTCATATGGATGTTGTTTTGAATACATATCTACTATTAGTATACATGTTCTGTGATCTGAAAGTTGATTTAATAGTATGTAGGAATTAGCGTACTTCAACTTGATATTTGTAATTAGGTGGTCCAAACAAGAGCTGACTGTTATTCTAAAAGTTATGGGACATTATTCCAAATAAGGTATGTTCAAATCCATAATTGTTTAAGATTGCAGAGTATCTGGGTATCACATTATCAGTTCCATCGGTTAGTAAATTAATATTAAAATCTCCTACTAGTATGGTCTTATCTATTTGTATGTCATCCCATTGCAAAATAATGTTCTATAATTCTATTAGGAAGCTGTTTATTGAATCTGATGGTGGCCTGTAAAAAGCACAAATCATGGATGTGTTTTCTGGGTCTTCTCCTAATAATTTGACATAGCAGTTTT
The DNA here is from genome assembly GCF_048544385.1 of Mastigoproctus giganteus. Classification (NCBI taxonomy): domain Eukaryota; kingdom Metazoa; phylum Arthropoda; class Arachnida; order Uropygi; family Thelyphonidae; genus Mastigoproctus; species Mastigoproctus giganteus. The sequence continues at coordinate 165,397,542 of NC_143582.1, read as the reverse complement.
CACAAGACTGAGTTAAGTGGTAAACCTGTATAATAATAATAATAATAAAACAAAGAAACTTTAACTGCTTTTACTTTCTATCTTTGACATTGCATTTTATTTTTAATTTGATATAATAGCATATATTCATGACACCAAATTATCTTAATTCCAGGGGACCCACCAAAATGGTTCAAATTGGGCCCCGCATTTGCTAAGGCCGGTTCTGACGATAGGCATTGCAGTTTGCCCATGAGGATTTCAGGAGGGCACCAAAAAAATTTTACATATACAAGTCGAGCCTCTGTTTAACGAACTTCTTTGTAGAGAAATTTGATATTTGCGATTTTTTTAATTCCCGTGAGTAATTACATTTATAATAGTTTCAGTAGAACGAAAAAAATTTCCATATAACGGATGGATTACAAGAGACTTTACTGGGGACGCAGGTTTGCACCTATTGATTTAATTGAGTCAATTAGTACTGCTCCAAAGCACGAATTAATAGCCAAAGGGATTACGAAACTTAAGTGTTATTCTTAAAACCTATTCAACCGCTTGTCCCACATACCCAGAAGTCGCACTGGTCAACTGATTGGTTTTATACAATCAGCGCGACTTCCATCGTTTACCAGTACACGTATTCAACACGACAGGCAAAAAAATTCATTTGAAATAAATACAGTACATAAAATTGCAGCACATTAATTTGCTTATCCGGATCTGTGTTTCATATTAATATTTTGCAGTTATAAAATCTTTTTCTTCAAGTTCTCTGCCCTCAGGCAGGTTCAGGGCTTCATTGACGCATTCTCCTCTATTTTGTGCTATACTTTTAATTCCTGCATAATATCCTTTTACTGTCAAATCCATTATTCCCATTTTCCTTCTCCCAACGGTTCTCTTCCCTCCCATTAACCTTTAATCCCTTTCCTCAGAATGCTTCTCTTTTCAATACATGTCCTATAGTTATTTTGTCTCCTTCTTAATTCTTTACAAACGTTCTCTCACTTCCACTTTCGGCAAAATCTGATTCTCATCCTGTCCACCCATTTCACCCTTTCCATTCTTTTCCACACCCACATCTCGAAAGCTTCTAGGCGTCTAATCTCCTCTTTCCCAGTGTCCATGTCTCGGAGCCATATAGTACAACAGTCCATATTAATGTTTTCATTATTTGCTTTCTTAATTCTTCCTTGAAATATCTTCTCAATAGTTCTTTTCTATTACTAAATGCTTCGTTCCCAATTGTAATTCTTGTATTTATTTCTTCCAGGCTTTTCCCAATTTCAGTCATTATGTTTCCCAAGTATCTGTCCCAGTATTATTCCATCTAATGTTGTATTGATTCTTCTTCCAGGCCACTTTGAAATTAACGTTACCTTGGTTTTATTGCTGTTAACCTTCACATTTTACTCCTTTATCGTGCTGCTCTAGATGTCCAAGGAGCTCTATAATTCTTCATTATTAGCAAACTGTCTAGCCATTTGCAAATCTTATTATCTTTATATTCCCCTTCCTACTTTTACACCTCCTTTCTGCACTTTGAACTCTTTCATCAGTGCTTCTGCGTATAAATCAAATAGTACGGGGGAACATAGAACATCCCTGCCTTACACCCCCTCCCAATGGGAAATCACGGAATATTTTCAAGTAAATAGAACAGAGGAAGCATTCGAAAAAATTAATAATATGGCTACTATAACTGGCATTGCCACTTCGTTTCCACAAGTAACCCCTGCAAGGAAAAGATTGCAAAAACGTCATTACGATTATGAACGTAGAGAGGAAGCTATTCAGGATCGGCAACAAAATTTCGAAATTAATTTTTTCTTTCAAATTATGGACACAACAATTTTCTCGTTAACTCAAAGGTATAGAAATATGAAACATGTAGAAATATTTAAATATTTTATAATATTTTTGAATTTAAAAAAATGGAAACATAACGATTTCTTAAACCTTTGCAAAGATTTACGTAATAAATTAAGTGACATTGATCATAACGAGTTGATGATATTGATGGATATTGATGGTTCAGCATTATTTGAAGAATTTAGAGTACTTCAAATTTATATTAAAGACAATGTTACTCCATCAGGCGACAACTCAGCGTTGTTATGGTCCTATATGAGAGCTTGAAGGACAGGGTGGATGCCCTCGAAGGATCTATATTGAAGGGGCCATCAAGTTCTCAGCTGGCCACATCAACGCCAGAGCTTGCACTTGATCACCATGCAACACAGCGGCAACCCCCAAGACAATGCGCTGGTCCCACAGGAACTAGTAGCTGTTGGTGATTCTATGGTCAGGAAAACGAGGAACATGGTATGTAAAAAGGATAGGTCGACAGGGATTGTCTGCAGGGGAAAAGGTTGCTGACGTTGTAGAGCGGATATCATATTTTAAGGGCACAAAAGGTGATATTTTCGTACACGTTAGCACTAATGATATTAAGAGTAGGAAACCGGCGGAATTACGTAACAGGTACAGGTGACTGTTGAAAAAAAGCCGTGAATTAGGATTGAATTTGAAAGTGCCTGCAATTCAACCCAGACACGATAGGAGGGAGTATACGATGAGAACCTTTTCGATCAATTGGGCGCTGGAAATATTGTGCAAGGCTCAAGGGGTAGAATTTTTTTCAGCCTGGATAGTACTTGTCAACAATAGAGACGTGTATCCCATCCCTGTAGACTGCTTCTACACGGATGGGACACACTTAAACAGAAAGGGTGCAAGAATATTTGATGATGCTATCGAGGCAGTGTTAGGTGGGTTGGAAAACTGCTAGCTTGGGGGGGGGGGATACAAGGACTAATAGATTAACAGTAGCCACTGGCAGAGGTGAAAGTGATTCTTCCACTGTTTTTTTGGAATGAGCAACAGCCTGGAAAACAAGATGAAGAGTATTTCTGAGACCGGTGGGAGTCATTGCGGTACAAGTAAACACATGGGTCGTGTTAGGGTAGCTAAGAATAGGAACAGGTGCATGTATACTTGCGTATACAGCAATGCTAGGAGTTTGGTAAATAAATTTAATGAATTTTAGGTGCTGGTCAAAACATGAAATGCAGATGTTGTTGGGATATCAGAGAGGTGGTGTCACACAGATATAAGGAATGCAGAACTGGAATTTTGGGTGTACAATATGTACAGTAAGGATAGACAGGATAGGAAGGGAGGAAGGGTTATGCTATTAGATAAGAAACACATAAATCCAAGGAAGTAAACCAAGTCGTCGTCGCTAGACAGTGCAGTGTCGAGTCAGTTTGGTGTGACATAAGCATTGGGAGATCAGAACTAAGAGTAGGAGTGTGTTATAGGCCTAATTGAGAGTAGGAGTGTGTTATAAGCCTAATGACTCCGATGAGTATACTAGGAAACTGTACATGGAAATAGAGTGGACCAGTAAATCAGAGAATGTTATAATGGGGGATTTTAATTTCCCAGATATTGACTGGAATTTGTGGGTTGGTCACTCACACACTACCAAAGCTTTTGTGGACTTATTGGATGATTGTTTTCTACACCAGCATGTTCGGGAGGAAACTAGAGGGAGTAGTAATCTTGAAGTGATTATCAGTAGTGATTCTTCATGCATTATGAATCTGCAGATAAAGGAACCACTAGGTGGCAGTGATCACAGTGTGCTGAAGTGGGATTTACTCAAAGAGGTAACTACCATCAGAAGTAAAGGGAAGGGTTTTTGCTTTTGTAAAGGTGATGATGTTACCAACAGCAAATTCAAAATGGGAAGCATTCGAAGAAATAATCTTGGAAGCTACTAGGTTTTCATTCCAACTAAGAAATACTCAAGATTTAGGCCTAAATGGATGTCAGATGAACTAATTAGACATGTGGCAGAGAAAAATAATGCATGGGATACATATAAATTAATGGGTGACATGGAGGCCTATGATAGATATAAGCTTGTCTGTAACCAAGTCACAAATGAGATTACGCAGGCAAAGGCAGATTATTAGAAATCTTTGGCAAAGGATGCAAAGAAAAACAACGAACAGTTCTTTACATATGTAAATCTTAGAAGGAAAGGGATGAATCAGATTGGTACACTGGATATTGATGGTTCAACTATTGATGATCCTGCTCAGGTGGATAACAAACTAAATGAGTATTTTGCATCTACATTCACACATGAGGAGTTATTAAGGAGGAGAGAATGCCAGAAGTGAGTTAAACTCTAGCAGTGAGCGAGATGATTTTGTAATACCTGAGAGGAAGGTAGAGGAGAAATTGTTGAAGATAAACATAAAAAAGCACCCGGGCTGGATGAAATCTGTCTAGTTATATTAAAGGAGGTAAACGAAGTAAGCAAACTCTTAGCCGTAATTATGAGAGCTTCTTTGGACTCAGGGGAGGTACCCAGGGACTGCAGAAGTGCTAATAACCCCAATTCACAAAGGAGGATCAAAGGGCGACACAAGTAATTCTAGACCTGTTAGTTTAACTTCTGTTCCAGGAAAATTAATGGAGGCACTGGTTAAGACAATGCAGGTTGATCTAGACAAGACTTCAGTTATAGCTCGGACACAGCATGGTTTTTAAGGGAAAGTATTGTCTGACTAATTTGATTGGATACTATGTTGTAGTCACAAAGGAACTAGATGCAAAAAAATAACTTTGATATCATATATTTGGATATTAGAAAGGCCTTTGATACTGTTGCACATGGAAGACTGCTGCACAAATTTGAGCAGTGTGGCACTGGAGACAAATTGTCGCTATGGATAAAGGGATGGTTGAATGGGAGAAGACAGAGAGTGGTAATCAATGGACACTGCTCATCGTGGACTTATGTTATTAGAGGAGTCCCTCAGGATTCAGTGTTGGGTCCATTGTTGTTTTCTGTAGTTATAAATGATATTGAGGATGGTATATGAAGCTTAATGTCCAAATTCCAGACGATACGGTGATTGGCAGGGTTGTTAAGGACACTAATGACAGTACGCTGCTGCTGCAACAGGATCTATAAAAGAAGAGCAGATGGGCTGAGAAGTGGCAAATGAAATTTAACATTGGCAAATGTAAAATAATACATATGGGAAGCACTAACCCAAGAGTAACGTATCAACTCTGTGGTACTACACTAACAGTGGTACAGAACTAAAAGGACCTCGGGGTAATTGTACAGGCAGATATGAAGTTTTCTGAGCAGTGCAGACGGTCTGCATGAGTAGCTCATTGTGTCTTGTCAATGGTATACAGGAATTTTTGTAGCAGGTATAAGGAGGTGATTAACCCCTTGTATAAGGTAATGGTCAGGCCACACCTTGAGTAATGTATACAGATCTGGAGACCTCATTTTAAGAAGGATGTAGAGCTGTTGGGACGAGTGCAGAGAAGTGTAACAGGATTGGTGAATGGGACAAAGGGTTGCTCTTATGAAGAAAGGCTTAAGTTTTGCAAATTATAGTGCCTGGAGACTAGCCACCTGCGAGGTGATCTCTGCACTCAACGAGTGCAGAGATCATCTCGCAAATTGAGGAAAAACAGATGTAGGATAGATTTGTGGAAGTTTGCCTTTAGCCAGCGGGTAGTTGGTTGGTTGGTGGAACAGACTACCATCCTTTGTTGTGGAAGTTGATAGCCTAAATAAATTAAAGGCTGAGCTGGACTGGATTTAAAAGCTGATTTGGAACGAATGGGGGGGGTGAAATTGGAGCTGTTTTTTTTTTTTTTTTTTTTTGGATGGTGCTGCATAATCTTGCTTTCTTGCATCATATGCCTGCATTAATGCTAATGCTAATTGAAGTGTGAGACAATATATTTTTAAAAACAATTTTAGAGATACTTTTCAAATGTAGCAGTTGCGTTAAAATTTATGCGCATGAGGGGAACTAAGCTGGTCTTATCAAGAGAACGCTTAAGTTCTGTAAATTTCAGCTTCTGGAGACTAGGCTCCTGCGAGGTGAACTGATTGAGGTGTGCAAAGCCTTGAATCGGTTGAGTAGGCTCAAATGTGAATGGGAATCTTCCTCTTGATCAGATTACGCATTTGCGAGAGCACAAATTCAAATTGAGGATGGACAGTTGTAGAACAGTTGTTCGGAAATTTGCATTTATCCAGCGAGTGGTGGAATGTGGAACAAACTTCCATGTATTGTTGTGGAAGTTGATAGCTTAAATAAATTCAAGCAAAAACTTGACAAACCTTTGGAGCGATGGGAAGGTGAATGGGAAATGGATTTGTTTTTTTTTTTTTTTTTTTTTTGGCTGATACTGTATAAGCTTACTTTCTTGAATCATATGCCACTGCTAATGCTAATGCCAATTTTTCTGACAATTTTTCCAGTTTCAGTTGGCTCGGGTAAACGGAGTTTTTCAAAATTAAAATTAAAGAAAAATTATTTTCGATCAACAATGTGACAACAACGACTCTCTAATTCGGCAATAATTTCAATGGAAAATGATAATTTGGAACAAATAAACATAAATTAAATAATCAATAAATTCGCTTCTCTTAAAGCAAGGAAACGTAGATTTGTAATTTTTTTTTTAACATTATAATATTCTTTTTATTTTATTATTGTGATAGAGTACGATTACTGTGATTTAGAATTTAAAGTTTATTTCCAGAATTTCAGAATGATTTTGTTAATTTTGTTTCTTGTTTCAATATATTATATGTGAGATATGTTGTAATTCTTTTCTTTTTCAATATATTAATAATAATTATTTACGTATTATTTTAATTTTTAATCTGTATATTTTGGGGCGGCAAATTGGATTTCGCTTACTGGAGGCGCATATGGTCGCAGCGGCTCTGCAGTGACCACAGAGTTATCCGTAATGAAATTAATGACTCTGGTTTGTAACTATGATCAGACTCGGCCGGTACAGTTTATTAGATTTTCTCTAAGAAATATTGACTGGAATGCATTTGCAGTCTAAGAAATATTGACTGGAATGCGTCTATAAAGCAGATTATATAACCTTTAACTGGACTAGACTAGATTTAATTTCTACTGCTAATCTGGTCGATCAAATGTCTACCTCTCTTCTGAAGGCGTCATATAAATCAACGAATAAAAAGATTGTCACCCCAAGGAATTGTGCTTCGTGGAACCACGAGTTAACAGTATTAAGAAAGTTAGTTCATTCTGCCAGGAAGAAATATCAACGTCACAGGCATTGGCTGGAAAATGAGGTAGATCGACTTCGTATTGAATACTTGACTATTAAAAATAGATATACCAAAGAAATTCTAAATAGGAAGCGTGACACGTGGAAACAATTTGCAACGACAAGTAACACAAATCCCTGGGGGCTATTAAATAAAATTTCAAGGGAAAATTTTCATACCGCTGAGCTATTTGGCTCAGTTGTCAATACGATAGAAAAAACCTTAGCATGGACAGATACTGTTGATACGATAACAAAAATGTTGTTTCCCACAGATGATTCGGCAGATGATTTGCAATATCATACCCAAATACGGGAAGCAAACATTCATTATACTACCGAAAATCAAAGTGAACCCTTTACTACAGACGAATTGCAACAAGTTCTACAGAAGATCAATATTAATAAATGTTCTGGAATAGACACAATTGAACATATTTGTATATTAAAGTTCTTTGAATTCTTTCGGCAGGTTCTTTCCACAAACATTTATAATAAATGTTTGTGTGATAGTATATTCCCCCAAAGAATGGAAAATAGCTTTAATAAAACTGGTCAGGAAGCCCAAAAAACCGGGTCAGCATCCAGTGTCATACCGACTAAAGCACTTCTGGCTAATCTGGGAAAAATATTAGTGTTTAATGGTGCTACGAACAACACAAATGTTAGTAGATAAAAACAAGATTTCTGATGAACACTGTGGGTTCACTGCAGGCAGATCATGTGAGGATGCTCCTGCCGATTTTGTCTCTCATATACAGAATTCTAGTGCCAAGTATGAATTGGCAATATATGTGGATTTTGAGGGGGGGGGAGCCTTATACTGCCTCTAGCGGAAGGAAGTCCTTGACCTCCTAAGGAAACTGGATTGCCCTTATCAATTATATTTATTATACAGGAACTATTTCTCAGACAGATACATAATACTGAAGTCACAACATCATAATCTAAAAAGACAGGTTATGCGTGGGTACCCTCAGGGATCGGTATTGGGCCCATTACTAAGGAACATGATACTAAATGAATGCCTTGAAAGAGATTTTTACTGTTGTAGAACTATAGCTTTCGCAAATGACCTCACTCTTATCGTTCGTGGTAGATCAATGGCAGATATTGAGCAATCTGATAACTACATCCTTAATGATCTGTACCAGTGGTCTAATGATAACAAATTAATAATAAATTCGAGAAAAACAAAAATGATGATTTTTAAAACTCAACTAGACAGTAGCGGATTAAGGTCGGTTGAGGCCCCGGGCGCAGAAGAAAATATTGGGCCCCTTAAAAAAAAGAGAGAGAGACAAGGAAAATAAAAATACATGTTAACCATTTTTTTAAAATAAATAAAGAATATTATGTACTATTAATGTTTTATTTCCAATAAGATTTGAATATAATATATGTATAATATAATTAATAATAGCATAATAATAATCACAAAGTTTTGAACTAATAGTTAACATATTAGTTCAACTAATTTGTTGGGGTTTTGCGTATAAAGTTGGGGTGATGCATGGGCCCTTCAGAAGTCGGGGCCCAGGGCGCGCCCGGTGTGCCCGCCGTTAAATCCGCCAGAATACCACCACAAATTAAAATTAATCAAATACAGATAACATTAGTAAAAGAAAATAAATATCTTGGAATTCTGCTAGGCAATAAGTTAAGCTTTCTCCCTCGTTTGATACATCTTGCTCGGAAAATTAAAAAGTTCTCAAAATGACAATTAGAATTTCAAGAGCAGACTAGGGTCTTTTTAGAAAAATTTTACTTTTGTATTACAAAGCAGTGTTCCTACCTATTGTCACATACGCAGCAGGACCCTGGTTTTATAGAGCTAGAATGGTAACATTTGCAAACAAGTTACAGACGATACAAAGATAAATATTAGTTGTTGTCAATCGTGCTTACAGAACAGTATCAACTGCAGCATTGCAAGCATTAGCTGGAACTATGCCATTGGATTTATATGTTATTTTCCGAGGTTTATGCTACAGAATTAAAAGGAGATACCAACTATACATCTAAATATACAGCTCAATTTAGAGACCAGTCCAAAGATGATAAGAAAATATGTTGGAACGAACTGATTAAACTATGGTAGACCAGATCGGACAGTTCCTCAAAGAGAGTCGTAACAAGAAGTTTTATACTACAAGTAACATATTTACTAAATAAGTCGACAAGAACATGGTTTTCTATGGGAATGGAAACTTCATATATTATAACAGGACATAGGTCCCTCTATGCAAAATTATTCCAACTCGGGCTACATCATACAGATTTATGTGCGTATGGAGCTGTAGAAAACTGGAAGCATGTACTTTATGATGATATTATGTCCATATTATGATGATTTACGATTACAAATGGAGGGCTCTGTTTCTAATTTCCATCCTGGGATAAAAGAGAATCTGCTCTCCACCCGAGCAACTTTTCAGAAATTGCAAGAATTTGCTAAGGGAGTATTTAAAAGAAGACGATAGGTGGTTCGCTTAGATTCTAAGTAACAATTGGTACTGAAGTGGGAGTTGGCAGAAGACCTTTTATTTATTTATTTATTTATTTTTCTATTCTTTTATTTATTTATATATTTATATATTTTTTTCATTTATATATATATATATATATATATATGTGTGTGTGTGTATTTTTTTATTTCTTTATTTTTTATTGTTTTTATTTTATTATTATTATTTTTTATTTATTATTTTATTTATATATTTAATTATATTTTAATTATTATTATTTTTTACTATTATTATTATTTTTTTTTTCTCCTCTGCAGTGGGCCCCCCCAGAGGAATCTGACTCACCTTTTGGCAACATCAGGTGGATCAGAGTCTGAAATTGAGACAGTACGAGCACTGTCCCACCTTCCCGTGGTGTGGACGAGTACCCAGAATCATCTCGCCAGGTGATTGATGTTTCTGAGTAGCCAAGCGGCCAGACACAACAACAACAGAACACACACACACATAATACACAGAAACCTACGTCACACACATGTCTGGCCCATTTTTAGTGATACTGTTCTTCACAGAGATACGAGGTGCAGTTGAACTGACCTTCTAGGCGCCACCCTTTATAAAAACACATGTCCACATGTCCACGTCCAGGATGTAGCATTCAGACGTGAATCTATGGGTATCAATGGACCCAACGTGTGCCAAGAAAACATTCCCCATACCATAACACTGCCCCCACCACCTTGCAAAGTAGTCATCAGACATGACCAGTCAATGGATTCATGTTGTTTTCGCCAAATTCTGAGCCTTCCATCAACATGATGCACCACGAACTTCGACTCGTCAGACCAAGCAACTGTTTTCCAATCCTCGATAGTCCAGTGCTGGTGTTGCTGTGCCCACATGAGGCGTGCTCTCTTGTTCTTCGTTGATAACAAAGGTGAGCTATGTGGCCGTTGGATGTTGTAGCCCATTCGCGACCAAGTGCAACTAGTGGCCCGTCGCGATATTTTGTTCTGCGCACCAAGGTTGTATTCTGACGTGCGACATTGTGACCCGTCTGTTTGCTTGCACAGTTCTAGCCATCCTCCTCTGAGCTCTCTCTCATTAACAAGCGATTTTCTCCCACAGGAGTGCCGTTGAGAGATGTTTTCTGTTCGTTGTACAATTCTCGATACACCCTTGAAACTGTGGTGCGTGAAAAGTACAGGAGAATTGCCGTTTCAGAGATGCTTTGTCCAGCACGTCTTGAACCTACAACCATGTCACGTTCGAAATCTGTTAGGTCACTCCTTCTCCCCATTCTTGCTACGGTTTGTACGATTAACTAATACCAGAAAAGTTGTTTTGCTGCATTTATATCCACAACTGTGGTCATGTGACATGCAACGTTGTGAGACGAACCATTTGTGTGCACAGCAGGGGTGTACCTAATAAAGTGGCAGCACAGTGTATATATATATATATATAGTGGCATACAAAAAAACTGTATCACCTTAAAAAGAGTAACATTGTAGTGAAACATAAGATATTGTTTGATTACAGCCATTTGGTTTATCGCAAAGCAAAGGTATTGCGTCAGTTAACGCTTCTATTGCATCAGACAGTAATTGCATGACATTGCATCAGCCTCTTCTATAAATACGGCGTTGGAAGGGTATACACGCTCATTAGTATCCTGTTTTGCGGAGGTGTAAGCATGGCATCATATGTTCAGCTGACACCAAAAAAAAAAAAAAAAAAAAAAAAAAAAGAAATGCAGCTGTTGCTCTGTCCCAGGAAGGGCTTTTTACGAGTGCTATTGCTGATAAAATAGTCTGCCACCAGTCAATAGTATCCCGGATGCTGAAATTAAAGCGTCAGACGGGTGATGTGAAGAGAAGACCTGGATCAGGCCATAAGAGAATGACTACGCCTCCCCAAGATCGATATTTGAAACGGCTATGCCTTCATAATCGTTATGCTAGGGATCCTGATCTAAAACTGGACTTTGAGACGGCCTCTGGTATTGAAACAAGTGCACGAACTATCCAAAGACAGCTTTCGGAATGTGGTCTGCATACCTATCGGCCCAAGAAGAAGCCTTTATTGAGCCAACAAATGAGTCAGAAGCGACTTTCTTGGGCTAAAACGCATGTTTCATGGACAAAAGAGCAATGGGACACCGTCATCTTTTCTGATGAATCGAAATTCAACCTGCATGGCTCGGATGGGAAGCGATATATCAGAAGACGAAAATCGGAGGCATCCCATTCTGACCATGACACCGACTTTAAAGTTCCATGCGGGTCAGATGGTCTGGGGATGCATAACAAGCAAATCGGTGGGGCGAATTATGTTTATTAACGGAATGGTGAATGCAGAAACATACACTTAACTTCAGAGAATTCAGACACTTAACTTCAAACAGGACTACTACAGCGAAGTCAAATTTTATGCGAATAAATTGAACAAATAAGTATCAGTGTCACGTATATATGAAATTCAAAGAACAGACATAATGTGCTTTTGATACTCCCAAAGAGTATTATTGGATAACAATTTTCGTTTCATAGATGGATTACCTGATTACTTCTCTAACCGAAAGGTTCATGAACCACAAGAAGACAGTTATTTCTCTGCCGTGAGGCACGGCAGAGAATTCATAAAGGATAAAGAATGCCCGATGTTATTTGCAGGGAATATGAGGTGTGGAAAATGTAGTTTTTTTTTTTTTTTTTTTTGATTTGGTAGTTGTTGGCGCATCGGCTTCTGTGGCCATATTGCACCTCCCAAGGTTTTTGAAGTACTTTGATCCAAGCCCGAGGCGGGAATCGAACCCGCGACCTTTGGGTTGCCGGGCAGGTACTTTACCCACTCGGCTAGCCCGGTCGGCGGAAAATGTAGTGGAGAACAGTAAATGAAATAAGCTTCCCAACTATTTCCATTGAAACAATAGCTCTTTGTAACGGAAACATATTCCCTAATATGTACATTCTGCTCAAATTATTACTGTTCTTCCGCTTCCACAGCAACAGTGTATGACGGAACGGCAGGTATGCCCGGACAATTTCGCGGTGTTCAAGCCATTCAACCAAAAAAAAAAAAAATAAATAAATAAGTAAAATAAAATACTCGACATGAGTTCTTCCAGCCTACAGAGACTGAAAACTTATTTGAGAAATACCATGTCGGAATCTCATCTGATAGCAGCGATGTCAGTATGCAGGGACATAGCTATAAATGATGAAAAAGGAATTTATATATACGCCAGAAGTAAAAAAACATAGCGAATTAATTTAATGTTATAAAGACTTGTCTGCATAGTTTTTTATCTGTTTTTCTGAATTTTTGATTTTTTTTTTGTTTTAAATCATGATAAATTTTCTCAATGTGTGATTTTTTTTTTTTTTTTTTTGTTATTTTGTCCCTGAGGTATATTTTGTGGGAGAACAGAGATATCGAATTCTCGTCGATGGCTTAAAGAATTTTTATGAGCCTTTTCACAAGGTGGCCGAGTTAGTTTGCCAACAGGCAAATGGGCAAATGGACCACAGAACAGAGGCAGTTCTACTGGCACACTGTATACGGCATAATAAGCCTCAGTTGCTGAAGTGCCTGATTTCCTCTAATTAATGAAATGGATATAGGGTATAAACTTGTGTTACATGGTGGAAATTTTACTACGAGAGCTGCTTATAACTTAACAACTTAGCTCAGTCCTCGCAATGCTGAAAGAAATGCTTTCGTACAGGTGACTACAGCGATCTCAGAGTTTTTAAATTCTGTACAGTGGGATCAACTGATGATGATACCAACGTTGAATTCTAAATGGGAAACCTTTCAGGTACATAATTTTGGATGATACTAGGCTTTTCATTCCAACTAAAAAATACTGTTCAAGGTTTAGGCCTAAATGGATGTCAGATGAATTAATGAGGCTCGTGGCATAGAAGAAAAAATGTATGAGATGCATATATCAGGTGACACAGAAGCCTATGTCAGATATAAACTAGTCTGTAATCAAGTCACATAGAAAGTTAAGCAGGCGAAGTGTAAACTTCTTTACTCATGTAAACTCTAGAAGGAAAGAGATGAATCAGATTGGACCACTTAACATAGAGGGATTGACTATTGATGATCATACTCAGGTAGTTGATAAACTGAATGAGTATTTTGCATCTACATTCACACACGAGGAGTTATTCAATGAGGGGAGTGCCAGAACATTATTAAACTCTAACAGGAAGCTAAGCGATTTTGTATTATCACGGAGCAAAGTGGAGGAGAAATTTTTGAAGTTAAACATAAAAAAGGCACCTGGGGTGGATGGAATCTATTCAGTTATATTAAAGGAGGCAGCAAAGGAAGTAAGCAAACCCTTAGCCATAATTATAAGAGCTTCCTTGGACTCAGAGGAGGTCCCCCATGTACTGGAGGTATGAAAATGCATCACCAATTCACAATGGGGGTTAAAAAGGTGACACAAGTAACTATAGACCTGTTAGTTTAACTTGTGTTCCAGGGAAAATTATGAAATCAATGGTTAAAGAAGCATTGCAGGATCATCTAAACAAGACTGTAGTAATAGTTAAGACACAGCATGAGTTGTTAAAGGGAGGTCTTGATATCATATACTTGGATTTCAGGAAAGCTTTTGATACATGCACATGCACACGGAAGACTTATGTACCAATTGGAGAGGTATGGCATTAAGGGTAAGCTGCTTTAATGGATAAAGGGATGGTGAGTGGGAGATGACAGAGAGTGATAATCAATGGACACTGCTATTGCCGACCGGGCTAGCCGGGTAGGTAAAGTGCCTGCCTGGCAACCCAAAGGTCGCGGGTTCGATTCCCGCCTCGGGCTGGATATCACGATGGTGCCGAACCAACCGGTTGGTTGGATATCCCGGCCACGATACACGAAGGAAGCAAGAAAAAACTGGTTCCTTCGTGTATTGATCACATCATACGAAATAAAAAAAAAAAAAAAAAAATGGACACTGCTCTTAGGGGACAAATGTTATTAGTGGAATTTATCAGGGTTCGGTGTTGGGCCCATTGTTGTTTTGTATATTTATCAATGATATTGTTGAAGGTTTCAGGTTTAATGTCCAAGTTTGCAGATGATACAAAGGTTGGCAGGGTTGTTAACAGCAGTAAAGGCAGTATGCTACTCCAAATGGATCTAGATAAGTTGGGACAGTGGGCTGAGAAATGGCAACTGAAGTGTAACATTGACAAATGCACAGTATTGCATATTGGTATCAATAACCGAAGGGAAACATACCAACTGTGTGGTACTACACTCAGGGAAATGGCAAGTGAAAAAGATCTGGGGGTAATTGTGCAGTCAAATATGAAGTTCGGTGAGCAGGAGACGGGCTGCCAGGGCAGGTCATTGAGTCTTGTCAATGATATATAGGAATTTTGCTAGCAGGGAGAGGAGGTGATTATGCCGTTATACAAGGCAATGGTCAGGCCATACCAAGAGTACTGTGTACAGATCTAGAGGCCTCATTTTAGGAAGGATGTAGAGTTGCTAGAACGAGTACAAAGTAGGGCAACAAGATTGGTGAGGGGGAACAAAGGGGTGCTCTTAAGAAGAAACGCTTAAGTTCTGCAAATTACAGCGCCTGGAGAGTAGGCACCTGTGAGGTGATCTGATTGAGGTGTATAAGGCCTTGAATGGGATGAGCAAGCTGAACGCTGATGGGATTCTTCGTCTTGCTCAGATTAAGAACTTGAGGGGGCACAGTTTCAAATTGAGGAAAGACAGTTAAAGAATAGATGTGCGGAAATTTGCCTTTAGCCAGCAGCTAGATGATTGGTGGGACCCACTTCCATCTTTTGTGGTGAAAGTTTATAGCCTAAATAAATTTAAGGTTGAGCTGGACAGGCATTTGGAACGAATGGAGGGGAGAAATGGGAGAGTTTTTTTTTTTTAGCTGATACTCAAAAGCTTGGTTTTTTTGCATTGCATGCGTCTGCTAATGCTAATGCTAATACAGGAAATGTTAGCAGGAAGTCAAAACGTCAAACGGATATCAGAAGGATTTTGAACAATCTTGATTCTAAGAGAGCTCTAGGTCCTCATGATATTTCTCCACTTGTTTGCAAAACCGGCGCTCCTGAGCTCACTTCTGTTCTCTGTCACCTTTGTATGATCTTATTCTAAAAGTGTTTTCCCTTCTGCTTGGAAATTTGTTCATACCTCACCATTGCTGCAGATAGCCGGGCCCAGCTAGAGGAAAAGGCCAATCAGGCAATGCTGATATTGCAAAACTGGACCAGAACCCACTGCCTGACGATATCAACAACAAAGACATCCTCCGTCCTGCTAAAAGGCAAGCTTGATATACGTAGACCGCCACAAATAAAGGTGGGACCTACCACAATAAAATTAGTGACCCAGTTAAAATATTTAGGAGTTATACTGGATGGTAATCTTACTTTTAAACACCATCTAATTTATATCAGAGCCAAAATCAAAAGATACTCTGGATTGGTGGCTAGGATCGTCAGGCGGGACTAGGGGTTAAACCAACGCACCCTGTCATTGTTTTATAAAACAACCTTCCTACCGATCATCACTTACGCCTCAGCAATATGGTTTTCCAAAACAGGAACTGTAGTAAACCGACGCATCCTTGATGCAACGCAAAGAACAATCCTACTGACAGTTACACGTGCTTGTAGGACAACCAGTACCCACGCGCTGCAGGTCTTGGCCGGAGCTCTTCCCCTTGACTTAGAGATCATGCGTAGGGGAATGAACTACCACATAGAGAAAGGAATACCTTGTACATACCATGGCTATACTGTGGACGTTAATGCATCACAAAAAAATGAAAAGACAAGGCTGCAAAAACACCTGATGCAAGTTTGGCAGGAGCGCTGGGCCAACTCAAATAAGGGAAATATCACCAGGAAATTCATTCCGAACATTGACAGGATGTACCCCAGTCCCCCAACTTGGTTTCAACCTGGCTTATACACCACCTATTTATTGACTGGTCACGGGGTCTTTACAGCCAAGCTGGCAGCGCTGGGGATTGAGGTGGATCCGAGATGTGCCTGTGGGGAGCTTGAGTGCTGGGAGCACATTATGTATGATTGCACCCATTATGAGGACCTCAGGTGCAGACTGATCACTGCAATACACTACCTCCCCAAGAACTTGGAATCACATCTATTGGACTCACTTGAGGAATACAGGGAGCTAAAGGAATATGCCCAAAAACTATTTGGTAGGCGTAAAACATTGATAGCCATCTACAGAAGGTAAAAAAAAAAAAAAAAAAAAACACAGAACATGCGTGGAGAGAACTCAAGGAGAACCTCGCCCAGGAACCTGCTTACTACTAATCATCTAAAACCAGCGATCGCAAGAATAACCCCATGGAGCTGCGGACTTCCCATGATGAAGAGAACCACAGCCATAGCTAACAGACCAACAATGGACCTGACCAGTGTTCATAGCTGAGGAAAAATATGGCTACCAATGACAGAGAAGACCAACGAAGATAGAGAACTCCAAGTTGCTGCCTCAACGGAGCCATATTGGCTCTATGCTCTGCACTCTCTTGTGCAGTGCAATTCTTTTACTCCCACACCCGGCAGGGGTGGGAGGTGACGGCTTGCTGTCGCCTCTCTTCCCTGCCACACCATTTCTTCCCTCTGGTGGGGCATGGGCATGCCTCACTGAAAAATTGGGGGTCACCTACCCTATCGACCCTCTTCTTCCTATTTCACCCACCAGCCTTCATTCTCCCCTCCCAGCACTTTTTCTTGCACAGCGTATAGCCCTACACGTCCAAATTTAAATACACCAAAAAATTTCGCCCAACCTTTTAGGCACTTCAGAAACAGGCTTTCAGCGTCAACCCCATATTAGTGCTTTAATGTAAGTGATTTAAAATCAACCGCGGTCGTTCCAATTTTATTTTAGGTCCTAGCCACTAAAATCCCAGGAAAGTAAGTGGCAGGACCAGCCAGAGTACAATTGACTCAATGGTAACACCCGGCTAGCTTCCACGTGGCGAGGTATGGACAACGTCTGGTCCCATTAGGGGCCTGGCGGCCAATAAGCCGGATAAACAATGGGCACAACATATAACACTACTCATGACCCACACACTTCTAAATCTCTGGCTTTGACAGGGTACTGTCACCGATACATAGAACATTCGCGGAGATGGGAGAAATCCCAGGAGCCGCTAGACCCTCAATATACCTCATACCTCATCCAGTCAGTTCACCTTGGATGAAATAAAGAAAGGAGTAACATTCAGATTCTCCACATACAAAAAGGCAGCTGTACTGCTCAAGGGTCATAACACTAAACCCCTACCTTTACAAAAGTTATGTAGCTCAACAGAATTTTTTCTGGGCTGTAGTTCTTACAAGTTCAGGCCGTTCGTTGTGGTAACGAAGTGTTTCCTTTGCCTGGGCTATGGACACCCTCAGTCCACTACACCCACATCTCTCTAACGTGCGGACACTGTACCCGAACGGACATGTTCGTGCTGAATGTCTGAATGTCACCGAGACTAACTTCCACTGCATAAACTATAAACGGAGAAAGAAAGACCATCAACACTGGGTTATTGGTAAATTGCCAAGAGTATCAACGACCTCTAGAAACGTTACGGCAAAGGACCGCTAATGGATGAGAACCTAACTTCTCAACAACAGTTCACCAGACCTGCCGCAGCGGCAGGTCTGGTGATTCTAAAAAAGCTGGCTATTACTGGCTGCTTCACACTCAGCAGCCAGAACTCCAGTCCAATTAAGTTACGCAACCAGCAAATAAACGCTTAACTTTCCCGCACAGTTGCGGATAAAATAAGACAGGCAGCTGAGGCTCACCAAGTGGATATAATTGTAATACAGGAGCCTCACACCATCAAAGTCCCAGCAGAAAACACACACGAGATAGTGGGCTATTCAATGCAGACACGACTTATGCAGCCAGCTTACAGTGATCCTAAGACCTGCATAGCTGTACCGAACCAGCAAATTGATGTCCTTACAGTTCACGGGCTCTGCATGAAGTTTGCCACTTGCATGCAGATTAGGTTCTTTTTGATCACACTGTTGTTCCACAGGAGTTTTTCTGGCCATAATTCTTCAAATGCAGATTAAGACATTCAACTCTTAATATTATTCAAGATGCAATGTGTACAAGATTTCCGACCAAGTTTAATCATTAATATTGATGTTCCAGAAAACGCCTATGACTTATATGATTGACTAGTGGTTTATATACTAGGACAACAATCTCGTGTTCTCAAGACCTATTCTGCAAAGTGGAGAATAGACTCGCAACATCGTATTGGCCGTTGTGTTTTTCATTCTGAAATTCTCCTATAAGTTAGACCTCAGAATGCCGCAAAACTATGGTTCTTTTACTATAAAACTCATGCTATGGATAACGTGTAGCAAGAGAATGGCTAAGAGGCAAGGATGATTAAACAAAACATGGTTTATTTATTCTGGCATACAAAAACAGGTGTAAAATACTGATTTTATCAAAGAGGATAAAACGATATACTATAAGGCTAATAATACATGTGTACAAACATGTCAGTGTTCTTCATGTGGTCTTCAGTTGGCACTGCCCATACTCTCGGAGCCAACGCTCATCCTTCAGTTTGAACATCTGGGTGTATATGTAAGTGTACTATACAGACTTAGTACGTACTATCATAACTTACGGTATTATATCAATACAAATGGATCTTCCCAAATCTTATACTCTAATTTTTAGGTGTCGTGAGATTGATTCTATCTTAGTGAACGTCCCTGTGAGGAGCGATGTTTCTCAGTAGACTATTAAAGAGTCAGGTATGAACGTCTGACACTTTCATTCTATTAAACTATCGTGTCGTAAATATAGGGTGAGACTTACCAGAATAATCTTTGCGATATTCAGGAACAGGAGCCAGCAGCAAAAGATTCTCATGACGTTTTTTTGAAGAGATAACCTGAGAGAAAAGAGTAGTGCTTCGCACAGGACAAAACTGTCTTCGTCTCTTTTTCTCATTCTGTCTCCCTGTGTCTCTGTCTGTCTCTCCATCGTTTTCCGTCTTTTTTTTTTTGTCTCCGATCTGCATATATATATGTTCCCCTTTTAGAGTTTCCAATGCTTGTATTGGTTAAAACGCTAATTTCGTGGGGAAATGAAAATCCCAGGGACTGTTATTTTGGAGATCTGATACAGTGAAAAATGGAACTGATGAGGAGAAAGAGGAACCTTACATTTGCATGGGGTGAAGTTTTCAGACTGCCCAGCGGTAGTCACTAGATCTAAAGTCCGTTCCCCAACACTAGGAATTTCCAGACAACAATCACCCCATAATTATAAGGTTCAGATTTCAGCCTAAAGTATGTTTTTAATTGTTATTGCTATCTTTCCTCCGAATTTTGCTAGCCCAATATGGATTCACCCAGGGCTGATCATGTGTAGATGCCCTCTCTGATTTGATTCTGCATCTGGAAACTTCACAATCCAAATATGAACTCATTGTTTATTGACTTCGAAGGGGCCTTCGATAATATATGGTGGGAAGTGCACTGGAACGTCTTTGCAAAGCAGAATGCCCAAACAATCTTTACTGGCTATTCAGGAGCTATTTCTCACAACCACAATAATAGTTAAGTCAAAATACCACCAAGTCCATAAACCCATCCACCAGGGGTGCCTGCAGGGCTCTGTCCTAGGCCCTAAGTGTGGAATATGGTACTCCAGAGCTGGCTCAGTAAGTTTTGAAAAAAGAAAATCATAGCAGTCGCCAACGACCTCTCCACCGTGGTCGCCTGTCATTCTAGAGAAGCCCTCAAATCCACAGCACAGCGAGTTCTCAACCATCTCTCTACCTGGACTGTACTTAACAAATTGAAAATTAACCCTGCCAAAACTAAGATGATGGTGTTTAACAACAAACTCGATTTATGAAGCCCCCTCCCCAGTTAAAATCAATGGAACCCAGCTAACCTTCGTAGAACAGACAAAATTCCTGGGAGTAATAATAGACAACTGCCTGCCTTTCTTTCCCCATCTACAGCATCTGAGTTACAAGACCAAAAAGTTCTCTGCTGCAATTATAAGAATCTCAAGGAGTGGGGACTTTCAAAACAAACCCTTCATTATAACTGTCTTTCTCCCGATAGTAACCTATGCTGCTGGGGATGGTTTCACAGAGTACCCATCATTAAGATGAAGGAAAAGCTAAACGCTATAAACCCATCGAATCTGCCTTAGTTTCTATAGCAGCTCTCCAAGTTATAGCAGGCATCCTCCCTCTTGATCTTTATGCAATCTACAAGGGGCTCTGCTTTCAATTTAAAAAAGGTATTACTGAACGATCCTGGATATAGAACTCTCACCAACTATGATGTAAAGCAGTTTTCTTCCAGAGGTAACCTTTGCAGCCACTAAAAAGAACGCCCGATGGTTCTCCCTCAGCCTCGAATCTTCCTTTCTCATTATTGAACAGTTCTCTAAATGAGAAACTGATACACTGGGACTCGCTGACACTCCCTACCGCTTTGCAAAGTGAAGCTGGAAACGCTTCTGGAGTGTGTACATTAGAAATCGTCTCCAGAACAAGATCCAGGACTTCCCCCACCCCAGCAGATCTGCATCAACTGATATGTACCCAGAACAACCTCAAAGCCTTCCAGACCTTCGCAGCTGAGGTACTTGCCTGGAGGAGGACACAGATCCCAATCACAGATGTGGAAATCCCAATTATTAACAAAATTGAAAGTCACTACTTCTACTGACCATTACTTCACTGAAAATTTCACCCCCCCCTCTATTCCACTTCCTGCACTGGTTCCCGGGCCTGTCTCGGAACTGGGAGCAGCCTTGACACACTTTTCTTCTTTTTCACTGTCCCCATGCAGGATGAAAACCACTCATTTTTTTTTCCACCACAAATTTTCCCCTCTGGAGTGGGCCCCCAAGAGAAATCTGTCGCACCTTTTGGCAACATCAGTCTTTTATCGAGAGTACATGCTCCATTGGGATTGGCCCACCTTCCCATGGTGTGGACGGCTACCCAGAATCATCTATCCAGGTGATTGATGCTTCTGGGTAGGCAAGTGGCCAGAACATAACAGAACACACACACAAACCTATATTACTCACATTTCTCGCCTTCTTACAGTGGTACTGCCCTTCACATAGGTGGACATGCATTTTTTTAAAACACATCCACATATCCAGTCAGTTCATAAAAATGGGTGACAAATCCCTCCCATCCAATTATCATCCCATTGCACTTACTCCTACTCTTTCTAAAGTAATGGAGTCAACTCTTAAACTATCTAGAAACTTTCCATCTGATCAATGATCACCAGTATGAATACCACCGGTGATATTCTGGCTGGTTACCCATTTGTGGACAAACATTAAAGGAAAAGTTTGGTTAAACCCAAGCAGCTGCTCTTGACATCATTTCAAAGGATTTTGATCATGCTTGGCATAAACATCTTCTAAATAAGCAACCAATTTTTTTTGTAATTGGGTATCCAGCCTTCTCTAACCATTCACTGTGGGTGATTTGGAACAATCATCTGCAGTAAGCAGTTAGAAAGTTGATGGTAGATGGCTTTGCCTTTTAAGTTCTCCAAGGTTCATTTCTTTCTCCCACTCTTTTCCTTTTTTTTTTTTTTTTTTTAGTTGTTGCCGCATTGGCTTCCTTGGCCATAATACACCTCCCGAAGTTTTGTTTTTGCATTTTACTCTGATCCAAGCCTGAGGCAGGATCGACCCCACGACCTTTGGGTTGCCAGGCAGGCACTTTAGCCACCTGGCTAGCCTGGCCAGCCCTCTTTTCCTCTTGTATATTAATGACCTTCCATTGACCAGAAATGCAATCCATAATTTTGCTGATGATAGCACATTGCATTTCACTGTCCAGTTCGAGAAATCATGCCTGCACACCTTCAACTTCTTGAAAATTCACTACCAATTCCTTAAATGCTGATCTCCAGGTAATTCTCCAGTGGGGCAATGATAACTTAGATTTTTTTTGCTAGAGTAGCAAAAGCCTGTACCTTCCTTTCACTATATGGCAAATACTATTACTATTTCAATCCTTCTAAAATGCAGTCGTCTTATATCTCGCAAAAGAAATTCTTCTGCTACTATGCTTATCTTTGATGACACACTGATTTCCTGGCAAGACCACATCTCTATTGGGGATTGTTGTTGTAGTAGGGTTTTATGAACATCAGCAATTAAGGCCATATTGCTCTGTATATTATTGGTAAATTGCACATTCTGAGACCGATTTTCTGCTTTTCCCTCGTCTGCGACCAACTGACCGGCAACATTGTAAAAAAGGCCCATAAAAGTCCTCACATCATTAACGGTACTTGAACTCAGGTCTTTTCCAACTGGCCTGGTGTGGGGAGGAGCTATTGGGGATTAGACTTCTAATCTCTCTTAGCATAAGCACATTACAAATATTGCTTCCTCTGCATCTAAAAAACTGGATTTTCTTTCGCTCTTGGTTTTACTTCTCTTCCAAGCAGCTGTACACTCTGTACAAATCTGCCCTACTGTGATACTGTTCCCACATCTGGAGCAGTGCCCTAAAACCTGTCAGGCTTCTGGATGCCATTGAAACAAAAAAAGATTGCTTATATAAGCACTAGAAGGGGCTGAATCCATTGATATCAATGGTTTAAATGTTGATGATGATCCTGCTCAGGTTGTTCACAAACTGAAGTAGTTTATCAAACTCTAACAGGTAGCTGAATGAATGTGTGATAACTCAGAGGAAAGTGGAAGAGAAATTGTTGAAGCTAAAGATAAAAAAGTATCTAGGGTGGATGTGATCTATTCAATTATATTAAGGGAAGCAGCAAAGGAAGTAAGCAAACCCTTAGTCATAATTGTGCAAGCACCTTTGGATTCAGGAGAGGTCTCTATGGACTGGAGATGTGCATATGTATCCCCAATTCTCAAAGGGAGGGGGATCACAGGGTAACATGAATAATTGCAGATCTGTTAGCTTAATTTCTGTTCAGGGAAAATAATGGAGTCATGCAGGATCATCCAGACAGGAGTACCATTACTCTGCAGTCACAGCATATTAAGGGATCATCCTGTCTGACCAATTTGGATAGTATAACATAGTAACAAAGAAAGCGGATGCAAAAAATAATTTTAATATCACAAACTTGCATTTCAGGAAACCTTTTTATATGGTTGCACAAAAAAGACTGCTGTACAATTTGGAGCATTGTAGCATTAAGGGCACGTTACTGCTATGGATACAGGGATGGCTGAGTGGTAGAAAAGAGTGGTTATCAGTGGATAATGCACTTTGTAGACTGTTATTAGTGGAGTCACACATGGTTTGATGCTGGGCTCATTGTTGTTTTCTTTATTTATTAATAATTGATGAAAGAATATCAGGCTTAATATCTAAGTTTGCATTTATTGCAAAAGTTGCCAGGGTGGTTGACAGTAATAATGGTATGCTGCTGCAACAAGATCTAAAAAAAGTAGCCAGATATGCTGAGAAATGGCAATTCCATTTTCCACTACATAGTGTAGTACTACACAGTACAACTGTGTGGTACTACACAGTTGTGTTTTCTTCTCAGCCATGAGTCTTCATCAGTTCATCTAACATCCATTTTGGTCTAAGCTTGGAATGGTACTTCTTAGTTGATCTGAAAAGCCTAGTAGCATCTATGATTACTACCTGATGCTTCAAATTTAGCATTTTCCACTGGCAAAATTACCAGATGGTCTCACTGTATACAGAATTTAAAAACTGTCTGGGACCACCGTAGTCACCCTTACATAAGCCCTTAAGTCACCCTTACATCAGTCATTAGGCCTATAGCAAACTCCTACTCTCATTTTTGTTTTCCCGGTCCTTAAATCTCACCAAACTGACTGACTCAATATTGTACTAGCCACCCACGTCAACTGGATGAACTGCCTTAGATTTAATATGCTTTTAACTAAGAGATTGACCCCAATCACCTCCTGTCCTGTGTCATTTCTGTATACATTGTTCTCCCCATTTTTAAATTCTGCATCCCTTATGTCTGAGTAACACCATGTCTCTGATATTCCCACAATTTCTGTATTTCATGACTTAATTAGTACTTCAAATTCATAAAATTTATTTACTATGCATCAAGCATTAGGGTACATGCAAGTATACATATACCTGTTCTTACTCTTAGTTACCCTAACACAGCCCATATATTTTCTTATTTCATGATGATCTGCAGAGGGCTTGAAATTCCCAACACCTTGCTTTCCAGGCAGCTGCACATTCCCATAGAAGTGGTACAAGAATCACTTTCACTTCTGGTTGCAGCTGTAGTTAATGTATTAGTCTCTGTATCTGCATAAGCTATCAGTTTTCTGACCAACTATCACTGCCTCAATAGCCTCAGTGAATATCTTTGTATCCATTCCTGTAAAAAGATTCTCTTATTAAGTACAGGCCACACTGAGAAAAATTTGCTAGAGAGGCAGTGTAAAAAGTAACACACTGGACCCTTTACCCAGGCCTAACTCTAAATTGTACATACTGTTATATAATACCAAATAGTTTATTATTTTTGGCCCTGTGAATTCACAAATTCACAGTCCAATCAGTCAAATAACAGTTCAGCACAAGTGTACTGGAATGAATTAGTGTTGGACAATCATATATGTTATATAGAAGCAGACAACTATTTTACTGGGTTCCACTCTTGTTGCCTAAAAACAAGCAACTATTAAGTACAGCAGGCAAAGGAACACCAATGCTGAGCATCTGAGGAGTGGAGGGAAAAAAAAAAAAACATTCACCTGGTGATTTCTAGTTCCAGTTGCTCCATGTTGACAAGAGGACCAGGGTATGACAATACTTGCATGAATGAATGAGTCCAGTTCCAGGTATCAATAACTACTGTTATTGATACCTGTATTGTACCTGTTCATCATCATCATCAGCCATTTTCAATCCACTGCAGGATGAAGGCCTCTCCAGAAACTTTCCAGTTCCTTCTGTTTTGAGCACTGGCCATCCATTTACTACTCAAAAACTCATGAATTTCATCTATCCATCTCTGCCTTTGTCTTCCAGGTTTTCTTTTAGCTCCTCTTGGGTACCATTCTGTTATTTTCTTAGTCCATCTGTCATCATGTCTTCGAGCTATGTGTCCTGCCCAAGACCATTTTAGTTCTTTAGTTTTGATAAGAATGTCCTTGAGTTTGCTGCCTAATCCATGTGTTTCTCTTCTTATCTAACAGTCTGATTCCCAATATAATTCGTTCCATTCTTCGCTGTGTAGTTCTTAGCTTCTCTTCCATTCTTTTGGTGAGTGCCCAAGTTTCACTTCCATAAGTCATGGTGGGGAGTATACATTGATTCATTATTTTACGTTTCAGACAAACTGGGATATTGCTCTTCAGTATGTGACTATATTTCCTGAATGCTATCCATCCAAAATTTATTCTTCTCTTGACTTCCAGCCATTTATCATTATTACAGCTAATAACTTGTCCCAGATAAGTATATGACTCCACCTTTTCAATTACTGCTCCTTCAATCATTATTTCCCTTTCCGTGGCATACTTGTTCATCATTACTTTTGTTTTAGCCATATTCATCTTTAGTCCAAAATCCTTACTAACTGATTAAGATTTTCCTCTAATTCTTTGGGATCGTGGCTTATGACCACAATGTCATCTGCAAATCGTAAATGGTTTAGGTACTCTCCGTTCACATTGACTCCTTTCTGCGACCAGTCTAATCTTCTGAAAGCTTCCTCAAGGGCAGCAGTAAACAGCTTCGGAGATATTGTGTCTCCTTGTCGAACTCCTTTCTCGATTTTAAATTTGCTACTGTCTTTGTCTAGTCTAATAAAGGATGTAGCACTCTCATATATTTTCTTCAAAATCATAATATATGGAGTATCTATGCCTTGTCTTTCCAGTGCCCGAAACATTGCCTTATGCTGTATGGAGTCAAATGCCTTTTCATAATCCACAAATGCCAGGCATAATGGTGTTTTATATTCATTTGCTTTCTCCATTAGCTGTGATATTACGTGAAGGTGATCCATAGTTGAGAATCCTGTCCTAAAGCCAGCTTGCTCTTTCGGCTGATTCTCATCAAGTATTCTTTCTAATCTGTTAGTAATGACCCTTGTGAACAACTTGTAGATATGGGATAACAAGCTAATTGGTCTATAATTTCCAATTTCTGATTTATCTCCTTTCTTATGCAGCAAAACTATGATTGCATTATTCCACTGCTTAGGCGTCACACCTTTTCTAATGCACTTTGTGAACAGCCTTGCCAGTTTTTGTGTTATGTCTCTTCCTCCCAATTTTAACAACTCTACAGTAACTTCATCTTCCCCCGGGGCTTTCCGATTCTTCATTTTCTTCAATGCATGTTCTACCTCATCAGGAAGAATATTGTGTATGTCGTATGTGTTGCTACTTTGCAATCCATCTTCCCCACTGCTGGAATCATTCCCTCGCTCCTTGTATAATTCTCTATAGTAGTCTTCTGCTATTTGAATTATGCCTTCTCTGCTGTTTATAAGTACACCATCGCTATTCTTCAGTTTCAGTATCATTTGTCTTTCTGTATTACTGCTCATGGCTGCTGATTTAAATCCTTTGTTTTCCCCTTAATGCTTGTTCTACTTTTCTTGTGTTAAATCTTCTTATGTCCTCTCTGAGTCTCTTTCTAATGGCTTTGCATAACTCAATTTTCTCCCTGTCAGTGTTTTTCTTGCTCTTCATTTGTCGTCTTTGGTTCATCATGACAAGTGTTTCTTGACTAATTTTTTCTTCTTTGGATTTCTGTTTCCCTATAGGTTTCTTGGGCTTTATCACTTTCAGAAAGTTGTAATATTCCTCGTCGATATCTTGGTCCTGAGCAGTCTGCAGAAGCTCAAACTTGTTCTTAAGTTCCAGTACATACTGCTTTTTCTCCTCCTCTGTTATTTCAAAGACCTTTGTATTATTTACTCGAGTCAGTTTTTTCCTTTCCTTTCCTACATCTATATCAAGTGTACATCTTACCATTCTGTGATCACTTCCAACATTTACCTTATTAAGGATGGTAACATCATTCACAATATATCTTCTGTTAGTGAGGATGAAGTCGATTTCATTAGTTGTTAATCCATTTGGACTCTTCCATGTCCACTTTCTGTTCACTCATTTCTTGAAAAAAGTGTTCATCACTGACGTTCCTTGAGATTCTGCAAATTCCACAAGTCTTTCACCTCTTTTATTTCTTTCACCAATTCCAAAATTTCCTATAGTTCCTCTTTCTGCGCTGTTTTGCCTTTTTCCAAACTTAGCATTGAAGTCCCCCATAATAATAGTGTAGTGGGTTTTCTGTTCATCTAGAAGACTCTCAATTTCAGTGTACATTTCTTCAACCTCTTCATCATCATGGCTCGATGTTGGTGCATAAATCATAATAATCTTTAGCTTGTACCTCTTAGAAATCTTGAGTATTAGTCTTGACACCCTTGGTGATGTACTTTTGAATTCCAAAATGTTGTTTTTAAAATCTTTATGAACCAGAAACCCAACTCCACCTTCACTCCTTTCACTGTTTCCATTGGTGTACAGCAGATTTCCACTTGATAAACTTATAAGTGATTCATTTCTTCTTCTTGTTTCAGCCAAACCGATGATATTCCAATTCACATTTCCTAATTCCTTTTCCAGCTCTAATATCCTGTCTTCACCGATGAGTGATCGTACATTATAACAGGCCAAGTTCAATTTCCGTGCATGGCAGCCTGGTTGTACCCAGAGATTCTTAGCACCCTCTGCTTCCACTCTGATCCTCTCGCTGCCGTAAGAGGGAGAGTGAAAGCTGCTGGGGACTGAGGGCCATTTGTATTGTTGTGCTCTAATTGCTGGAGGGTTTGGTCTTCTCCTCTTCACGCTGACCAGGCGTCTTGAAGAGAACCACTCTACACGTTCATTGCCACCTAAGTGACGTAACAGGGCTAACCATCGAGAAGGTGTGCATGAGTGGATTTTAGGGAGGCAGGCCAACCGGACTTCTCCTAAATCTTCTGTAATTGAGAGATATTGGATCCAGAGACATTGTACCTGTTAGTTATCAATAACTAACAGGTACAATAACCACAACAGCCATTGCTGAACTTAGCTGTTAGCGCCACAAAAAATGTAGCAGACAACCACCCAAGCTTCACCTAGTCTGAGTAAGTAAATATATATTCAGTAAGTGCACAAAAATTATAAAATTTTAAATCTTAGAAAGTTGGGAGTGAAATGCACCTCAATTGCAGATTTTATAACTGATAAGTACAGTCTTAGCATTTTAATGGGTTAACATTCAGAAATTTAAAATAACTACTGGATGCACCATTTCACATGTACAAATCAGTTGGAAATGGTTTCAAGCGCACATGCACGCACATGCACACACACAAAGGTGATGTTACTATATAGGCCTACAAAGTCACCAGATGAGGTGAAATGAACTGTTTATGAAAGGGCACGGCTCTACGACTCTCAAATCTGAGATAACTGTGGTATTAGGTCTTCATGGTGTCCCTGCACCATGAAGTGCAGAAAGTTTTCTCCACACAGTATAGAAAGTTTTTCAGCACTGTGCTCAGTCCATCTTGATGTACTGAGCACAGCAGCCAACTTTTAACCTTTGAAAATCTGAAGATCTGATAAGCAGGAGGTTTTTTGGCAAAAACAGGTGATTGCAAAAAAATAAAAAAATAAATAATAATAAAATAAAATGAGGTGAATTTCAACAAAACATATTGTAAGTTTTTAAAATTACAAAGATAAGTGTGCATTTCTGTGGATGCCTCTAATGAGAGACAATGACTTTCATCTATAAGAAGCATATTAACTTTTAAGGATTTACAATTTTGATCCTGAGAAAAGATCTTATTTCCAGTGTCTTCAAAAATCCCAAAAGAATTATAAGCAGGAAAAAAGGAATACATTTTATAAAAAATTATATTCATATTATAAATGTTAACTGAAAGGGAAATTTATTGTTTATTAATTATTTATATAAATTATTTTTTAATTTATATAAATTATTTTTTAATTTATATAAATTATTTTTTAATTTATATAAATTATTTTCATAATTTATCAAATTATGAAAATAACAGAAATGCACTAAATAAAGAAAAAGCACTGCCAAATTTGAGTAAACAGACTTTTTTAGTCACAGAACACTTTTCATCTCACAATATATTTACAGAACACTTTAGTGTTTTGTGGCTATTTGGTTTTTGAAATAAAAAATACATAATTAATGCTCAAATATATTTTATTGTTGAAATATTGTTAATGCATAATTTCTATTAAAAAAAACACAAAGTATTATAAAAATCCATTCAAAATTAACAACTGTGTTCTACTTAAAAGAAGTTATATGCATATGAATGTGTCGATTGAATATGTCATATCCAGTATGTTTCAATAACCAGAAAAAAGAATGTTAAATTATACTCATACAAAAAGTGTAGATATGAAAAATTTAAACTGAAAAGAAAAAAAAAAAAAAAAAAGGTTTTTTATTAATTACGATTTTTTCATGGAACACAGTTTGGAAAATGCTGCTCTAAGGAAACAGCTGTTGGTAACCACAACAGCCATTGCTGAACTTAGCTGTTAGCACCACAAAAAATGTAGCAGACAACCACCCAAGCTTCACCTAGTCTGAGTAAGTAAATATATATTCAGTAAGTACACAAAAATTATAAAATTTTAAATCTTAGAAAGTTGGGAGGGAAATGCACCTCAATTGCAGTTTTTATAACTGATAAGTACAGTCTTAGCATTTTAATGGGTTAACTTTCAGAAATTTAAAAGTAAATATTTAGCTTTAACATTTTGAATATCAACATTTTTTGATCTAATTAACTTTTTTGCAATTGATTCTGATTTATTAGACCTGAACCTTGAGTAGCAGTATCATTAGCATTAGTAGAGGCATTTGATGCAAGAAAGCAAGCTTATGCAGCATCAGCCAAAAAAAAAAAAAAAAAAAAACCACACCCACTTCCCACTTCACCCCTCTGTTCGTTCAAAATACCTGTCCAGCTGAGCCTTAAACTTATTTAAGCTATCAACTTCCACGACAAGGGATGGAAGTCTGTTCCACCAACCAACCACCCGCTGGCTAAAGGCAAATTTCCGCACGTCTGTCCTACATCTGTCTTTCCTCAATTTGAATTTATGCCCTCTCAGGTGATTATTCTGAGCTAGAGGAAGAATCCCATCAGCATTGAGCATGCTCAAACCATTCAATGCTTTATACACCTCTATCAGATCACCTCGCTGGTGCCTAGTCTCCAGACACTGTAATTTGCAAATCTTAAGCCTTTCTTCGTAAGAGTACCCCTTTGTTCCATTCACTAATCTTGTTGCCCTTCTCTGTACTCGTTCCAGCAGCTCTACATCCTTCTTGAAATGAGGCCTCCAGGCCTGTATACAGTACTCTAGGTGTGGCCTGACCATTGCCTTATACAAGGGAATAATCACCTCCTTATCCCTGCTAGAAAAATTCCTATATATCATTGACAATACACCATGAGCTACCCTTGCAGCCCGTCTGCACTGCTCAGAGAACTTCATATCTGCCTGCACAACCACCCCCAGGTCCCTTTCATTCTCTACCACTGTCAGTGTAGTACCACAGAGTTGATACGTTGCTCTGGGGTTGCTGTTGCCCATGTGTAGTACTTTACATTTGTCAATGTTAAACTTCATTTGCCACCTCTCAGCCCATCTGCTCAACCTTTCCAGATCCTGTTGCAGCAGCACAGTGTCAGTAGTGTGCTACTGACAACCCTGCCTACCTTTGTATCGTCTGCAAACTTCGACATTAAGCTTGATATACCATCATCAATATCATTTATGAATACAGAAAACAATAATGGACCCAACACTGAGCCCTGAGGGACTCCACTAATAACAGTAGTCCACGACGAGCAGTGTCCATTGATTACCACTCTCTGCCTTCTCCACCTCAGCCACCCCTTTATCCACAGCAGCAATTTGCCTCTAATGTCACACTGCTCCAATTTCTGCAGCAGTCTTCCATGTGCAACAGTATCAAAAGCCTTTCTAAGATCCAAGTATATAATATCAAAGTTATTCCCTGCATCCAGTTCCTTTGTGACTGCATCATAGTATCCAATCAAATTGGTCAGGCAAGACTTCCCCTTAACAAAACCATGCTGTGTCCGAGCTATAACTGAAGTCTTATCTAAATGATCCTGCAGTGCTTCTTTAACTAGTGCCTCCATTAATTTTCCTGGAACAGAAGTTAAACTCACAGGTCTATAATTGCTTGTGTCAGCTTTTGATCCTCCTTTGTGAATTGGGGTCACATTTGCACATCTCCAGTCTATGGGTACCTCCCCTGAGTCCAAGGAAGCTCTCATAATTATGGCTAAGGGTTTGCTTACTTCCTTTGCTGCCTCCTTTAATATAACTGGATAGATCCCATCCACCCCAGGTGCCTTTCTTGTGTTTATCTTCAACAATTTCTCCTCCACTTTACTCTCAGTTATTACAAGATTCTCTAGCTTACTGCTAGAGTTGAATACACCTCTGGCTTTCCCCTCGCTGAATAACTCCTCATGTGTGAATGTCGATGCAAAATATTCATTTAGTTTGTTAGCTACCTGAGCAGGATCATCAACAGTTGACCCATCGATATCAAGTGGACCAATCTGATTCATCCCCTTCCTTCTAGAGTTTACATAAGTAAAGAACTCTTTGCTGTTTTGCTTTGCATCCCTTGCCAAAGATTTCTCATAATCTGCCTTCGCCTGCCTAACCTCCTTTGTAACTTGGTTACAGATCAACTTGTATCTATCATAGGCTTCTGTGTCATGTGTTAATTTGTATGTATCCCATGCATGTTTCTTCTCTGCCATATGCCTCATCAGTTCATCTGACATCCATTTAGGCCTAAACCTTGAACAATATTTCTTAGTTGGTATGTAAAGTCTAGTAGCTTCCAAGATAAGTTCTTTGAATGCTTCCCATTTTGCATTTACTGTTGGTAACATCATCAGTTGGTCCCACTGTATAGAATTTAAATACTGTCTCAGTCCATCGTAGTCGCCTTTACGAAAGCAATAACCCTTCCCTTTACCCCTAATGGTAGTTACCTCTTTGAGTAAATCCCACTTCAGCACACTGTGATCACTGCCGCCTAGTGGTTCATTTATCTGCAGATTCTTAATGCATGAAGAATCACTGCTGATAATCAAATCAAGAGTATTCGTCCCTCTAGTTGCCTCCCGAACATGCTGATGTAGAAAACAATCATCCAATAAATCCACAAAAGCCTTGCTAGTGTGTGAGTGACCAGCCCACAAATTCCAGTCAATATCTGGGAAATTAAAATCTCCCATTATAAGACTCTCTGATTTACTGGCCCACTCTATTTCCCTGTACAGTTTCTTATTATACTCACATCAGAGTCATTAGGCCTATAGCACACTCCTACTCTCAATTTTGATCTCCCAATGCTTATGTCACACCAAACTGACTTGACACTGCACTGTCCAGCGATGTCCACTGGCTTCACTTCCTTGGATTTTATGTATTTATTAACTAATAGCATAACCCCTCCTCCCTTCCTATCCAGTCTATCTTTTCTGTAGATGTTGTCCCCAAATTCCAGTTCTGCCTTCCTTATATCTGTGTGACACCAAGTCTCTGATATCCCAACAATATCTGACTTTGATGTTTTGAGCAATACCTCAAATTTATCAAATTTATTTACTAAACTCCTAGCATTGGTGTACACGCAAGTATACATGCACCTATTTCTATTCTTAGCTACCCTAACACAACCCATGTGACACAACTCATATAGTAGTAGTAGTAATAGCAGCATGTGATGCAAGAAAGTAAGTGTATGAGCTTATGCAGGATCAGCAAAAAAAAAAAAAAACTATTTCACACAACCATTCCTTATAAAAGTTTTTCCAGTTCCTCCTTGAATTTATTAAAGCTATCAACTTCCACAATGACAGATGGAAGTTTGTTCCAGCAATTAACCACCTGGTGGATAAAGGCAAATTTCTGCACATCTATTTTACAATTGCCTTTCCTCAATTTGAATTTATGCCCCTTCAGGTTCGTAATCTGAGCAAGCGGAAGAATCCCATCAGAATTCAGCGTGCTCAACCCAGCCGCTGCAATTTGGAGAGCTTAAGCCTGTCTTGGTAAGAGGACCCCTTTGTTCCCCTCACCAATCTTGTTGCCCTTCTCTGCAGATGCTCTGATGTTGTTGCTGATCTCTAATGTTGAGTAAGCCCCTAGTTCCGTAAAGGGATTTCCACCGTGAAATGTTTTTTGGCAATAAAGGATTTTAATAATAATAATAACAAACTAAATCAGCATTAAACAATAAATTACAATTATTTATTCTAAGAATTAAAAATCTCTACTTTTGGAGTCATACCTAGCAGAGTTCAAAAGATCACAGACAATTGTTTTTTTTTTGTTTTTTTTTTAATATACATAAAAAATCTGAATTCCTGATTTTTTTTAAAATTTAGTTGGTACAAATAAAGAAAGAAAAAAGCATTCTAACAACAAAAGAAAAAAAAAATAATAAGAAACAACAAATAAGTTTATTCTATGTCATTCAACATAGTATGTCTGTGATTTTTTTTTTTTACTTGAATTCAAGTGTTCAAGTTTTAGAAGTCTAAAAGAGATCTGGCCAGCTCTAGATATGGTACTCAACTATTCAAAGTCAGATAATTATATGTAGCCTAATATAGTCACATGCAACATTTGATGTGTTATTTAAAAAATAAATGAAGATAAGTAATAAAAATGCTAATTTATCAAGCATGACTTCAGAGTTTAGTAGCAAAATCAATTTTATAAACATTAATTACACAGTATGGATTATTCTTCAAAATATAAAAAAAATAAAAAAAAGAATAAAAAAAATACTAGAAAATAAGAAATGTGGACAGTCTCAAAATATTCATAATATATCAACAATTAATAACTTTATTGATTTTTCCATACTATTCTGAATCAAGTAGTTCATTATTTCACAATCTTCAGAAGAATTACATTATTATACTTCTTTGAAGTGATACAGTAATTATCTGGTACCCCAATGAGAATATGTCATCAAATGGTTATAGTTTAATACCATTCAGCAACTGTGTGCATAATTAGCTGGCAAAAAAGCAGTGAAGATACCAGTGTCTGTTTCATTATTCAGTGGTGTCACTTCTACCATGAATAAATGTATTCATAATGCTTTAAATAAAAGTTCTGCATTTAAATATTGCACTAATCTCAAATCTCCAGCACCCAGTTACTACAACTGATCATATGATATCGTTCATCAACTGTGCATTGCCAAGTTACCTGTAATATATGCAATAAAAGCCTGGAGGTAACCAATTCCTTCCATGGTCACTGAGCTAAAAGTTCAAAGGGAGAGAAAAAAAATAAGATAGTTCTCCTGTTTTACTAGATATATTTCAAATTTTTAAATGCTAATTTATAAATTATGTCCATGTATATAAAATAATTTTTCTAAATTAAATTATTAAGAATTATTGTGTCTATAAATAAAATGGACTATTAATGCCAGACTTAAGAAAATAAAAACAATTACAAAAATCACCTCCCTTTCTTTCAAAAGTTCAACTGAAAAAAGATTTGATATCTCAAAAAAAAAAAAAAAAAAAAAGTGAGCCAAGTTCTTTCACAAGATTTGCAAAAATCTCCACCGTGAAAAGACACGAGATCAAACAGTGATGCCAAGTTTGTTATAGGCTCAACCACGGAAAGCAGTGAGATCAAAAGTTATGCTAAATTTGCAATTTAAATAATGTGATGAAATTTGCCAAATGTTTGATAAACTTTTAATCTGGTTAGCCAATAGCAAACTTAGCATAACTTTTCCATCTCACTGGTTCGTTCTAGCCTCACTGGCTGAGGCTAGAACGAACTTGGCATTCACTGTTTGATATCAAACCTTAAATATACATCCATGTCAATTTTAGCATTTTCTCATATTGTATACACTCCCACCTAAAAGTTTGGAATCGCAGCTTATGACAAGTTTTCATTAATTTTTTTTGAAATTAGCTATGACAATATAAGGTATAATACGAAAACACAACACGCTATAAAGCACTTTAAGATTTTTTTTTATTAAGCATTGAAAAATTTACAGCAAAATATATTGAAATTATTAATATTAACAACTATACTGATTTTTCATCAAAATATCCTCCACAAGATTTTATCACTGCCTTACACAGACATGGCATTCTGGTGATTAATTTTATAACAGTGCCTCGACTAAGTGTCTAATATTGTCTTGACTAACATTATTGCAAGGAATCTATACGGTTTCCTATAAATTTTGTGAAGATAGGCAGACTTCATGGACTTGATGGTCTAAATGATCCCATAAAAGCTCTATTGGCTTTACGTCAGGCAACTGAGGCGGCCACATTATAATTTGCAATACCCTCTCCTGTTGTTTAACTGCTAGAAAATCCCAGCACAGCTCAGAGCTGTGCTTTGGGTTATTGTCTTTTTGTAATATAAAATTTCTCTCACATAATTGAAGTCCAGATAATATTATTATCTGGACTTTTAATATTATTATCTTGACTTAAATAGTCCAGATAATTATTATCTGGACTTCTTAAATACTTTATAAACTTAAAATCTTAAAATACTTTATAGTGTGTTGTGTTTCTGTATCATAACTTACACTGTCATAACTAATTTCAAAAAAATTAATAGCATTATGTGAAACAATGTTTCTATAACCTTTTCTTAAATTCCTTCAATTCTGACAATGTCACCCACTCCAGAAAACAGATGCAACCCCAGATCATGATGGAACCACCACTGTACTTGACTGTAAGCACTAAACAATGTGGTAGCATTTTTGTTTTCAGTTGATTGTCTCATATAAACTCTATTCTTGAAGCTTGGATCCAAAAATTTCAAATTTGGATTCATCCATCCACAGTACGTTTTACTTCTCTTCAACTGTCCAATGTTGATGGCTCTTAGACCAAGCCAACCATTTATTTTGATTTTCCACTTTTAATAAGGGTTTTTGACTGCTACATGACCATGAAATCCTGCTTCTTTAAAATGAAGTTTTCAGTAGACGAAGACATGGGAGTTTCTCTGTTCCTGTTGAACTCAGCTTGGATTTCAGGTGCAGTAAGTCATCGACTGCATTTAGAAATCACAGTTATGATCTTATCTTATGCTTTTGTTATTACATGTGGTTGTCCTGATCGCAGTTTGTCCTTTAAACTGCCAGTCACCTTGAATTGTCGAATAGCAGCTTGTACTCCTTTAAATCAAAACACCTAGCTTCTTTTTTTTTTGCTAATACGAGGGGAATTCAATACATTATCTACCTACCTATGAAGGAAATGAGATAGAGGCAAAAATCTGGTTTTATTTTTCAATGTAACGCCCCTGAACTTCAGTACATTTGTTCCATTTTGTTGGCAATGAGGAAATACAAGACAAATAAAATTCTTTGTCCTGCCTATTAAAGAATGCAGAAACAGCAGACTTTAGTTCATTATCATCAGCAAAGCAATGTACTCACTGGGGGCCAGATCCAGGTCTGTAAGGTGGATGGGTAAGTTCTGTAAAGTCACAGTCTTTCAAAGCAACAGCAGCAAGTGACCTGTGCTATGGTGTGTTGTCCTGAAAAAGTAGCACACCTCTGGAGAGTTTTCCACAGTGTTTTTCCTTTATAACATCCCTTAGATTATACAGTAGGAATACATATGACTCCCCATTGATTGGTTGGTTGGTTGGTTGATATGATGTTTAATGGCACAAGGGCTGCTAAGGCCATATTGTGCCTGATTCTATTTGGTAGTGCCATTACCAGTTAAAATCTGTAAAATAATCCCGTCTGCTTTAAGAAATAAAAGAACTCAGTTTGGATAGTATAGCTATTGGAGACAATGCAAAGCTAGATTTGCATTGTCTCCAATCAGATGTGGTAATGTCAAAGGTTCTTGCAGATGTGAAAGCGATTTGAAAATTTTGTTTCGATAATTATTATAATGATTGCAATTTATTAGAATATGCCTCACCGTAAGTGTAGTCTGACAAAATGTACAAATAGGCGGATCTTCCCCCTTGAGGAGATAAATATGGGTTAGATACGTATGCCCAATACGCGTCCTAGCCAGGATCACCTCCTCTTGCCTATTTGATCGCATGCTTGAGGGCCACAACTTAGGTTCCTGTTTAAATTGAAGCAGTTTATTGCCGTACTGAGCCTGCCAGATTTGCAACCATTGCTCTTCACACACGTTTTTTATGACTGATTTGTAGTCTGTGTATGGCACTTGGTAGTTAGTAGATCTTACATTGATTGGATGTTTAGTAGATTGATCTGCGTATTCATTTCCTTTGATGCCTACATGGCCTGGTATCCAACAGAAACTGACTGATTTGTTTACAGCTTGTAACACAATAATCTGTGATCTAATTTGCTTCAAGACGGGGTGGATTGGTTTGAATGGATTTTTCAACGATTTTATTGCACTGAGAGAATCAGAGTAGATCATAATTCGCTTCCTGGAGAGATTAATCACGTGATCCAGAGCTATTTTAATTGCCCACAGTTCAGCAGAATAGACGCTGCATTCCTTTGGAAGGGACACAGAAGTAGAAAAGATAGAAGAAACTGCCGCTGCGCCCACTGTCGTACTTGTTTTCGAGCCATCGGTATATATTTGAAGACACTGAGAATTTTCTGCGACATGTGCAGCATGGAGTTTCCTGATGGTAAGGTCTGCTGCCTGCTTTTTCCCCCATTGTTGGAATGAGAAGTCACAGACGGGTGTATAATCAGACCCCGGAGGGTCGTGATTGCTCATTTCCTGAAAGACATTACCCATGTCTAGATTCCAACGTTGTGATAACTGTAGCAACCTTATCCCAATAGGCTTGTTTTCGTTTGGTTTGTTTTGATAAAATGTGGTCCATTGGGGCTCAAATAAGTATGGCGAGATAGGATGAAAAGGAAGACTCCGTATTTTTGCCGCATAGTTGAGAATCAACATTTTCCTCGGAAGATGGAGTGGAAGTTCATGCGCATCTATATATAGACTCTGTACAGGGGATGTTCTGAATGCTCCTAAAGCAGTTCTTAGGGCACTGTGATGGATAGTGTCTAGCCAAGTTAGTGCACTTTTCCTGGCAGAGTCATAGATTGGAGCTCTGTAATCCAAACGAGATCGAATTAATACCCGATATAGCCGAAGCAGAGTGTATCGGTCAGCACCCCATGTCGATGAAGAGAGTACTCGGAGGATATTTAATTTTTTCAAGCAAATGGTTCTGAGATATGTGATGTGTTGTAAGAAGTTTAATTTATTGTCCAGGATTAGGCCAAGAAATCTGATACTATTGGAAAGAGGTATGGTGAAATTTTTAAGATGTAGTTCAGGCTCAGGGTGGATCTTACGTTTTTTACAGAAATGAATACAGTTAGATTTTTGTGTTGATAAGCTGCAGCCATTGCGAGACATCCACAGCTCAATTTTGTTTATTGAGAGATGAAGCTGTCTCTCAATAGAATTCATAGTTTTTCCTTGGCACGAAATCATGAGGTCATCTGCATAATGATATAATTCTACTGTGCTTGGAATATCATGGATGACATTGTTTATTCTTATTAAAAATAGCGTAGGACTCAAGACAGATCCTTGAGGGACCCCCTCCTCCTGTATATGAATTCTAGAAACAACATTTAGATGACTAACCTGGAAGGTTTTGCCCTGGAGAAAGCGCTGAATAAACAAAGGAAGCCTGCCTTGTAGACCAAAGGTGTAAAGATCCCGAGGAATACCGAAACGCCATGTTGTATCAAAGGCCTTTTCTAAATCGAAACTTACCATAACGAGGTGGTCATTTCTGACAAAAGCGTTTCTGAGGTTTGATTCTGCTTTGGTCATCATATCTAATGCAGATCTGTTTTGCCGAAA
The DNA here is from genome assembly GCF_048544385.1 of Mastigoproctus giganteus. NCBI lineage: Eukaryota > Metazoa > Arthropoda > Arachnida > Uropygi > Thelyphonidae > Mastigoproctus > Mastigoproctus giganteus. Next base: position 165,357,911 of record NC_143582.1, on the reverse strand, counting down.
GCCATACTGATTTTTATGCAAGATGTTATGTGACTCAAGAAACCAGGTAAGGTGCTTAAGAACCATTTTCTCCAGTGTTTTCCCCAAACAACTAGTTAAGGAAATTGGACGATAATTTCCTGGATTAGAAAGGTCTTTTCCTGGTTTAGGGATGGCTAATACAAGTGAATGTTTCCAAGAGCGCGGATGAACATCTTCCTCAAAAATTCTGTTAAAAAATATTAAAAGAATTTGTAAAGCAGTATCATTCAAGTGTTTTAGCATGATATAAAATATACCATCAGGGCCAGCTGCACTATTGGGTGATCTGTTAAGAGCATCCGTTAACTTGGATATAGTAAAAGGCTGATTATATGGAAGAGACAGACTGGTGTTGAAATTTAACTTATACCTTTCTGCTACCACTTTAATTTGTTGGAATGAAGTATCATATGAATTTTCTGCTGAAATTTTTGCAAAGGCTTTAGCAAAAGCGTTTGCAATGTCTTTGGAGGAAGACAGTTCCTGTCCATTGCAGATCAATATTGGAGAGGATGACAATGGATATTTGCCATTCAGATGTTGGATTTTCCTCCAGATTAATCTAGTATCGGTGTTTTTGGTGATAGTGGAAGCAAACTGTATCCAGGATTCTTTTTTGGCTTTCCTTCTTATTTGTCGTGCTTTAGCGTTTAGTTTCTTGTAATTTATAAGGTTAATAATAGTGGGATGCTTGCGGAAGATATTCCAAGCTTTGTTCTTTTCTTTTTTTGCTCTATTACATTCATCATTCCACCAGTAGTTTTTGCACCTGCGTGGATGAGTCGACGACTGAGGAATAGCTTTATCAGCTGCTGCTAGTATCCGTTTAGTAATATGGTCATTAGCTTCATCTATTGACTGGTTCAGAATGAAGTTTTTATCCAAAACTGTACTTGAGGAAAATTTTTCCCAGTTTGCCTTTGTAAATTTCCATCTTCTGCGAGTTTCCGGATAGGTGGGGGGTAGTTTGGAATTTACAAGTAATTGGAAGATGATCACTATTGTGGGGATTATCCAATACTGCCCAATGTATACTTGGCTACAGAGCGGGGGAGCAGATAGACAGATCTATGGCTGAGGTATTTCCTGAGGGAAAATTAACATGAGTATGTGCACTGGTGTTCAGCAGAGTTAGATTTTGTTTGTCCAGTAATGTTTCTATTAGCTGCCCTCTTTTATCCATATGTAGACTTCTCCATAACGGGTGGTGTCCATTAAAGTCACCCATCAAACAAAAAGGAGGTGGTATCTGGGCAAGGAGCTCATCAAAGTCTCGAAGTATATACGTTTGGTTTGGTGGAAGATAAATAGAAACAAGAGATAAAGATATTCCAATTTCTATTCTTACAGCAACAACTTCTAAATTAGTTTTTAAGGGGATTTGTCTGGACAGATTAGTAACGGATACCAAAACCGCTACACCTCCATGGGCTGCAGTTGCTGTATTCCTGTCACGCCTGTACAAAATATATTTCTTTATTGAGGGGGTCACTTGTGGAGTTAAAAATGTTTCCTGTAAACAAATGCCTGCTGGATTGAAATCTCGGATTAGGTCATAAAGTTCGTCTGTATTAGTACGTAGTCCTCGACAATTCCATTGTAAAATGCACTTCATTATTTAGTTTTAGTGGTAGGATGATCCGGTTGCCTTTTAGAGGCAGTAGGCTTATTGCAATCTATTTTAATTTTATCTTTTTTAGGAAAGGTAGGCCGTCCAGTGTCCATATCTTCTTCGGCATGAATTTCTAATATAGGTTCTTGTTGAGTTTTGTCATCTGTATCCATTTCTGCAGTATTAATTTGGGTTTTAATAGAAGATTCAGCATTTGTCATCCTGGTCTCACTTTGTGACTTGATGCCACTAGTGGTGGGGATGGAAATTGGGGTATTACAAGTCTGGTCTCTGTTGTTTTGCTTCAAGGATGGCTGAGGAACTGAAAGCTGAGCTCTAGCCCATTCAGCAAGTGATATGTTCGGTGGAATTAAGTCATTGGTTTGTGTAGCAATTGAACGATATTTCTTTGTAACATCTGCATATGTGCGTGCAGGAGTATCTTTCAATATTTGTCGTCTCGCTTCCTGATAAGTCACTTTATTTTCAACTTTAAATTTCTGTATTTTTTTCCCAACTTTCCATAGCTCGCAATTTCTAGAATATGCAGGATGATCTTCCCTGCAGTTAGGGCAAACTGGAGATGTAGCAGTACAGTCTGTTTGAGTGTGATCATGGGATCCACATTTTGGGCATATTGTGTTTCCTCGACATGTTGCCTTAGAGTGTCCGAACTTCTGACACTTATAACACCGTATTGGATTTGGTATATACGGGCGGATGTGGCAATTTAGATAACCAGCTTTTACAGTATTTGGTAAGTTTGGAGTATTGAATGTGAGAATTACACTGCAGGTTGGTATGAGATTGCCATCTCTACGAGTCAAAATTCTCTTAGCTTGTATGACTTTTTGGTCTTTAAGTTCTTGTACAAGCTCCTCTTCTGTTACATTCAATAGATCCCACTCAGAGATAACACCTTTGGAACTATTTAAGGTTGAGTGGGGAGATATTTTAACAGGGATACTACCAAATGTTGTCATCTTTAACAACAATTCTGAATGTTTCGACTGTGTACTTTCCACAAGCAAATCCCCTGACTGTAACCTTTTTACCATTTTAGGTGATCCAGCAGCATTTTCTAGAAATCTCTGTATAATAAATGGAGAGAGTTTGCTCACTGGTTGACTAGTTAAGGAATGGATAATCAGGAAAGTTGGATACTCGGGTTGATGATTATGTATTTTTAAGCGCTTATGTTGCGCACTACCTTCATCAGAGTTATACCAATCTATGGTATTTGAGCTTGAAGGCTCTAAGGCTGGATAATTTTCTTTATCCATGTTGGCTCCTTTTCGCCCTGGGGGATTAGCTTTTCCACCCAGGTTACCGGCCCCGCCATGGGGAGGCAGGAGCAGTGCCGCTTTTGGCCAAGCACAGGAGTTAGTACGGTTAGTATATACAATAAAGAAAAAGGTACTTTCCTTTTTCTGGCTCTCTTTCTATACTTTTAAAAAGTAGAGCTAATCAACAGAAAGACTTATGAACAAAATGAAACAAGGAAAAACTCAGTCGCTTTAGAAAATTGCTTGGCCTCAAGAAACGCTTGGCACCCGGGGCCACTCCCCAGTGACTGTCTGCTTATGTTCCAAGTACTGAATGTACAAAATTCCTTCAGCATTCTAAAAAATAGTGGCCATAATCTTTCCAGCTGGAGGTTGTGTCCGAAATTTTTTGGGTGGGGAACAACCCTTGTGCTTCCACTGAATTGATTCTTCCTTGGTCTCAAGGATCCCAGTGATGAATCCATGTGATTCAACAATGGCATGGCAGTTAGCTGTGATGACTGCTATTATATGTACTCTTGTTAAATGCATTTATAAATATGTTTTTTTTTTAAGGTGTTTATTTTAAATTCTTTTGTGAAACTCGGGTATAGGTTAACGAGGTTCATCAGGTTTGACTATTTCTAATCAAGGAAAGATAATATTTATGCTAAATTTATGAATAAGTTTGTTTTGTCAGTTAGAGCATTCTTTGTTCTAACTGTCAATTCCAGCTGCCTAAGCTTTAGCATAGCGCTAGTATTTGAAATTTTTAAGAGCTGTTTTTTAAATTTTACAAGTTATGGATGCAGGGGACTTTATTAGGTGAAGGGGTTTGTCACATTGATTAGTTATATCTAACTTTGGGAGAAAATATCATCTTATTGGAAAAGATATAGATTTTTAGAGACTTGAGTTTTAATTAGTAAAGGCCCATACAGCAATTGTTACATAAAAAAAAAAAAAACACTTTGTCAAATGGAGTCAGATTCACATAGGGGGTGGTTTCATGTATGATGAAATTTGTGGTGTGGAACTCGAGAACGTTGCAGATTTTATGAATTTGTAAGCAGAGAATCTTCTGAGGCTTCTGTCTATGGAGGTGCGGATGCAACTGGCTCTTGCAACTGCCAACTAGAGAAAAAGCAATAGGAGAAAAGTTAAGATCAATACTCCTGAGAATGATTCGGATAAGGAATTAAGTAAAGTTAAGAGAAATGTTCAGTGATATGGATTTGGCTGAGGAAAATAAAAATTTCTTCAGTAAAAATTGAGATAGGATATGACACTGAAGCGAGTATTTTGTCGTGTTCAAAGGGAATTAGGAATGAAAATAGTATGCAGCACAGTAGAAGGCGGGACGTCAGTGACAGCCATATATATTTCAGCCAGCTTGATAAACAAAGCCATGCTGAAGCTGTTACTGACCAGGGAGAGGGTATCAAGTTGGAAAGAAAAACATGGTTGCAAAGCAAACTGAAAGATGCCCAAGGCAACCCAAACCTTCAAGTAAAGGCAAATGATGAAATAAACAAGACAACAGAGTTAGCGAAAAATACTGAGCCAACCCTCCCGACCCTTCAAAGCCAACTAGAAAACATAATGAAAGAGTCCAGCAGTCAAATCACCACTGTGCTGCATGGAGAGATAGTAGGCCTTTGGCCTAAACTGGAGACAGTCTCATTGAATGTACATCTTGAAGCAGAGAAAATTGCAGCAAGATTAGAGGCATATTTTGACGGTAGAGGAAACCAAATGGTACACAGTACTACCTATGCCGATGTGCTGAGTAATCAGCACAAAACTCCACATCCACCTCAAAACAACCACTACAGAAGACGAAGGTGCTCCTTCCAAAACCCATCCTCTGTGGCAGGCTTCAGCAACACAAGGTTGGGTTTTGGCTTTGTGGTGCTGAAGCCTGCCACAGAGGATGTTCCAAACACGAGTGAAGAAATTAAGACCACAATTATAACCAACTTAAGTGGAGACCTTAAAACAACCACAATCAAATCGATTAGGAAAACCAGAAATACCAGAGTAATAATTGAAACTGAGACCAAGGAGGATGCAGTACATATACTGACTAATACGAGAATCAAATCATTAGGATTGATGAGACACCCAGAAAGAGAGGACCCTCGATCATCATTTATGATGTTGACAGAGAACTCACACCAGATGAAGTTAAGGAAGAGCTTTCCAACAGGAATTTGCAGAACCATTTGTAGTTTTCGTCTGATATTTCCAAAATATCAGACGAAAACTACAAGTCGAAATGCCATAAACTGGGTTGTAGAGCTTGTCCCCTCAGCATGGCCCATAATTAGCAACCAAAATAGGATATACATACTATGGGGAAGCCACCGCTTCAGAGTATGTGGCGGCCACAAATCTTTTAAGTGTTGCCGTTTTGGTCACACTATGCACACGTGTGCTCAGGCCGTTTCTACCTGTGGCCATTGTACCGAACAAGGGCATGACTTCAACTCTTGTCCAAATAAGTCTGCAGCACCACCTGTCTGTGCCAGCTGTGAGTCCCAGAAGATTCAGCATAATCACCTGATCAGGGAGAGTAATTGTCCTGTCTATCTGAAATTTAAGAGTATACACCAAACCAGAACCAATCATGGGGTCGCTGCCTAAAAAGTTCAATGGCAAAGAGATAAAATTTTTCCAAGTAAATACACAGAGGGCTCAAGCGATCGTGGAACAGATTACAATAAAGGTGGATGAGGAGAACTGTGATGTGATAATGCTGCAAGAACCCTATACGAATAACAAAAAGGTAAGGGGATATCCCTTTGCATAAAGACAATACAAAAGGAAGGTGACACCCCCCTGGGCTGCCATCATGGTGCGAAACCCGAACGTCACTGTTACAAGGATAGACCACCTATGCACGGCCTGGGCCACGTGTGTACATCTGATCACCCCCTTGGGTGAGCTCTAAGCTATTTCACTTTACGGCAAACCAGGAGACAACATTAAGCCAGCAACTAGATAAACAGCCCAACTGGAACTCCCAAACCAGAAGATTGTAATTTGTGCTGACTAAACTGCTGCTCTCAGTTATGGCAGAGCAACATGAAAAATCGTCGTGGGATTTACAAAGGCTGACACATGGAGGAATTTTTGGCCAACTCAAACCTTGTCATCATCAATTTGCCAAATAACCCTGTGGGAGGCCACCACTGAAGTCACCCTCGCCAGCTACCTACTTGATTGGAAAGTGGGAGAGGCGTGAACTTCAATGGGAAGACAGACCCAAGTCAGATAGCGACTAGATAGGACCTGATCAGCATTAACACAAAATCACAAACCTCATTATGGCGGCCTATAATATAGGAATTAGGAAGAAGAAGAACTCTATGCTCAGGGTGCTGTCCCTTGGTTGCACTTGGAGTTGCAGGCACTTAGACATGAGGTCAATCACAAAAGGAAGACATTCCAGTGGACCCAAAGGCCCTGGCTGAGGTGCTCTGGCAACAATATAGATGAGTGCGAAACGAATACACTGCTCTCATTCGGAAGAAAATTCAAATTATTATATTAGGGCCACCCGTAATCTCTTACATATACCCATATATGTATTATGACTGTAAATTGCATGTGTTCTCTGGTCAATTTGCCTGTTTTGCTGGATGAAAAAATCCGTTTCTGGAGGGAAAAAACCTTGCTATCTACGCCTGAGATGGACTAACTCAGTCACAGAGTGAAAAAAGCCCACTGTGCATCTTGGGGGACCTTGTTTTCACAGCGGGTAGCGTGGATCCTTGGGGAGAGTCTACAAAATGACTACCAACAAACTCCACAGGGGTAAAGTAATCCTAACAACTAAATTATCGGACGGCACACTGACAAGCTGGCAAAGTACAATAAATAATATCCTCGACTCTATTTTCAAACCCACCCAGCTCTGCCATGAAAATGAAGCATGCTCAACACAACAGACTAAACCTCCCTTCACTCTGGAAGAACTGGCTCTTGCAACTGCCAAGATTAAGAACCACAAAATGCCTGGACTGGACTTATTAGAGCCCAAAATAATAAAGAAAGTGGTAAAATACATCCCAGATCACATACTCCACCAAAAAATACACACCAGCCACTTCCCATCTGCCCGGAAAGAAGCCAATGTATGGCTCATCCTGAAAAACCCGAACAAGCCGGAGGACCAGGCAAACTCATACAAGCAAGCCTATAGCCCTGCAGAGATGGGAGGGGGGGGAAAATCCCGGTGCCGTGAGACAACTAACAAACTAACACAGGCCTATAGTCCTCTCAGTTTTGAGTAAACCTTTTGAGCACCTACTGTGTAACAGAATAGTCGCCCACTATAACAATGCAGGCCTACAATCACCAAATCAATACAGATTTAAAGAGGGCTTCTCCACTGTGGATGCACTGGAAAGCATCATCTCTGCTGCAAAAAACTCCACCAAAAAATATTTCCCGATGATCGCAATCGATTGTGCCAGGTCATTTGATTCACTTTGATCGCCAAGTGTTCTTGACAGACTCTGGACAGCCAACCTGCCACAGAACCTCTACTACTGCATCAAGGACTATCTCTAACAAAGAAGTATAACAGTTAAAGCACCATACATCTAGGCATCTTGAAAAGTCCACAGAGGATGCCCCCAGGGTTCAGTCCTGGAGTCCATCCCATGGAATATAGTACTAGACGCCTTTCTAACCACGAACCTACAAAATGTTACTTCCCAAGCATATGCAGATGATCTGGTTCTTACTCTGGCAGCAGACTCCAGACAACAATTAGAAAACAGCAAACAGAGCTCTTGTCACCCTGCAGGAATGGGTTGATCATAACGACTTACAGATCTTGTCTGCAAAAACTCCATACCACTAAAAGGGAAGCTCCATCCGACAAGACCACCACAAATAAAGATACAGAACAGGATTATCTGACTGTCCTCAGAACTTAAATATCTCAGCATTATATTGGATTAAAATCTCTCCTTTACTCCATATGTGACCTGCCTTACAAAGAATATTCGCAACTACGCTGCACTAGTAAATAAAATTTCACGAGATTGGGGCCTGAAAAAGCGTGCCCTCTCTCTCTCTCTTTACTATGGAGCTGTCTGTGCCTATTATCAGCTTTGGATCTGGAGTCTGGTTTCACAAAGCTATTACAGCTGTAAACAGGAGGAAACTGCCGACTGGGCTAGCCATGTGGGTAAAGCGCCTGCCTGGCAACCCAAAGGTTGCGGGTTCGAATTCCACCTCGGGCTTGGATCACAGTAAAATGCAAAAACTTTGTGAGGCACAGAAACCGATGTGCCAACAACTAACCAAAAAAAAAAAAAAAAAAAGGAGGAAACTAGAAACAATGCAAAGTGCCATCCTTCTTACCATTAAAAGGGCCTGTTGCACCTTCAGCACCCATGCTCTGCAGGTACTGGCTGGTGCACTTCCGATGGACTCTGAGGTTGTCAGACGTGGGCTGCTGCACAGTTTTTCCAAGGGGAGATCCATCACATGCCTCGGATTCACAACTGATCCTGCCAACAATACCAAGGTAGAGAAAAAGCGGCTGATACAACACGATGCAGTTTTGACAGTCAAGATGGACTAATTCTACTAAAGGAAATATCACTAAAAAATTCATCCCTGAAATTTCCAGAACTTACCCAGAGTTACCTTAGTGGTTCTCCCCTGGCCTGTATTTCTCGTTCCTACATACTGGCCATGGATCAATCAAAGGAAAATTGGAAGCGCTGGGTATCATTGACGATCAACTATGCCATTGCGGCTCCCCTGAAAACTGGGACCATCTTATGTACAATTATGAAATCTATGAGGATATATGATGTACTCTACTTATAAGGATACACTATCTTCAAAAAACATTGAGCACCAAGTACTGGAAAACAAAGACTATATTGCCTTCACCGCTTCGCACATGACCTGTTTGAGAAGAGGTAAACCCTGACTAGAACATAACATTTTAACAATCAGATGATTATTGGATCTACAAATCTAAACATCACTTGGACTTGACTCAAAGAAAATAACCTGAGCTTGACTCTACCTGTCAAATGGAGATGTACGCAGTGCTCCCTTGCACTGTCACTTTTGTTCCCTTTCCTCCTCTTTTGCCTGATGGAAGCATCTCACCCGGGGATAGCTTCACTGTCTTCCAAAAGGCTCACCTGACTCCCTCTTTTTCCCCCCTCAACTATATTTTCACTTTCCTACTCTCTCTCTCTTTTTTTTTTTTTTTTTTTTTTTTTTGTGGTCTCTGTCATGAAGCTCAGCCAACCATGGCAGAGACCAGCCAGAGATTTTGAGACTGCCTGGCTACCTCCCAGAGGTTAGAGTGGTGGGCAACATGGAGTTCCATCATGGACCTTGCAGCAAAAAGCCAGATAACAACACAACCCAACAGTACACTTCATAAAACAACACACTACTCACACTTCTGGCTTTCACAGAGTTCTGTTTTACTGCACAGAGTATAAAGCACAGCTGTGGGAAATCACTGGAGGCTCCCCACCAAACACTATGATGAACCCATATTTCATCACCCATAACAATTCTGGAGATGAAAGTTTCAGGATCCCTTCCATGAAGCTCTAAATTCTCTTCACAACATGATATTCTGAATTGCTTTTGCACAGGGGCCAGAAATCTGGGGACCCACCTTGCACTGACCTTACTCATCCCTAAATGTTCATGGAGGATGGTTATGACTGTTCCCTCAGATATGTCATATTCCCTAGAGACCTGGGACACCTTTAAACATGTCATTCACAGCACAAGGGTTTCCACAGCTTGGCACATTTCTGGAATGGTTGCTGTCACAGGCCTTTGTGGATGTGGATCATCTTTGATGGACTCTCTCAACCCCACTTGAATTGTTTTAACCACAATTTCACCTGGTACTCTGAAGGTGTACTGTTGCCATACACAGCCACCACCTTTCATGACTGGCCTTCGGCCCATTTCCTTCTTTGGTCAGAAACTTGATGACTGAATGATGCTCCAATTTCAGCAAATCCATAATTTGATACAGGTGTCTTCTTTCTTTTTGTTACAGCAGCACAACCTAAAAACATAATAGGATCAAAATTAGTACGATTCAAATTGAGATATGTAGGAACACGATAATTCATAAATCACTGAAATATAACTATGAGAAGTACTTTAGGTAGATAATTTGTTGAACACACTTCGTACTTCTCATAGAATAACTTTCTTTATGCAGAGCTATAATAGCACTTCTTTTTTAAAACACATGGTTCCTTATTCTATTCCATTCCATGTTTATCACAAAACTTGTACAAAACATACTTTCTGAATGACAGGTATTTGATTTTATAAGTTACAGCTCATACTCCTCAATTTATATTATTGCAAAACACCCTAAAATCACCTACGATCTGCTATAATATTGAAACAATACTCTCACTTTTTTGAATATTCTAGAATCGTTTACAATGTTCTACCACATTCAGGACTCTTCCACACCTTTCTGACGAGGTGAATATTTCAAAGTACCAGGTGACTATTCTTGATTCTAGAAATTTCTTAAATATTATTTAAGTTTTTTGATTTTTATACATAATCAAAATTATTTTAATAAAAACTGGTAAACACGTTGGTCTTATTTTAATAAAATCTTTGAAAATTAAGAAAAATGAAACGTGATTCCAAGCTTCTAGGCAGGAGGTATGTCATAAATGCAAATAGGATTGCACTCTAAATTTCTCAGTCTCAGCGTGCATCAAAGAAAATATTAACATTTATAGAAATTAAAAGCCTTTATGAAGATCACTGCATTAAATAAAGATTTAAGTACTTAAAGTACTTAAATCTTTATTCACATAATCACTGTGGATAACCCTCCAGTAAACATGGCCATACCCGTTGCAGTGGGAAATGCAATTTCCAAGGTACTATCAATTTTAAATTCTTCTATCAACACACCTCTGAAATCCCAAACTTTTTTTTTTTTGAAACCATATATTTTAAAATGTGTTTTTAAATAATTTTTAAAATGTTTGTTCAATAAATTTTAAAATTTAAATAAATTTTAAAAAAATTGTTCATTTGTTTAAAATTTTTTAAAATATTTGTTCATGTTTGAATTTGCCCTCCTTCTTTGGGCAGATGTAATTTGTTGCCAGGAGAATTAAAATGCATTGCTACTGCTCATGCCATTGAGAATAACAGATCATGGTACTTGTAAAAACGAAACTCTCATTCTTCATTACTGGCACTCAAAATGTTTAAGGTGGTGTGCATCAACTATTCAAGATGCTCCCAAAGCATGTGACAGTCGCATGCTGTCAGAACTGGACAGAAAAATTAAACTAATTTTAAATTCATATTTTTAATAATCACATACATTAGATTTAATGTAAGTGTGTTATTTTATTTATGGTCAAAAATCTTTATTAACAAAACAATTACTGATGGAACTCGAAAGGAATCACAGTAATCAAGGGATACTAAAACTGACATTAATGTCACTGGTAGGTAATTTATTATTTACATTTTATAGCTACCTTAGCATTCTTTGACATATCTTGGCTTTAGCAGGGTTAACAACACTAAAATAATAATGAAACAAATATGGCCAAATCATTACCTAGGATAAAATGGGTATTTACTGCAAATAACAATATTTAGTAGTACAATACTTATACCAATATGCCAATAGGTTTTATTATATACAATCCAAAACAAAAGACCATTACTTACCTTACCATAAAAGGCTGAGGAAAACAATGTGTTGACATAAACTTATCTCTCAGCTGTTGCAAATAAAGTAAATTACGTAGCCTCTGAGAGGGAATGGCCATGTCAATTTTTGTCATGACAAGCTGTAAAATAAGTATTATTATTATTTCAACTGTTTTTCTTTCTTTCTTTTTTTTTTTTTTTAGCTCACTTAAGATAATATTAATGGAAAAAGAATGTCTGCAAACCCTAAAACTATGAACATTTCATATAATTGAAGTTCTGCTTAAGAGAATATAACTATTCCAAAAGAACAATTTTAATCAATTAATGTCAGAATAAAGTAGTATTCTGCAACAACTAATTTATTTATGAAGTAAAAACAAATTCTCTGTGGAATACAATAGGGCTGTCCAACTTCAAATCGGGGACACACATAGGCCACATTATAATTTTTTTTTCTCAATATATCGATGCAAATAGCTTACCTGCAATGATATGCAGCGTAAGCACACGAATAAGAATTATACTCATAAGGTTCAAAACCATTTATTTAAATTTAATATAGTGTAATGATATTAACTAAAATTAGAAAAATTTAATGAATTTGCTTCTGACAAAAAAGTTATTTACTAGATGTCATGAAATCAACTGGAAAATTACCACTTTTTAAGCACTTTTTGTAATGTGTTCAACAAGGTTCACTATTTCTCTTCTGTCTCTTTTAAAGAGGAGAGCATTAAGAGACATTTGGGGAAATGGGAGAATACTCTCTAATGCTGCTCAAAACCAATGAGAGTCTCATATGGTTCCTGAAAGCCAGCAGTTGGATAGAACTGGATTAAAAGATAAAGGAATAAAACAAATCAGATCAGAACTACAGAATGACAAATGGTCACAAAAAGTCTGTTTGCACAGATTTTATATTTAAAATGAAGTTCAACATGGATTTTATATGTTTTGACCTTTATTTTGGAATCATTAATAACACAATTGTTCAAAAATAATAAACTAGAAAATACAGTCTCAATTAATTAAAGCACTACCAATTCCTGGTTTTGTACTGTGGAAGTTGAAACACCCTCCTCTAGCCTACCTATTAGAATTAGAGGGACAGACTGGTGCTAGTACTTTTCTCCTCTTTATAATACTGTCAATCTTCATTTTTTATCCAGAGTCAATTCCCATTCCTTACCATACACTTAAGTGGACGCTTCTAACCATCCTTACTTTCACATGCCAAAACCCTCTATTACAAACCCAGCATGCCTGAATATTCATCTTTATTAACAGAGTACTGCCCTCTATAAAAGTTATTTTGCAGATTATGCCATAGCCGCTTTTTTCTGTCTTATTTTACTACTTTTTGGTTTGTTATTCCCTACCCTATGTTTACCTACAATACACAACTACTGTCTTATTTCCATATACATACAATTCCTTTATGTTAATACATTTAATTAACTAATCCAAAATAAATTAATAATTGTTAAAGTATTTGTTCTTTTTGAAAAAGAATGAATACTTTATAAGGATACCATTTTAAAATCCTTATACTTTATAAGGATACAGTTTTAAAATACGATTTTGCTAAAATTGAGATACCTTCTCCAATTTTAGTTTATCTCACAACTGAATACACACTATACACAAAAGTCAAACAAAATAACCAAGCTTCAGCAAACATCAACATATCATAATCTAGACTAGAACAAATATCTCCAATGTATTCTTCAGACTTTACCTCACTACGATGTAAGGTGAAAGCTGAAGGATACAGTGGTGAGCTATAGTGGGCTCGCAAGAGCCCATTGTTATTTTTTTGAAAATTTGCAAGCCCACTGTTGAGATGATTTTGCAAATAAAATCCTGAATGCAATTATTGAGTATCCAGAGACGTAACTACGGTGGGGCGAGAGGGGCCCATTCCCAGCATTTTAATGGTGCAATCGATCGGTTATGTATTTTAAAATTGCTTCATTTTTGATTTAATTACAGTCCGACCTCTATTTAATGAACTTTTTTGATTCCCCTTGGTAATTACATTTAAACTAGTTTCCATTGAATGAAGAAAATTTCCATGTAACGAACAGATTAGGAGAGACAACTGTGTATGCATTGTTCTCACCTTTAGGAAATTTAGGTAATTAGAAAATGCAAATTAAGGGTGAAAGGGATTACCGTTTCACAATGTTAGTGGTGTCCGTAAAACCTAAGTAGTCACATACCGAGAAGTTGTGCTAGTCAATATGCTTTCCATTATAGCCTCCGGTCAACCTTTGTCATGGTTCCCCTTTACTCCGACAAACGGGCATATGTTTTTCGGAGAATTGTTATTTGGTTATTTGGTTTTTTTTTAGGAGCATTAGCAACTAAGGCCATATTGCTCCGGGGATATGCAGTGGTCATTCCCTGACCTTTCCGCATCCTACATATTTGGTGGTCATGGGCTCGAACCCTGGTCTAATCAAGAAGCATGTGCTATGCACTGCTGCTCCTACCCACCTGGCTACGGAGGCGTTTTCGGAGAAGTGAGTGATCCACACCTTCCAGTAAATTTCTCTTGTCTGTGTTTACATGGTCACAGTAGCTGAATATCCGTGTGACTCCAACATTTTGCACAGTATTCAAAGAACTAGTGACAATAGCAACATAGAGTGGGGGATTGAGGCAACTAGATATTATATAAACTTTACGAAGATGAAATGTTGGCAGATTTTGAAACTTTGTCGAGCCTTTCACTGTGTAGAAAATGTTCTAAAATATAATGGCATACAGGCAATAATTAAAAAAAAACAAAAAACTATCACCAATCTCCAAAAAACTAGCACAAATTAAGGATGATTGCTAAAGAACTTGATGTGGAAACTATAAAGATCGACCGTGTTTTCGGGCCACGATGAGCAGCTTATAGCTTACGGACGGCAATTGTGGGGTGGAGGAATTATCCCGCTTTGTGCAAACATTTTGAACCAGAAGTTAAATATTTGGGATTATTAAATCGACTTTTAAATTTGGAATTTCTTAACCATTTAGCACTAATGATTGACATCCCAGGAGCTTTACAGAATCATAATGGTAAAAGCATATAAATTAATTATTCAAACTATCAGTGCTATTGCTAATTTGAAAAATTCTGAAGGAAATTATGAAGTTAAAATTGAGAGCATGTTGAAGTGGAAAGAATTTGAAGGAATCAAAATCGAAAGTAAAAAAAATTACCTCGTGACAAGTTATTAAATGCATTGTTTTATCCTTAAAGGATTAGTTATTAATGCAACAGGGTAATTTTAAATTAAATAAAGAAAATAATGATACCATTGAAAGAAATTTTAAACATACGCTACCCGAAATCATGGAATATGAAATAACTTTCATCTTGGTGGCAAGACAGTGAAAACCAAATAAGAAATTTAAAGTTTTCTGATAAAATATGAAATAAAAATTAATGATTTTAGAAATTTTGTCAAAGACAGTTTATCTTTAAAATCGAGTGAAATTACCTTTTCAATTAAGAAAGCTAGAAAATATCTTTGAAACCATTGTGATTAGCACTGGCGAAGCTGAGTGAGCTTTCAACATAATGAATAATATTGTGACAATTAAACACACTGCAGATTATGATGACCATACAAATAAATGGAAAACCATTGCTTCAATTTGATCCGGATCGTTACGTCAAATCATTCCTCTGTAATCATCGCTCAGCTATTGAGCAAAGAAGAAGATTGACAACAAATATTAATAAAGAAGTAAATTCTATATGGCAATTTTTAGAATAAATTTTTCTTGAATATTTGTGAAATAATTTTTTTTTCATGTAATCTGTGATATTTTGTGTACTCTTTCTAGAAAGTTTGTTTTTTATGTAATATTTGTTTTTATATTGTGGAATGTTTTGTGATAGTTTTTGTTATTTGTGATATGGGAAATATTTCATGTTATTTTTTATTTGCAATATTAAGGGTTTCCACCAAGAGTTATTCCAGCTTTATCAGTCCACACAACATGTAAATCAGGCCATAAACACATACTTGGAGATCATTAATAGCAATTTTTAAAATTTTTTTCCCAAACATCACACATTCTGATAATAAAAATTCAAACTAAACATACAAATTTTACAGATTTCATAAGGAAATAAGATGATCTCTGAAACTGAAAATTTGGAACTTTTCCCTCCCACTCTTCATTCTTCTAACCACCATCAAAATCAGAAAGCTTTTTAATCTACTATACATTGGAGAATTGACCTTGGAAGAAAAACCTAAAACATGACTACAAAACAGAACAGTACACACAAACATATCCAAACTGTGATTACAAAGCCCACAAATCAGAATGATGCACTAGCAACTGATTTACTTAGATTCCCTAGAGTTTTTCAGTACAAAGAGATTGTATTCTATAATGGTGCTTTAAAGTTATCATAATGCTATTCACATACTCACCACTCAGATTGCCTCACCCAACAAAAGTGCATGGATTGATCTGAAAATTTGAATGTATAACTTTGAAATTTATGGACACATGCATCTTTAAATACAAGACTGCAAGAAATTCATTAGAACAATTTTAATGGGGAAAGAAAGATGTTACAAATGATAATGGGGAGGAGGTTAAGTTTGGCTGATATTTCAAGAGCTGCCTCACTCCCTCTTTTGAGGCTTAGCTTAATTTTAAGTGAAGGCTTTGTATCTATAGATGCTGCAGATTCTATACTAACATATAATGGAATGACTGAGTCTAGAATGTCAGGAAAATCCCCCTTCCCTATGATATTTTATGACACTTTCCTTTCTCCATTAAAATCAGTCTAATGAATTTCTATACACTCTTGTATTTTCTTTTAAGATATTTCTTCTGCAGAAGTACTGTCCTTCATGCATTACATATTCCATGGATGTAATTATTATCTACAACAGCATGTCAAGCTGATATAGATACTAAATCATCTAGCTGATTTAATAATTTTGCTCCTCATGTTGTGTTCCTATCCATTTTCTCCACTAGTAGAACATCCAATAACAGACGAAAGATCCCACATAAGGAGGAGAGGCTGAACAAGTCAAAACTGGCAATATCAAAATTACAGATGACTATTTACAGTAAAGCTTTATTAATTTTAAGTTACAGATCAAAATACATCTGTTTCGATTTAAATGGGTTCAAATTACACATACAAGTTCAGAAAATGTTGGTATTAATTAATCAACAAAAATTTCTATCCACTCTTATTTAATGCTGTGCAGAATTTTGTTACTCTCATTTAAAATAAACATTTGCGAATATCTATTTTATGGTTAATAGGTTAATTTCATCACTACAAGAAAGACAGCAATTGCACTATGAGGAAATTCAGTAAATTTCTCACACATGATAACAAGATTTGCTAAGTTTTGTTTTTGCTGCCATTACACGGGTCAATAAGTTTAAGAACTCCAGTGAATATTACATGCTCTGCATATAATACTGTCTTAATTATGTAATATAATATGTAAATAGAAAGGCAATGATTAATCATCTCACTGTTACTGAACTTTATATTATGTATTTATTACAAGATGTTTAATTATTTGTGTTGACCACTGGCTGCGACTATTTCGGCTGTGATAGGTACTATTTAGGGCTTATAATACCGAGATTCCGGGATTCCAAATACTGGTCATTTTTTTCGGGTATCAAATCCTGGTATTAATACAAAAATACCGGTTTTTCAGTACTAATTTAAAAAATAATTATCCATGATTTATTCACATAAAGGTTGTAAAAATCAATGACAATAAATCATTAATACCGCTGAATTTGCAAATGAGGGATTGTTATACGCAGTACAAATGCAACAGAAATCTGAAAACGTCATGAAACTGTAAGACATAAAATTTTACAAATATACACTGGTGTGCAAAACTTAAGGACCAACACTATTTCTAAAGGTTACAACCACAAAATCAAACAAAACAGCCTGTGGCAATTTGCATAACTGAGGCCATTCAGTAGAAAGTTGGTGCACATGCAAAAATTTGAATCGTGATGAGAGGGCTCACATAAACAGATAAAAGCAGCAGTTCAGCAGTTATGTGCAAATTACCGAATGGTGAGCACAACTGTTACAGAAGTTTGATTGGTTTCATACAATGCTACAGACAACAAAATAGCCAGTAGATAACATCTGAATGACTTTACCTGAGGTCAAATAACTGGGAAGCTCGAAGTGCAAGGAGTGTGGCTGCAGAGTTCAGTATCACCCATAGCATCGTCTCACATGCATGGGCGATACTGAACTCTACAGAACGACAGGTACAGCTGTTCGAAGGACCAGTGGTGGTCGTCTACAAAAAACAACGCCCAATGATGACTGCTATACACTCCTACAGGCCAAGAGGGACCGACACCAGACAGCGGGATCCATTGCAAACCAGATGCACAGGACGCAGGATATTGCGGTTTACCGTGGCCAGGTGACTCCACAAAGGTGGACTGTTTGCCCAATGGCCAGGACGCTGTGCCCCTTTAACACCTGCCCATCAAAGACACCGTTTACAGTGGTGCATCGAACACAAGGACTGAACAGCAGCGCAATGGGGTAAGATACTCTTTACTGATGAGAGTAGATTCAGTCAGCAGCAATTCTGGATGTGAGCAAATCTGGCAAGAGATTGGCACACGGTACCATTCCACAAACATCACTGATAGGGATCGATATGGCAGTCGAAGTGTTCTCGTCTGGGGAAGCGTGATCTTGGATGGATGTACACAACTCCAGATATTGGAAGGGGGTACTGTAACTGGTGCACGCTACTGTACTAAGGTAATCCTTCTCCATGTGCATCTGTTCTGAGGTGCCATTGGCCCCGAGTTCGTGTTTATGGATGATATTGTCACACCCAGGTGATGGCTGGTGGCAAACAGGCCTGACACCCACAACACACGCACACTACAGAACATTCATTAACACTGCATATACATTCATTAACCATACATATACATTCATTAACCACACATCAGGCCAGTTTTACAGAGTTTCTGTATTTAATCACAGCGACACTAGGTGTATATGGACATTAGTCTTCCCCTAAACCTGTACAGATGCACTAAAGACTATCTCAATAATACAGTTATCATGGTAAGGACTAGGTAGTATGCATGTATACTACCGAGTATGCATGTCCAAAATTTTTATTCTCTTGTGGATCTCTCAGAAATGTTTCTTAACATTAACTCTTAATATAACACATACAGATCTGAAATCTTAATTTGAGGAAACAAAATGTGAAAACTTACTCCATAAGGAATTTTAAATTCTTCTAACATCTCTAAAGCAACTTCATCCCATTTCTGAAAGCCCACTTTTCCATCAATTAAAAGGAATGTTCTTTTAAGACTAAAACAGTAAGATAAGAAACAATATAAAACAGTAACATAAGAAACAATATAAAACAGTAACAAAAGAAACAATATTAATGTATAAAATAATAATATATTTCTGAGGTATATGTAAACAGAAAATGTATTTCACTAATCTACTGAAATATAATAAAAGGAAAAATTAAATAGAAATTTAGGAGATGCAATTCATTTTTCAGAAATTTATTTCAACAAAAATGAATTAATGGGTGCACGTTTAAACATTTACAGAAAGAAATAGGCTACATGAATAACCAAAGTATACAAATATAAGTTTATTATTGGTGACTCATTATTCTAGCTTAAAGAACAAGGATTAAAAGAAATAAATCAAATAGAATATATAAATATATTCTATATTTATATCACCACTGCTGAGTTATAAATATAACTCAGCAGTGGTGCCATCCCTGATTGTAGAAAACACAATGAAGAGATTATCCCAGGGGATTACATCTGATGAGTATGGGATTGGCATACCCAGAGTCCTGAGCTGGATATCACATCATTCTTCTCTTTCTTGGTGATTCCTTCTACTTTTGACTTTTGTTTTCTCTCTCTCTCAGAAATTTTTTTGGCTGGTGCATCATAAGCCACAGGCTTCCTTGTACCATATGGCTAATAATAATTATAATATGGGAACACCAACTCCATTTTTATTTCTGAAAACTTTTTTTTTTTTTTTTAATTTACTTGCAGTATACTAATGCTTATCCTTTTCCTAGAGAATTTAAATACTCATTAAATGCATTGTTTTTATGAAAATTTAAAAAACTTAAAAATTTTATGCTTTTTTACACTTGATTTTTTATTGAAAATAAGAACCTGCTATTAATTCTGTTGTGGAAAAAAAAATCATAAATATAAAATATAAACATGAAACTATTAGTCTTCCATTTTCAAATTTATAAAACTATTAGTGCACAAAAATTCAAACTAATGGCCTTGTTAAATAAATAGATAAATAAATAATAATAACAAGAAACCGTTTTATGTAATAAAAAAAAAAAAAAAACACAACGATTACCTAACTTCTCTGGTAACAGCAACAATCATCCAGTGAGAAATACTTGTTTACATTACAGTGAAACTGAAAATAGCAGCATGAAGCAAAAAAAAAAAAAAAAAAATTGTAACAAAAATAGTGGTGCCTCATCTATCATAACTTCACTTATCACTTAATAACTACATGTAAACAACACATATCACTTCCAAAGTTATTCACGTAAATACTGTATGTATATATCAGGAAGATAGATATGTGGCCAATAATCTCTAACTGGCAATTAACACATAACAGATATTTCACAGGTGGGCCTGTGAGACTGTGCCACCACTGCTAGGTTTACACCAAGCAGTGGTGGCACAAAGTTACACCAAGCAACTGTAACTTTGCATGGAGTTGCAAAGGTGCGAACTGGAGTACAAAACCATCATTTTAAAGTGCTTTATAAAAGTTAAGTAGAATTTACCAGAAAAGTAGCTCAAACATGCTAATAAAAAATTCATACTGGAACAGTCTTCTTTATTCTACATTCAATGAAAGTAAGAAAAATCCAAATTAAAAGCAAGGAAAACTGCCATTTACTTCTCTAAAAAAAACTTGTTGCTTCTGAAATAAACTACAAATACTCCATAAAAAATAGCAATGCTATTAAGTAAAATGCATCTATATGAGTAAATTTAGCACAACAAATGTGTGACAAATTTTATAATATCAGAATTGTGAAATCTTTTAATACAGAACTGGCCTTTAGCCAGAATGGCATTATAGAATATTTTTTCCAAATTAATAATAATAATAATTGGTAACTAATGCACATCACATAATGACAGATAATCATGCACCATTATGAAACAAACTGTATTTTGAAGTCATTGCTTTACTATACATATATATTAAAAGAATTTCTTCTCCCATCTTCCACCTTATCTTGTGTAATTCCACAGTATTGGCTATTGAGATTTCAGTATTCTGGACCCCCCCCCCCACTTTTTAATACTACTTATAAAAAAAAAAAAAAAACACTGAAGATAAATGGTGTTAAAAGATACAGCTTTATTAGAAGAAATCCAACATAAACATGTACAGAAGGTGATCATTTAATTCGCGGACTGGTGCAAGATTTTATGTTTACCGAGCAAACGTTCCATAACTGCCACAAGAAGTTGTTGCTTTTGTTAATTGGTTTTGAGGAGTATTTGCAACTAAGGCCATATTGCTCCGGGGATATGTGATGGTCATTCTCTGATCTTTCCGCATCCTCCGTATTTGGTGGTTACTGGCTTGAACCCTGGTCTAATCAAGAAGCGTGTGTTGTTGTTGTTATTTGGTTTTTAGGAGCATTAGCAACTAAGGCCATATTGTTCCGGGAATATGCGGTGGTCATTCCCTGACCTTTCCGCATCCTCCGTATTTGGTGGTGACGGGCTCGAACCCCGATCTAATCAAGAAGCATGTGCTATGCACTGCTGCTCCTTCCCACCTGGCTACGGAGGAGCCCAAGAAAGGTGTGCTATGCACACCACTAGAAATGCTCTTCCTGATCACTACTGAGTAGACTGTGTGCACATGCCAGTACTTGTCGAGCTAGTGTTGCGTGAAGACAGTTTTTTAGCTGCATGTCACTGATGATCGTTTTGAAGCAAGTATCACATCAGACATACAGATTAAACAGCAATATGTGATTGTGTCAGATGGGACTTAAAGGCATCGGAAACAGTTAAAGAGATGAATGAAGCATATGGTATTGAGTGTATTGGTAGGATGGCCATATTTAAATGGCACAGGAGACTAAGTGAAGGCTGTGAGTCTGTTGCAGAGGACCACACAACCTAGTCAGCCTTCCTTCTCAACAACTCCTTGGCAAATCACAAAAGTCCAGGAAATCTCCAATGAAGACAGGCAAATTACACTTTGTGAATTAGCTGTTAGAGTGTCCATTTCATATACTAGTACTCACAACATTGTGAAAGATCACCTCAAAATGTTGCAAATCTGTTCCTGCTGGATTCCACACAATTTGACTCCAGAACAAAAACAGCAAAGAGGAGACTTGTGCAAAGAAATGATTGATCGTTTTGAAACACAAGGTCTAAACTTCTTAAATTGAATAGTGACTTGTGATGATACTTGGATTTTTCACTATGATCCAGAGACAAAACAAAAGTCAAGGGAGTGGAAGCATTCTGATTCACCAAGACAGCGGACAAACAAATGGTCCTTGTGTTTTTTGACATAAAAGGCATTCTTGTTACACATTTTGTGCCTCGTGGAACAACTATGAATAAGGAAGCATACTCTGAGGTTCTCCGAGTCAAACTTCATGCCAATTGTTAGAAACATCAAGAACTTTCTGGTAAAGTGGTTTCTCCATTAAGACAATGCCAAGCTCCATACGGTAAATATTGTGCAGCCAGCAATCAATGTCATAGGTGCCGAGGATCTGCCAAATTCCCCTTATTCACCAGAATTAACCCTGTGTGATTTCTTCCTGTTTTTATTAGCATTAGCATTAGTAGAGGCATTTGATGCAAGAAAGCAAGCTTATGCAGCATCAGCCAAAAAAAAAAAAAAAAGAAAAAAAAAACCCACTTCCACTTCACCCCTCTGTTTGTTCAAAATACCTGTCCAGCTGAGCCTTAAACTTATTTAGACTATCAACCTCCAGCACAAGGGATGGAAGTCTGTTCCACCAACCAACCACCCGCTGGCTAAAGGCAAATTTCCGCACGTCTATCCTACATCTGTCTTTCCTCAATTTGAATTTATGCCCTCTGAGGTGATTTTTCTGAGCTAGAGGAAGAATCCCATCAGCATTGAGCATGCTTAAACCATTCAAGGCTTTATACACCTCTATCAGATCACCTCGCTGGTGCCTAGTCTCCAGACACTGTAATTTGCAAAACTTAAGCCTTTCTTCGTAAGAGCACCCCTTTGTTCCATTCACTAATCTTGTTGCCCTTCTCTGTACTCGTTCCAGCAGCTCTACATCCTTCTTGAAATGAGGCCTCCAGACCTGTATACAGTACTCTAGGTGTGGCCTGACCATCGCCTTATACAATGGAATAATCACCTCCTTATCCCTGCTGGAAAAATTCCTGTATATCATTGACAATACTCCATGAGCTACTCTTGCAGCCCGTCTGCACTGCTCAGAGAACTTCATATCTGCCTGCACAACCACCCCCAAGTCCCTTTCATTCTCTACCACTGTCAGTGTAGTACAACAGAGTTTATACGTTGCTCTGGGGTTGCTGTTTCCCATGTGTAGTACTTTACATTTGTCAATGTTAAACTTCATTTGCCACCTCTCAGCCCATCTGCTCAACCTATCCAGATCCTGTTGCAGCAGCATAGTGTCAGTAGTGTCCTCGACAACCCTGCCAACCTTTGTATCGTCTGCAAACTTGGACATTAAGCCCGATATACCATCATCAATATCATTTATAAATACAGAAAACAATAATGGACCCAACACTGAGCCCTGAGGGACTCCACTAATAACATCAGTCCACGATGAGCAGTGTCCATTGATTACCACTCTCTGTCTTCTCCCCCTCAACCACCCCTTTATCCATAGCAGCATTTTGCCTCCAATGCCACACTGCTCCAATTTGTGTAGCAGTCTTCCATGTGCAACAGTATCAAAAGCCTTTCTAAGATCCAAGTATATAATATCAAAGTTATTCCCTGCATCCAGTTCTTTTGTGACTGCATCATAGTATCCAATCAAGTTGGTCAGGCAAGACTTCCCCTTAACAAAACCATGCTGTGTCTGAGCTATAACTGAAGTCTTGTCTAAATGATCCTGCAGTGCTTCTTTAACCAGTGCCTCCATTAATTTTCCTGGAACAGAAGTTAAGCTCACAGGTCTATAATTACTTGTGTCAACCTTTGATCCTCCTTTGTGAATTGGGGTCACATTTGCACATTTCCATTTTATGTCTGAAGAACGCTCTGAAAGGCAAGCATTTCGCAGTCTTTTGTAAAATGGCTTGCAAGAAGCATTTAATGCATAGGTATGATGGTGATGAAAGTGAGTAAAGTTCAAGGGAGAGTATTTCGAGGAGAAGAAATTCACAGAAGATTCAGATGATGACAATTAAGATAAGATCTTTCACCAGTCCATGAATTAAATGATCACCCCCTCATAACATAACTGTCAGAACTTGTGAAAAATAGTTTCTACACCTATTGTTTTCAGGTGAAATGCATTGTTTGTAACTGCCTTGTTATCTGCATCAAAAAGACATTCATAAAGTCTTATCTGACACAAATGAACTGAGTTCCACTCTGTTCTTTTTTAAGAAAATTGAAATGGAAGTTTACTGTGAGGAACAAGGACGATGAACAAAAGAACTTGAGCTATTCTGTCATTTCAAAATTCTATCTTCTCCACAAACACTGGGCTAGGTCAACCTAGCCCAGTGTTTGTGGAGAACACTAACTTCTAATATGGAAATGGTTAAAATATCATTCATCAAAAGAACTGTGAAATGCTTCTCAATTTCTCTATGTATGAAAGATGAGAATTACAATGCACATTATCTCCATGTATATAAAGGAACTATTGTATTTATTCATGGTACAGGAAAGTAAAGTAAACCAAACCCACATGAGCAGGCATTCTCGTATGCACCATGCAAGTGACTGCTGGTTTCAGTTCTGGCCTGCTTCAAGCAGAAGTTTGTGTCAACAAAGCAATGTTTTATTCAGTTTTTGTCCATATTCAATTTTGAAGATTTGTTCACCCTTAAAATATCTCTATGACCTAAAAGCTTACTTCAAAACTAAACAATATAATATATAAAGTCTAATATGTATATAATTTTCATTCATGAATTATCTGGAAACAAAAAATAATTGCTTACTTTTTTCTCTTCTTCAAATACTTTTCTATGCTGCTACTAAAATGTTCAGGCTGACGATGTCCATACCCAGGCATGTCAACAAGGCACAGAGACTGTCCAACTTGATAAAAGTTTAAAGTCTTGGTATGGCCCTGTACACACGATATGAGTAAGTCATTAAAAATTGTGGTATAACATATTTCAAAAAATGTCACTCAAAAACAGCTTTAACACAATTCATTCTACCAAAATCATTACTGTATTTCTGTATGTACTTGTACATGATGGATAAAAACATTTCATCAATAAATGAAACAGATTTTCAATCTTATGGTAGATCATCCATGATGCATTATCAATTATAACTGTTAAAAAGATCACTTACACGCTCTCTCTTCTTTTTATGAAAACCCAAAACATGAAAAGTATTAGAAACTATAGTACTTAGTGCTGTGCAGAGGATGAAGGTTGAAGACAGAAGAAGATACTGGTTGACATTAGACTTGAATTTCTGTAGATTGTAATTTTCAAGAAACACATATGACAGAACTTTGTTCAAAACAGAAGCTGAAGAGATAAATGAGGAAGAACAGTTGATTCTGTAAGTTTGAATGAAGAGTGACATGAAGATAAGCATGGGAGCAGCAGACTCCTTTTCACAAGATATAAGACAGGACTGAGTTTTAGAAGGACTGAAATTAAATAAGACACCTTTAACCCCATTGGAGAATTACCTGGAGATCAGCAGTTAAAGAACTGGTGGTGGATATTTGAGAAGTTGAAACTGTTTGTGCAGGGCAAGGTTTCTCAAAATTGAAGGAGGAATGCAATGTACTATCATCAGCAAAAGTATGGAGATGATTTCTCATCACTGGAATATCATTAATAAACACAAGAGGAAAAGAGTGGGAAAAAAACTGAAATACCAGAATTAGTGGAGAAGTTAGAGACAGATAGCCATCTGCCACACCTGAAAGCAACCAAGTCAGAGAAAAAAATGGATAATCAACTGCAAAAAAAGTCAACAATCCATAAGATGGAAGGTTGTTTAGAAGACCTTTATGCCAAATATGATCACAGGATTAAGAAATTTCAAGAGCTACTGCTTGTGTTTCACCAAACTTTTCCACTGAATTTGTCCAGAGATGGGTATCATAAGCCAGTATATCACCAGTGGATCCACACTGATGGAATCCATACTCGCAATCAAATAATAGATGAAAGGTTTTAAGACAGCTCAGAAGTTAGTAGTTAATAGATTTCTCCATTACTTGAAAATGAGTAGAAGTAAGTGCAATGGGACAATAATTGGATGGGAGAGGTTTGAAACCCTTTTTAGAAATTGGTGGATATAAGCAAATTTCCAAGCAGAAGGAAAAACACCAGTGGAATAAAAAAGTGCAAAAAGACAACACAGAACAGAAGTAAGCTTCCCAGTGTTTTGAGAAGAAGTGGAGGAATACCATCAGGACCTGGTGCTTTCTTGGTATCAAGACTGTTCAAAATTATTCTTCCATCCTTTTAATGGAAAACTATAGGAGGATTGAATAGAATATACTGGGAATGGTAGGGGTTGTTTACCAAGATTGTCAATAGAAGAGTTAGAAGTAAAGTAGGATGCTAGTAAGTTGGCTTTATCTTAAGCTGAAGAGCAACAGAACAATTAGGTTTTAAAATAAGTGGAACTACAGATGGGCAAAAAGTTGCGGCCAATAACTCTGGCAAGAGAGCAGAATTCTCAACTACTGTCTGGACAAGAAACAAGTTTTCTACTCTTAGCCTGTTCAAAATCTAGCTTGCACTGATTAATAACTACTTTACAGTGAATAATATTGGGTGCTTCAGTGTAAGCAGAAAATGAGCCTGAAGATTTGGATGCAGGCCAGATGTGATATACAACATTCTTCAGTAATCAAACTTAAGACAAGAACAAAAATCTTGCAGATCATCCCATTTCACATTCTTGTAATGCCAAACAATACATGGCTGAGAATGGCAATGACAGAGAGACTGCACTGGAGAAGAGACCATCAGCCAGTTGTGACTGAGGTGCTTAGAGAACCATGAAACACTCACCTCGACCATGGACTTTATAAAGGTTATTCATGAGAAAAAGATCAAGGGTGTTAGTTGTACAATCGTAAACAATTGTAAAAGTCTTACCCTCTCAACCAACTGGGTCCTTGTAACTAGTAAACTGAAGCCAGCTGGAGTTGTGAAAAATAAAATCACCAATAAAAACAATGTCACTGTTTAAAAAGTCGGACCAAAAGTAGTTTCAAGTGATTAGTGAAATTGGGAAATTGATAGAGGCAGCAGATGAATTTGACAGAATGGGATAGAAAGATTTTATTCTCAGGGAAGACTAAAAAGAGGAGATTCCAAATTACTAAGTCTCTGACAGGGAATAGCAGTGCAGAAATATGTGCATATGCCACCTTTGAAGCAAATGGAATTGTACAGTGAATAATATTAGTACAACTGAGATGAGCAGCAGTTAAATCAACCAATAATTAGGATTCTGTCAGAAAACATAAGCAGGGTTTGACAAATTGTAAGTGAAAATGGATATCATTGAGATTGGAACTGAGCCACATATATTTGTGAAATGAATGAGGAAGTGTTTGTAAGGTTTAGATATTTTCACAGATAAGTTTGTTCTATTAGTTTGACTCTCATGGTGTATTCAGTAGTAAAGTGGGGGCAATGATGGCCCCCACTTTACTACTGAATACACCATTGAGGCCTTGATATAACAAGGCCTCAATAATGCCTCCCCCCCACATCTAGATCCATCTGAAGAGTTAGCAACAGCTTTGGTTTGGTGGGCTATTAATGCTGTTTTAGAGCTGTACCCTCACAGAGTAAGAAAGATTTGATCTCGATGATGCCCACCATAATCTCATAAGACATCAATCATCATACTGCAAGATGGAAGACAAGGGAGTTCCCAGAGCTTTTCTATGGAGACTAAATATGGATTTCAACACTTCAAGCCTCCAGTAAGCAGAGTGGTGGTATTGCATTAGTTGATCATCCACTACCAAGGACTGTCTGGTAACACAGAGAGGCAGCATTCCTCTGTGTGATGTGGTATGTTGTTTACATCTAGTGGTCACCTCCAGTATACTAGATGCAGTATTTCAGGACTTGCACTCATAGATACAACAGGTTCACTAACAGTCCCACCATCAATCTAGTCAAACTATGTTTTATTAATACAGTGGATTCCGGTTATTTGGGCTACCGGTTAATTGGGGCAGCCGTTTATTTGGGTCAAATCTTAAAAAACAGACCCCAATCGAGAAAATAGCCAGGGTTCACTTTGCTTAATTGGGACAACATGCCGTTTAATTGGGGCAAGAGACCGCAGCACTGGAGATTACTCTACGATTATTTCTGACCATACCATGTGGTTCGGTCGGATTTCTGGAGGTTACAACCATAAAACAATAAAAACAATTAGCAGTTACCTGTTTATTGGGTTTTTCTGTTAGTGCATCTAACATAAACGGATAGTAAACTCGATCTTACTGAATTTGAAGTAATACCGACAGCTGGAATTCTGTGGGTTACTATGGTGAAATGTGTTTACACTTCCATGGAATCTTCAATCATATAAAAAAATTAATTTTCAGAATCTTCTCTTCATTTCTATTTTTAAAGCTTCATAACTTGTTACTCTGTTCTCACTTGTGCGTATCGTGTTACTTGCTATTTGTTGTTGTTGTTTGGTTTTTAGGAGCATTAGCAACTAAGGCCATATTGCTCCGGGGATATGCAGTGGTCATTCCCTGACCTTTTCGCATCCTCCATATTTGGTGGTCATGGGCTCGAACCCCAATCTTATCAAGAAGCGTGTGCTATGCACTGCTACTCCTGCCCACCTGGCTGCGGAGGCACCACTTGCCATTTGTGTACCATGTTCTTTTTTATTGATTGCTTATCTTTTTACTGTTTTAAATTTTAACCCCTACCCACAAATGCCAGTGAACAGAAATGTCAACTAGTTAGTACGTATCTATTACAGTACGTATTAATTATTCTGATTATCACATATATTCTTCCGATTTTCATGTATCATTTAATTTTTTAATTGGTAAGGTAATAAAGGATAAATTTGTGCTTAATATATCTTTACTTTTATAGCCTGTGGATAATATTCCTCCTATTTTCGCTAATTAGAAACGGTACTTTACTATGGTGACTCCATCGCAACGTGATTTGATTGTACAAACCAATTGTAAAGCGGGGGTCCATTGTATTTTTATTTATTTTTTATGCGAAACTTCGGATAATTGGGGCAGCCGCTAAATCAGGCCGAAATGCACTAGTCCCAATGTGTCCCAAATAACCAGAATCGACTGCATTTTATATCTACGATTTTCTCAGAAGCTCAGGATCACATTTTATGAGTAGTAGTATTTAAATTTTACTTTTCTCAATTAAGTTTAAGAAGCAGAAATAAAACAATGTTAATTTCCCTAGAATGAATATGTAGATTCATTGCCTAACAGTTCCACTTTCTATGACAAAGTCACTCAATAAGCATCATGACATCACCTTTCACCCACTAACTAGGAAAAAAAATAATAAAATAAAAGAGTAATACCTATTTGTGGCTACATCATAATCTTCTAAAGTTAAGAGTATAAAAATTATCCAGTGCAGCATGACTCACTTAGGTCACAAAACTTTCATTTTAACAAAATTAATAGCATTATGAATATATTTTATTTTAGCAATTGTTATAGCCTCATTAACTGGCCAAAAAAATAATTCTGAATATTCATAATTTCTCAATAATAAAGAATAAAAAAGTACTTTATCTGTCTATACCATAAATCTGTTGTTGTATTTAAGGAAAGGTACTAGAATTGCTACAAATAAAAAATGCAAAAACAGAGCCACCTTGGGAAGTGCCCATATTCGTTGTATGTACACACTACTAACTGGCCACCTAAGCATAAATCCAAAGTTCTTGTAAGAATCATTGTAATATTGTCATATTAGGACCACCTGAAAATTACTTCACCTACCTACATGTAATATGTCTATAAATCATGATGGTTCTCTAGTCATTTTGCTGGATGAATAACCAATTTCTGGAGGGGAGAATCTTGCTATCCTCACCTGAGACTGACTAACTCAGCTATAGAATAAAAGAAGCCCATAAAAGTTCCCTGTGTCATTGATGAGATTCAAACTCCAGGCCCGTTCCAGCTAGTGTGGGGAGGACAGTGCACAGTGGTTGTAATCACTTTCCTGATTACAACCACTGTGCTACCTGTGAAGACTGTCAGAAATAATGTAAAATTTTTTAAGATACTTTCAGAAATGTGATAAATGTTCTAGTGTCAGGAGGGCAATGGCTAACAGTGAATCAAAGGCAAATCCGTATGTTGGTTAAGATGTAAAGGTCCAGCTGAGTGTAATTTTGTAAATTAACAACAAGAAGAAAGTTATTACTAATCTTTTTTGTAGGACACAATGCAAATGGCAATTTAAATATATTTTCAATTAACAGGCATTTTTCAATTCTTTTTAGGCAAGGGGGAGGAAAGAGAAATAGGTCAAACAGGTCTGGTGCTTTGAGTACACCTTTATTTTGAGAAAAGGAATAACTCTGTAAGAGTGCCGGGACACTGGTATGTAATCAGCAGAGCAAGTATATTTTCATAACATTTATTCACATCTTGCATTTACATCCAGAAAAACATTCCAATTCTGTCAGGTAAAACAAAGAGCTGCAACTATTTACATGTGCCTCAATTAGGTTCTATAGTTAGATGTAAATTTATGCATTAATATTTAAAATTTCATATTTGAATCAATTTTATTAATATAAACAGATTCATATCATATTTGCTTGGATGAACAAACTAGGAACTGCTTTCTTCAATCTACAAAACAAGAAAACTGGCTACAGAACACAACAGATTGATGACTCATACTTTTAATTGTTTGGTATGCAAAAACATAACAACAAAAGAACAAGAAAAATTAGCATTCGCATTAGTAGAGGCATTTGATGCAAGAAAGCAAGCTTATGCAGCATCAGCCAAAAAAAAAATAAAATAAATAAAATAAAATAAAATAAATAAAAAATAACCACTTCCACTTCACCCCTCTGTTCGTTCGAAATACCTGTCCAGCTGAGCCTTAAACTTATTTAGGCTATCAACTTCCACGACAAGGGATGGAAGTCTATTCCACCAACCAACCACCCGCTGGCTAAAGGCAAATTTCCTCACGTCTATCCTACATCTGTCTTTTCTCAATTTGAATTTATGCCCTCTCAGGTGATTATTCTGAGCAAGAGGAAGAATCCCATCAGCATTGAGCATGCTCAAACCATTCAAGGCCTTATACACCTCTATCAGATCACCTCGCCGGTGCCTAGTCTCCATGCACTGTAATTTGCAAAACTTAAGCCTTTCTTCATAAGAGCACCCCTTTGTTCCATTCACTAATCTTGTTGCCCTTCTCTGTACTCATTCCAGCATCTCTACATCCTTCTTGAAATGAGGCCTCCAGACCTGTATACAGTACTCTAGGTGTGGTCTGACCATTGCCTTATACAATGGAATAATCACCTCCTTATCCCTGCTAGAAAAATTCCTATATATCATCGACAATACATCATGAGCTACTCTTGCGGCCTGTCTGCACTGCTCAGAAAACTTCATATCTGAATGCACAACCACCCCCAGGTCCCTTTCATTCTCTACCACTGTCAGTGTAGTACCACAGAGTTGATACGTTGCTCTGGAGTTGCTGTTTCCCGTGTGTAGTACTTTACATTTGACAATGTTAAACTTCATTTGCCACCTCTCAGCCCATCTGCTCAACCTTTCCAGATCCTGTTGCAGTAGCATAGCATCAGTAGTGTCCTTGACAACCCTGCCAACCTTCGTATCGTCTGCAAACTTGGACATTAAGCTTGATATACCATCATCGATATCATTTATAAATACAGAAAACAATAATGGACCCAATACTGAACCCTGAGGGACTCCACTAATAACATTAGTCCACGATGAGCAGTGTCCATTGATTACTACTCTCTGTCTTCTCCCCCTCAACCACCCCTTTATCCATAGCAGCAATTTGGATAATCACTTAAATAACAGACTGACAAAGCCAACAACAAAACCAAATCCATAATTACAAACTTCTCATTTTCAAAAATGGTTTGGTCAATACCTACTATAAATCTATAAGATTGTGAATTAATGGCATTAGTACTAAATGGCATTTGTCAACATTATACTAACCCTTTGGTTAGTATAATGTTGACAAAATATCTCAGTGGAAAGACTGTGTATAGTTAAATGTTGGATTTTGCAGATGATTCTAGTCTGTCACATGTCTCAATGTGTCAGTTAGCCCACTGGTTAATGTTTACCAAAGCATTTCTTGATTTTTCAAAGCATGCTTTTTTCATTTTGGCTCTAGTAGTAACAAATTTATTAAAATCAGTTTACTGCTGGGCTCTAAAAAAATTGTTTAAATGTACTCACATCAAGATTATGCAAGTTCAGTCGAGTTATTGGCTTATATTGAATAAGGTTTGCTTCAAGTCCAATGTCTGCTGAGATGTGGAGTATTTTAAGAAGACACACGGCTTCCACATCACATGCTGATGTGGAAGGCTTGTACCTTCAATTCGAAACCATCAGGTCAACTAGAACGCTGCATAAGTTTAGAACAGTAATAAGCAACCCACAGCTCTCTGAGATTATCCAGTACAGGTTATAATAAATTCTATATAAAAATTAAAAATATTTCCAAAAAACTCAACAAATTAACTCTTTAAAGAAGAAACTCCCTTTTTTTTATTGGAAAACAAAATGAAAAGAGAGCTTGAAGCAGTGTAAATAGTATGACTGTGGGCCCTGCATGACTCTCTGGCACCATGAAAGACAACCTCAGTTTTATTAGACACATTTTAAAAATAATGAAAAATGAAAAAATCAGGAGCCTATTAAAAGGAATAAATGTTAAAAATAAAATAGTCCATACAGTTAAAAGTACAGCAGACTCTCGATTTATCGGGATCGGATTAACTGGGAAGTGGATTAACCAGGACACTTCAAGACTCCAAATTAAAAAAATAAATAAATAAATAAATCAACCAGAAATCATAAAATTCAAGTAATAACTAGAATAGGTATAAACAGATATTTTGCAACTTGTAAATAAGTGACAAGAACTGACATTATAAGTCGTCATTGGAAGATTAGTGTACCTATTATCTTGTAACTCCTGCTGCCTTAACACCTACTGCTAAACAAAAAAAAAAAAAAAAAGCGACCAAATGTTTAGTTTGATTTAATGCGTCAAGTCAATCGTTGTGTTCCGTTGCACCACAAAAGGACAAATTTTGTTTGTTTATTTATGTCAGGAATGTCGGAATATTTTTTTTGTTTAGAAATTACGAAAATGATGGGCAAGCAAATGCAAGGGTTGTGCTTTCAAATTAAACAAAAACTTGAAATTATTCAAAAGTCTGAAAACGGTGCATCCGTTAAATCTTTAAAGAACCATTATAATGTTCGTAACTAAACCATACACAACATCATTAAAAATAAAAGGAAGCCATTAGGTTTAAAATTGACATCACAAAAACTAAAGGGAAGCATCGTATTGGAAACGTGAGTAGTACATGGTAAGTTTTTTTGTTTTTTTATCTAACGCCATGTTTTTTTAAGTAGGTTGCTGAACATTTTTCGATACAGTAAGTCCCCGACTTACGCAACTACAGATTTACATAAATTTTTTTTCACTCAATTTTTTTTTAGGATTGTAAAATTTAAAACAACAAAAAATAAATAAATAAAATAAGCAATCAATAACGATGATCGCGGCACGCACAAATTGCACAAGTGAGATATGGAGTAACAAGCAAAAAATAGGAAAGAAGAGAAGATTCTTACAATTTATTTATGTTTTTTTTTTTTTTTTTTTATATGACTGAAGATTCCAGTGAAGGGGACGCACATTTCACCACAATAACGTAAAAACACACAGAATTCCAGCTATCGGTATTTTCGCAAATGCAATACGATTGAGTTTACTACGCGTTTATAATTAGATACACTAACTGAAAAGTCCAATAAACCAGAAAGTTCAAATTGTTTTTGTTTTATGGTCGTGACCTCCAGAAATGTGCTTTAGCAAAATGTGAGCTCACGTGGGGTGATAATAGTGAGTTTTTGCCTTAACACTGTGAAGTTCTTTACAGAAAATTTCATTTTGACCGTTATCATGGTGCTGACTAAGAGAATAAGTGACAGCACTAAAGTAAATCTACCAACAAAAGGAAAGCGATCGATTTGGATCAGAAAATTAAAATAATAAAACAAGGATGTGTGAAAATGGTCAAACATTAACAAGTATCACGCTAAATTCAGATTTGTCAATAATAATATAGTTGCAACATGTTACTAGTCATTCCCGAGTTACGTCAATGAAGTAAGAAGTTCTGGAAAGTATCTCTTACGTATGTCAGGGACTTCTGTATTTTTGGATTAACTGGGAAATTGATTATCCGGGATTTGTTTTTTACCATCTATCCCAGAAAATCGAGAGTCTACTGTACAACAAAACATAAAGAAATTTGAAATAAACAAAGAGTTGGATCTTCTGAATATATAATGCTAAACTAGAGTACAACTTTTAAATTTACTCTTTTGTATTTCTAGTAGATAAATTTGCTTTTGTGTCAGGTCTAATAATTTGTTTAATCCTTCCTTAAATTCATTAATACCAGATGGAAGTTTGTTCCAACAGTCAATTACTTATTGCAAATTTTCTAAAGTAAATATTTGCACATCTATCTTGAAATTATCCTCTTTCAATTTAAGTTTGTGTGTGTTATCCAAGAAAGAGTAAGAATGCCATCAGCATTTAGATTACTCAATCCATTTAAAGCCTTGAACATTTAAATTCATTCAGGTGTATAGTTTCCAACTGCAATTTTCTAAACTGAAGTCTTTTGTGGCAAGAGTATCCATTTGTTTTCTTGACTAATCTGGTCACTCTTTTCTGCATCCATTCTAAGAAATCTACATCCTTCTTAAAATGAGGCTTACAGACCTATATGAAGTACTCAAGATGCAGCCTAACCATTGCTTATACAAGATAAGAATTTCCTTGCCCAGAATGGCAAAATTCCTGTACATTATTAAGAGAACCTCCATGAGATGTCCTAGCAGCCTGTGTGCAGTGCTCAGAGAACTTCATATCAGACTGCACAATTACTTCTAGGTCTTTTTTGTTCTCTATTACTATGGGTGTGTAGCACTCTCAACTGGTATATTATTCCGGAATAAGTGTTACCTATAACCAATACCTACGATTTATCAATAATAACCTTCAATTGCCACTTCTCAGCCCATCTGACTAATATTTTAGGTCAGGTTGCAGTAGCACCCTACCTGTCATTAGCAACCCTACCAGGTTTTATCATCTGAAAACAAACATTAAGCTTGAATGCCTTCATCAATATTGTTAATAAATACTGAAAACAATTTAAGAGTCCAGTACTGAAAACAGATGGATTCAACTAATAACATTAGCCCCAGAAGGGCAGTGCCCATTAATAACCACTGTCTTTTTCCATTCAGCCATCCTTTTATCCATAGTAGTAACTTACCATTAATGCCACACTCACAGCTCCAATTTGTATACTATCTTTCATGTAGAACAGTGTCAAAACCTTACTAAAACTGCTTGCAGTAAATATTGGAAGACAGCTTCACTGGTGAGGCTACCTTTTAGTGTCTCTGTGAATTATATGATGTCAAAATTAATTTTTTAAATCCAGTTCCTTTGTTACTGCACCATATTAGCTAATCAGATTGGTCTGAGAAGATTTACCATTAACAAATCTGTATTGCAATAGCTGCATAACCATATGGGGAAAGTGGCTATACAACAATTGATGGAAATACATTCTCGTCAAATGAGCATCTTGATGAGAATATATTACAATATATTCCCATCAACATGTTCCTACATTACTTTTTTAATCACTGACTCCATTATTTTCCCTGGAACATAAGTTAAGCTTACAGATCTGTAATTATTCGCTTCTCTCTTTGATTCCCCTTTGTGAATAGGGAAGATAATTGCACATCTGTGATCCATAGGGATACTCCTTGAATCCACAGATGCTTTCATATTTATGGCCAAAGGTTTGCTTATCTCCTTTGCTGTATGTGAATGACCTTCCATTGACTGGAAATCCATCAGCAAAACTACGGATAGGATTTCCAATCAATGGAAAATGGTCACTCACATAGATTTTTTATGCCAAACATGATCAAAAGCCTTTGAAATGTTAAGAGCTGCTTGAGTTTCACCAAACTTTTCCACTGAATTTGTCCATAGATGGGTAACATACGCCAGAATATCACCAGTGGCACTGACAGAATCCACACTGGCAATCATTGATCAGATGGAAGGTTTCTAGATAGTTTATGAGTTGGTAGTTAATTGATTTCTCCATTACTTTAGAAAGAGTAGAAGTAATTGCAATGGGACGATAATTGGGGGATTTGTCACTCTTTTTAGAAAACTTCGAAGCAGAAGGAAAAACACCATTGGAATAAGAAAGGGGGGAAAAAAAGGTGACACAGAATAGGAGCAAGTTCGGGAGCACAGGTTTTGAGAACAAGTGAAGAAATATCATTCAGACCTAGAACTTTCTTAGCATCAAGATTCATCAAAATCCTTCTGATATACTTTTGACGGAAGACCACAGGAGGCATTGAATAGAGTGTACTGGGAATGGTGGAAGTTGGTTACCAAGATCATTAATACGTGAATTGGAAGAAAAATAGAATTCTAGCAGGTTAACTTTATCCTTGGCTGAAATGGCAATAAAACCATCTGGTTTTGACAGAGGTTGGAAAAGAGATGAGCAAAAGTTGCGATCAATAGCTTTGGCAAGAGAACAGAATGCTCAGCTACTTGGACAATAAGCAAGTTTTCTACTCTTAGCCAATTCAAAATCTAGTTTGGACTGATTAATAACTGCTTTACAATTGTTGCAAGCTTTGGTGTATGCAGAAAATGAAATTGAAGATTTGGAAACAAGTCAATTAAGATATGCAACATTCTTCTGTTGAGCAGCCTTAGCACATTTATTGGAAAATCAAGGTTTAGATAAAGGATGAGATTTTAAGATTGGGTGTGGAATAAAGGATTCCATCCCTACAACAATAATTTCACTGACACAATCTGAGAAAACATTGACATCAGAAGTTTTGAAAAGATAATCTGACCAAGGGAAAGAAATCACACAGATCATCCCACATCAAACAACACAAGGTTGGGTAAGGCCATGAGAGAAAGGCTCCACTGGAGAAGAGACCATCACCGAATTGTGATCTGAGATGACCAGAAGGCCACTCACCTCGATCGTGTATTTTAGAAGAGTTATTTGTGAGAAAAAGATCAAACGTGCTGGCTGTGTGGTTAGAATTGCTTGGTATTCTGGTAGGTAAATGAACACTCTCTGCGAGGTCATTAGTAATTGCAAAAACCTCAGCATTTCAACCAGCTAGGTCCATGTGACTAAAAAATGGAAGACAGCTGGAATTGTGAACATTAAAACCACCAAGGAAAATTACCTCACTGTTGGGAAAGTTGGGCTGAAAAGAGTGAAATTTCAATGAGTTCCAGGTGATTAGTGGAGTTGGGAGAATGATAAAAGCAACAGATGAATTTGACATAATGTGGTAGAGAGATTTTAAGCCACAAAAGATCATAAAGAGGAGATTCCAATGTAGGGAACTGGGAATGGTAGGTTTTAACAGAAGTGGGAGTAATGATGGACAAAAGTTTGAGTGGCCAGTAGCTTTGACAAGAGATCAGAGTGCTCAACAAAATGCCAATACATCACCACTGGATTGAAACCATATCGAGAATCAGTGATCAGATGGATGGTTACACAATAGTTTAGGAGTTCGTGGTTAATGGATTTGTCCATTACTTTAGAAAGAATATAGGTAAGTGCATTGGGACAATATCTAGATGGGAATGATTTGTCATCCTTTTCATGAACTGGCTGAATATGAAGAAACTTCCATGCAGAAGCAAAAACACCAATGGAATAAGAAAGTGTAAAAAAGTCGGCACAGAACAGGAGTAAATTCAGGAGCGCAGGTTTTGAGAACAAATGTAGAAATACCATCTGGTCCCTGAGCTTCCCTGGTATCAAGATCATTCAATTCTTCTGACATCCTTTTTACAGAAGACCGCAGGAGGCATCAAGTGAAATGTACTGGAGGTGGCAGGTTTTAACAAAGGTGGGAGTCGATGGACAAACATTTGAGTGGCCAGTAGTTTTGGCAAGAGACCACAATGCTCGACTACCATTTGGACAAGATGCAAGTTTTCTACTAGTATCCTGTTCAAAATCAAGTCTGGACTGATTAATAACTGTTTTACAATTGTTGCAAGCTTTGGTTTAGGCAGTAAATGAACCTGGAGATACGGATGCAAGCCAATTATGATGCACAACATTCTTATCTTGAACAGCTGTAGCACATTTATTAGAAAACCAAAATTTAGATAGAGGATAAGATTTTAAGGTGGAGGGCAGAAAAGGATTTCAATTCCACAAGAATAATTTCGCTGATACAACTGAGCAAATATTGGCATCAGATTTAAATCATTAATCCAACGAAGGAAAAGAAGAATCTTCCCATTTTGCATTCTTGTAATGCTAAACAACAGATTGTTGTTGTTATTTGGTTTTTAGGAGCATTAGCAACTAAGGCCATATTGCTCCAGGGATATGCGGTGGTCATTCCCTGACCTTCCGACATCCTCCGTATTTGGTGGTCATGGGCTCGAACCCCAGCCTAATCAAGAAGTGTGTGCTATGCACTGCTGCTCCTGCCCACCTGGCTACGGAGGCACCACTAAACAACAGAAGGCTGAGAATGGCCAAAAGAGAAGAAAAGCTTCACTGGAGAAGAGACCACCACCAAATTGTTATCTAAGGTGCCTAGAGAGCTCACCTGAAACGTGTACTTCAAAAGGGTTGTTTATGAGAAAAAAAATCATGACTGTTGGCTGTGTGGTTAGGATTGTCTGGTATTCCGGTAGGTAAATGAACAATTGTGTGAGCTCATTAGTAATTGCAAAAGCCTCAGCATAACAACCAGCTGGGTCTGTGTGAGTATAAAACTGAAGCAAGAAGGTGTTTTAAACATTAAAACACCAAAAAAATTACCTCACTGTTAGGAAAAGTGAACTGGAGAAAGTCGAGTTTCAGAGAAAGGAAGTCAAAGAGTTCCAAATGATTGATGGAATTGGGAAATCGATAGAGGCAACAGATGAATTTGAGAGAATATGATAAAGAGATTTTAAGCCAGAGAAGATTGAAAAGAGGAAGTTCCAAATTACTAAATCTCTTACACAGAATATCAGAGAAGACATATTCAGAAATACCGGCTTTGAAATAAAAGGAATTGTACAGCAAATAATTAGGACAACTGAGATGAGCAGCGATTAAAAAAAGGCTGATAGTTGAGATTCTGTCAGAAAAGATAAGTGAAGCCTGGAAGACTAAGTCGATACAGATATTATTGAAATTAGAACTGAGCCCACATATACTTTAGAAATGAATGAGGAAGTGTTTGGAAAGTTTAGATCTTTTCACAGATAAGTTTTTCCTTTTCATGTTTGATTCATTCTATAACTTTACTTACAGAATGAATTTAAAGTTAACTTTAGGAGAAGAGTTTAGTTGTTATCTGAAGACTTTCCATTGGTTTACATGTTTAGAGAGGGCTGCTTGCCCATCAAAGATTATACTCACTCTAAAAACCCTTAAACCTCAAAAACCAATGAGTCAATCACTCATGTTCATCATCTGATAAACATGAGCAAGCTTGCACAATACAACAATATATCACTATCTTCTACTCATTTGGAGGTCTAAGTTCACTTCCCATCAGTGACAGGAGGAATTTCTAAAGTACTTTTCAATCAAGGCTGTAGTTAGCTAATCTCAGACAGATGGAACTGAGATTCCTCTGAGTTATTACAGATTGTTCAGCCCACACAAAGTCGATCACCTCAGAAACCCACACAAAAACTACTTCCACAGACAAATACATG
The DNA here is from genome assembly GCF_048544385.1 of Mastigoproctus giganteus. Lineage (NCBI taxonomy): Eukaryota > Metazoa > Arthropoda > Arachnida > Uropygi > Thelyphonidae > Mastigoproctus > Mastigoproctus giganteus. Next base: position 165,317,900 of record NC_143582.1, on the reverse strand, counting down.
ATCTGGATATGAACAGCTCCACTTATGTAAAAATAATAATCTGAATTTGTCTCTAGACCTCTCATTCAATTGACAATATATCAGCCATAGTCTCAGCTGTATTCACTTATAAAATCAACTTATCATTCATTTTAATAGTTACCTTTTCATCTCTTCTCAACATTGTAACTTCTGTGTCATCAAAATTTAATCTCGTCATGTATTCTTCACAACTTTCTTTTAAATCTTCCCAACAAAATCTGTAACTCTTCCTCTGTATCAGATATCAGCACCACACCATCCAAATATCACTACTGTACAATTTTACCTCCTATCTTTATGCTCTCTTTCCACTCCATCACCCTTCTCCTAATTACCTCTACATACACGTACTGAAAAACAACAATGAGGTGAGACAACGCCCATCTCACCCCTCTACCTATTTCTTTTTTCCTTACTCATCAACATACCTGTTTCACCCAAATATGTTAATCAATCTTTTATTTCTCCAATTATTTCCTATATCACTTCAGTATCTCCATCAACTTTTTCTAATTTACCTAATAGGACAAGATTGTTTGGAAGAAATGGCTCATCTTGTGGTAGAAGGGGCATGCATTAGAGAGTGGCTGTCATTTTGCCCTCCCTTGTTGATAAATGGCCAGTAGTCATAAAAATAACCACTTCAGATCTACCCAAATGCCATACACAAGCGATTGACTTAGCAGTGCTCTGCTTCACCACAGTGCAAAACAGTGGACATGAAAGAAACCCTGGGTGTGGTCAATGATGTAACTTCACCTGCCCAATCTTTACATCAGATGAAACTAACAATGTACAACTTAATTATATATTATTAACTTATAATTTAATTTGTGAAATGTATATGAATAAAATATGTTTTTGTATACATCAATTAACTTGTATTGTATAGGATCTCTTGTATAAGTTTCAGTTACCAGTTGCTACATGATGTCATTAAGAACTCAAAATCAGTAACTTTACAATAGAAACCAACAATTTTTTTTTTCAAGTGTTAATTTATTTTTTTTAAAAATATTGGTTTCTATTGTAGTTACTATACATTTAGTAAGTCATGTGCACAGAGAGAGAGAGAGAGAGAGAGAGAGAGAGAGAGAGAGATTTCATTAAGAATTATCTTTAGAATAAACTAACTTTAAAATAATGTAAAATTAAATTTAAAACAGAATATGCATAACAGACTAATAAACAACGTACTGGTGTTTTTGATGTTTTAACTCGAAGTTCGGGTACTTTGGCAAATATGGCTCTAAGAAGAGAAGACTTCCCAACATTACTTCGTCCTATAAATGTTACCTAAGGTGACATTTATTAAATATTAAATTTAATAATAATTTAATAATTTAATATTATAAGAATATTTGTTGAAAACTATAATCCTACTTATAACAAAAATAGTAACAAACAATCCTTTAAAAGGCTAACAGTTGAAAGTCACAAAATTGTTCTAGGAAACAGTTAACCATGCTTTGTTTTGATGGTTATCTTCCTTAAACTTGCTTTAAACACACATTCTTTAAAAACATTAAGTTTATTTGTTTCAGCTGGCTAGCTTCATCTTTATTATTACCAAAATTTTTGTAATCTATATGTTTCCATTAATCAGATAAGTATAATGGGAACTCTATATTGTTGTCATTATATGCTGTTGGTCTAAATGGAGATGTAGCATAAAGGCTTATTTGTCAGTACACACCTCAATTGATCTGCTCTGTTACATGATGTTAAGGTGGAATAGGATTAAAACTAATTTAGAACATAGATTAAAAATTAATTAATCTATATTTTTAATTTTTAATCTATATCCTAAATTAGTTTTAATCCTATTCCACCTTAACCTCATGTAACAGAGCAGATCAATTCGGGTGAGTACCGACAATTAAGCCTTTATGCTATCATCCCCATTTAACTCATATACAGTACTTTGAGATGTTCTATTAATCACCTATGCTGTTGGTCATTATATGCAATAGACTGACAAAAACACTGCTCATCAAAATTAACAGAACACAGAAAACATGATGTAACTTGTGAAGCCTGTAATGAAGTGGGTCAAAATTTGGTATGGTGATGTACCATAGAACAATGATGAAATGAGGAGAAGCAAGAAATTCCAGACAGATGTAAGGGATATTTATAGGGGTTGTATAAAAATTACCAAAAAAGGTCACATTACAGAAGTCAATACAAGATGCTCCAAAATATGTTCACGATATCAGTATGGCTTATGATCAAACTCCAACAGATAAACAGGCCTGACAGGGACGAGCCATACTCAATATATAAGAGTGTCTATATGGTTCTGTGGCAACAAATCCCATTCTTCCACCATCGCAGACCTTAGCTCACCAAGTGATCAAAGAATTGGCTGTTGGGTGCAATGTAACATCCCTCACACATGTTCAATCAGATTTACATCTGATGATAGTGCTGACCATGGAAGTCGTTGGATATTTTCAGTTTCAAGATATTCCTCCACCACTTGAGTTCTATGTGCAGTGCCGTTGTCATGCATGAAAAGAAAATCTGGATCAACCGCACCCCTAAAAAAAAGTCACATATAGGGTTCGAAGATCTATTCTCGATACCTCTGCACAATTACAGTACCCTATCAAAACCATTAAGAGGAGTGCAGGCATTGATCATTATTCTATCTCACACGAGAACACTGCCTCCACCACAAGTGTTCCTTTCTCTGATGTTGGAGGGTTGATACTGCATTCCTCATTGTCTGCAGATGAAATAACGTCTAGAATCTGTTTGTAGGCTAAAACGGGACTCATCAGAAAATAGACCTGTACCCCATTTGTCAGGGCTCCAAGCCACATGTTCATGGCACCAGTTTTGATGAGCTCTGCAGTGGTTTGGGTTTAATGGGATTTAAGGTATTCTTGTTTTTTGAAAACAAGTCTCCAGGGTTTCCCCTATGTACCGCAGTAGCGTCTGAAAAGCAAATTTGCCAAAGCCAGCAAGTGTGAATAAGCGTTGGTGTGTAAAGTTTATGTGTGTGTTATGCTGAATGTTGAGTGCCGGTGGCTGGCAACTTCGCGGCCAGAGGGCAGTGAACACCTGGTCTGCTGCCCCCTGACTCCCATCTCACGCCATGTGGAGGTGTGCCAGGGACCACAAACAGGTAAAGACTCTTAGTGGGATAACAAGAAAACTTGTTATCCCAATAAATAATGAAAAGGAAGGAACATAGTGTGAGAAGTAGGGGTAATGGTATGGATCGGAAAGAAAAGGAAAGCAAGGGGACAAAAGAAATAGGCATCCCCAGAAGAGGAAGTCAGCAAGAGATTAAAGGGTTTAATGGGATACAAAACACTTGCTTTCTTGTGTGGAGTTGAATTGAGTCCTCTTAACACAGTCTGGTTGGAAATGTTTTCACCTGTGACTGCAGCAAACCTCAAAAGACAGTGACAGGACATCTTAGGGTTCCATCTTGCTGTTAGAGCCAGATAGCGGTCTGTTCTGGGTGACATAGCCCTCTTATAATGATTCCTGTCTTCTGAAACTGTTTCCACAGCGCCAAAATAATACTGTGTGACACATTAAGCCAACATGCCACATCCATCTGTAACTACCTGGCTTCAAATCATCCATCGGCCCGCCATTTCAAAGAATCACCTGAATGATGATGACTTGCCATCCTGAGTACTGGAGATGTGACTATCCCACTGAGCAACAAAAAAATGGGAATGAAGTGATATGGTCACAACCCATGTTTCTATAGGAATGAATAATTTGCATAACGTGCGACTCTGTAAGGCAGTAGATCAATTTCTATTTGACACTCGGAATTTGTATGCCAGAATGCCTATTATATTAAACTTTTTTATCTGTTTTGATGAATTTTGTCGAACAGTGTATAATGAGAATATAATGACAAATGTTACTATAGCCTATTTCCACTGTATGTATCTTTTCAGATAAGCTTTAATGTGTTTTGCAATTTCAAAAGAAAAATTTCTAATTGAAGATCAAAGATACTGCCACTACACTGTTCATATTCACAAACTGTAACATGAGTTTATTTATATAGACTATTTCGTAATTTCAGAGATGGTTACTCTGAGTTTTAGTGAGAGCAATATATACACAAGCAATGAGTGACAGCAACACATGATGAACTAATAACTGGTAAACTATATTTTATACGGAGTGTAACCCCTGCATCTTACTATGACACAAATGCTTATAACCTGGCAGTCGTGCCCCTAAGTGTAGCAAACAGTCGGGCACGTGACAGGTTCAAATTTTTTTAAATTGTGAAAAAAAGTTTCAATTTTTTGAATTCTACTTGGAGAATACCAATATTTCATCTTTTCTGAATGGACTGCAATACTTATTTTTATGAAACTATATTTTTGTTAAAAAAAAAAAAATGATGCGATTTATGTGCCTTTTATATTTATATTTATGTCAAAAAAACATTTTTGACATAAATATAAACATCTACTAATCTTGTTCCTTTTCCAGCTAAACAGACTTGCTTATTAAGCACAAAAATTTCAAACATGCACATATGCATATAATTCTGCTTATTATACATACACATGGAATACTTAAAAAAAAAAAAAAAAAAAAAATACACACTGTTTTCAATTAAACGGCACACAGGAGTCTATTTTGCTATTTTTTTTTTTTTTTGCTTTAGGCTATTTACTGTGTTGACCTATTTTGTCACATCTGGGCTCAAATTTTTCAATTTAAAAAAATTAAAAATTTCCTCATTTAGTTTTTATTATTTCTAAATTAAAATCTTGCCTAATTAACTGCTTTTTTCAATGGAAAAGCTGTTTGCCATCTTCAGTTTAGTCTAAAAGTCTAAAAGTCTTCAGTTTAGTCTAAAAATGTCATCTTTCTACTTCAGAAACAAAAATTAGTTTATATTTTGTTTCAGAAGTACAGAGATGGTGCTTTTTAGACTAAACTGAAGATCAGGAACAACTTTCCCAATATTCAGTTTAGTTAGTGAGTAAAAAGTAGCAAATTTTAACATCAAATTCAAAAATTTCAGCCCAAATATGACAAAATAAAAAAAAAAAAAAGAGACCAGATGACAAACAGCCTAAACCTAATAGCACGATAGATCCTCTTGCATTTTAAATGAAACAATCGTGTGTGTATGTATGTGTGCACGTGCGTGCATGTCAGATACTTTAATCACTTCCATTTTCAAATGTGGCGTGCTGTGAAAAACGCAACACAGATAGAGAGAGAGAGAGAGAGAGAGAGAGAGAGAGAGAGAGAGAGAGAGAGAGAGAGAGAGAGAGAGAGAGAGAGAGAGAGAGAGAGAGAGAGAGAGAACAGAAACAGCAAGATCGATTTCATGGTCTCTACAGCCAGTCTTTTCAGTGGATTTTAAATTTATTTCTTCATGTCTTATTTAGTCTTTTCAGTTTTGCCTTATGTCCAAGTGTATTTAAATTTTATGGTTTCACAGCCACTAACACCACTGTTCATATGCTTCCCAAATTGCAGTTATCGGACCCATTTTTCTCTTCTAATATTTTATATTATGGCTATATTAGTTCGGTGCTGCTGCATCTCTAATTTTATTTCCTTTTTATTCTAAAGTAATATTTAAGGGCATAATTTCCAAGGCATTTCCAAGACAGTGATTAAGCTGTTTGTGCTTTCTTTACTAACACAATAATCTGCTTGATAGCATTATTTTTCAGGTCCCAGTTCATACCATTTTAATTTGCTAATTTTTGAGTGTAGTAATCTGCCATTTACCTGTTTTTGCCCTTTACACATTGATTTTGCAGCAAATTCATGGTTTTGGTACTGATACTGGTGTCCATTCCATCTCTGGTGTTTTGCAGTCTAACAGCTGCTGCTATTCAAACCAGACACTGTTGCTCTAGCTTGTATAGTATACAAGGTAGAAAACAAAATACTGGTTGACAGTCATGGATTTGGTAGCTTTCAGAAGACTACATATCCATAGCTGACATCCTTCCCTTTTTATTTTTCTGTTGGATATTATTGTGATATTTTGACATTTAAACCTCAGCACACTTCATGGTTTCTGTCGCGGCATCATTGTAGACTAAACTATAATGATGGTTAAAATTATATTTATTTTTATTTTCTGCAGTTAAGGATCCCAGCACATTTCCTAGTATAGTTTTTACTGATGAGCCTCATGATATTTCATAGTGTTGGATCTACAGCCAGTCTCTTCAGTGGTTTTTAAATTCATCACTTTAGGTCTTATTTGGTCTTTTGGCTTTAGAATTTGTTTTTAAATTTTATGGTTTCATAGTCACTACACTACTGTTTGTATGCTTCTTATTGTTGCAATTATCAGACCTATTTTTGTGCTAGTGTTTTATATATATATATAGAGAGAGAGAGAGAGAAGAGAAAATGGAGTATGCAAACCTAACAGTCTGAACGTATAGTTAGGGAAGAACACTATGTGGTTGTTTTCCATTAAGGTTATTATTAAATTAAAACCGCTCTTATACCACGTGAAAATTACTACTGTAGTTTTAGTTTATTAGGATGTTCGCCTAAAATCTAAACTTTAATATGACGTTTTGGATATCTTACCGATACCCATCATCAGACAAAGTTGTTAGGGGAACAGAATAATAGAAAGAATTACAAATCTGAACATTTTAAAACATTACAATTATAGTTACCAATTTACAATTACAACATTGCTATTACAATTACCAATATTATAATTACAATTTAAAAATTACAGTTGTAAAGTATTAAATTTTAAGTTACCTTTATACAATAGAAAACAGGAAATCTAAGATGATTACAAAAAGATTAAATTCTTACCTGCTGACAGACTCCTCTTGCTGATGCTCCCAGAAACCAGGTGTGCATGCCAAGAGTATGGGAGCAAAGGTCACCCCAGGCTTCTAAGAAGGCCGGATCCAGGATAAAAACTTGGCACTATCCTATTGGTTAAGGGAGTTAATCCCTCTCCTATAAATTAACTGCTGGCAGGCCTCCTCTTGCCTGTATGCACACACCTATTTGCTATTGTAATGGCAACTCAAAATTTAATACTTTATAACCATAATTTGTAAATTGTAATTGTAAATTGGTAACCATAATTGTATTACTGGCAACTGTAATATTCTAAAATATTCAAATTTTAAATTCATTCTATTATTCTGTTCCCCCAATAGCTTTGTCTGATGATGGGTATCTTAGAGTATCGTAGAGTAATGTAGGCGAATAGCCTAATAAACTATAGTATTAATTTTCACGTGGTACAAGAGTGGTTTTAATTTAATAATAACTAGTCAACGTACTGGAGAAAATATAAGTCAAAAACATAGTGGGAAAGTTTTGGATTAAGGGCATCATTTCCAAGATATAAGGTATGAAAAGTTGTATGACATCTTTCTATATGTTGTTGGGAAAAGGTGTATATAATTTATATATTTGAGTACTGTCATTTCAAGCTCTCGGCATTCACTGGTAGAGGAGTATTTAAGGAGTCCAGAGATTCTGAGGTGTCATTAATTAGTTCAAGACCCTTAAGAGCAGATGTATGAGAACAATAGTCAACGTGGAGGAACACTGCAACATGTACTGTTAGGTACTGGTGTTGGTATGTAGGGCTCTTAAGTGTTAAGGCAACTAAAGCTATGCTGTGTCAATGTAGTCTTTGATCAGTTTGCTTGTTTTCCAAACAAAAAGCCAGAATTTCTAGGAGATAAAATCATGCAACTTTCATACAGTTTTATGAAAAAAAAAGTCAGAGGATGACATGTGAAGGCAATGTCATCATAGCCACTTGAGTTATTTTCCCAGCTGCTATCTGGCTGGTCCTCACCCAGATGCAAATGTCACCAGGCAATTTTACTGCATATTGAAGATAGGGAGGGATCAGGTGGAATCAAATGCACACACACAAAAGACAGCTGAGTGATGCTGCGGTCGTGGACGCATCTGCACGAAGCTTCACTTGATGTAAATGGCGGACAGCGATTGACGGCGACTTTGCACAATCTTCGATTTATTCAAGTATTACAACATGGATTTTTCAGGTTTGAAGAGTATCAGAGATGAAGGTAAGTAAATTAAATCAGGTAAGAATAGTTTGTGACTGTATTTGCCTATTTTTGCTCTTTAGAGTGTTTTTGCTCAGCGCGATTGCCAGCGGTAGCGAACCCACTGGCATAGCCATTGATTTTGAGTACATCTCAAAAGCCCAGAAATTTTGAATATATTATACTTCAAACTGCTTGTGATAGGGTAATTTTGTTTAGGAAACAATGCTGATGACAGAATTAACTTATACTTAGTTTATAAGAGTTTTCTTTGTCTACTGGCGTTTGTCTGCCAAAATTGGAAAATTGTGATTTTTGACTTAATGAACTAGATAGCTGACCTCCCGGCCTCCTCAGAAGGGCAGGAAAGGGAAAAAGCAAGAAACAATAGAAATTCCAGAGTTGGAACAAAAGACAGAAGAACTAAAACTAGACTACTTAACAAATTTGACTGATCCTATGAAACAGGCAAAGAAAACCAGAGTGTATCTAGAAGAATATATGCACAAGCAAACCAACAGGATTACTTCTGTAATTAAGCTGCAGATAGTGAACTGCTGGTCACTGCTTGAATTAAACACAGAGAACCAAGTGTTAAAATCAAAATTAGAGATTAAAACTGAGGAGATTAAAACAAAACAGGGGATCGCAGAACAGTGCAGATGGTGGATTTTTGGCTGCTGTAAAGGGATAAGTATATTTTAATTTTTAACGTATTCTTCGTTATTTGACATAGTGCATAGTGTTTTACGGAGATATTAAATAGGTTTAGTAGCGTTCGTTAGCTTCTTATTTTGAATTTAACCCGCAATTTTTGGAAGTTACGATTCCCGGTGTTGGCGCCAATATTGTTGAACTAGCCGCTATATTGTAGTCGATAAGAAATAGCTTAACATATATATATCTTGAACTGATAGCGTAAGGTATAAATTTAAACTAGACAGCGTAACACGAAGCAATGTATTAGGAATCTGTTGGCTTATTATAGTATTATCAATTAATCAAAAATATTATTAATCTTATTAAATTTCATTGTTAATTAAACTGTATTTAAACAGAAATCAAGACCCAGACTAGAGCTGCGAAGCAAGGATCACAGACTAGCGAGAGTGCAGTAGCTCGGGGGAGAAACAAAGGGGGTGATTCTCCAACACATCACAGTTTCAAAAAATGTGCGAAATGTGAAATGTTTGCCGACCTTTTTAAGCAGGACATGATCTAGCAAAGGAGGACGCCTTTGTGTGTGTGCTAGGTGTCTGGAGTGTCAAGAAATTAGATGCCAACTCAGCGTTCTGATGGGCGTCTATGAGAACTTAAGGTGTAGCAGAAATGCCCTCAAAGAAAGTAATGAGGGGGCCCATCAGGCTCTCAGCTGCCCAGCTCAACGACAGAGCTCACTCCTGTGAATCAGGCAACACAGAGACAATCTCCAAGGCAGAATGTGCTGGTCCCGAAGGAACTAGTTATTGTTGGTGACTCTATTGTCAGGGAAACGGGGAATATAATGTGTAAGAAGGATAGGTGGAACAGGACCAGGATATGTCTGCCAGGGGCAAAAGTTGATGATGTTGTAGAGCAGATATCATCTTTTCAGGGCACAAAAGGTGATATTGTTGTACACATTGGAACTAATGACATTAAGAGTAAAAAATGTTGAAAAAAAGTCGCATTAGGGTTGAATGTGAAAGTGTCTGCAATTCTGCCCAGACACGATAGGAGGGAGTATATGATGAGAGCCTTGTCAATCAATTCAGCCCTGGAGAGATTGTGCAAGGCTCAAGGGGTAGAATTTTTTTCAGCCTTGTCTGTGCTTGTTGACAGGAGAGACTGCTCCTACAGGGATGGGATACACTTAAATAGAAAGGGTGCAAGAATATTTGCTGATGCTTTCGAAGCAGTGTTAGGTGGGTCAGAAAACTGCTAGCATGGGAGGATACACAGATTAAAAGGTTAACAGTGGCCGCAGGCAGAGGCAAAAGTGATTCTTGCACTGCTCTATTAGAATGGGCAGCAGACTGGAAAGCAAGGTAATGGAGATTTCCAGGACTGCTGGGAGTCATAGTGGAAAAAGTAAATACATGGGCTATGTTAGAGTGGCTAGGAGCAGGAGCAGGAACAGGTGCATGGATACTTGCATGTACACCAGTGCAAGGAGTATAGTTAATAAATTTGATGAGCTTGAAGTGCTAGTCAAGACATCAAATGCAGATATTGTTGGGATATCAGAGACGTGGTGTCACACAGATACAGGCAGTGCAGAGTTGGAATTAGGGGAGCACAATGTGTACAGACTGGATAGACAGGACAGGAAGGGAGGAGGGGTTATGCTGTTAGTTAAGAAACACATAAAATCTAAGGAAGTGCATCCAATTGATGTTGGTGGACAATGCAGTGTTGAGTCTGTTTGGTGTGAAATAAGCACAGGGAAAGGAAAAATGAGAGTAGGTGTGTGTTATAGGCCTAATGAATCTGATGAATATAATGAGCAGTTGTGCAGAGAAATAGAGTGGGCCAGTAAATCAGAATGTCTTATAGTGGGAGATTTTAACTTTCCAGATATTGACTGGAACTTGTGGGTTGGTCACTCGCACACTAGCAAGACTTTTGTGGATTTATTGGATGACTGTTTTCTACAGCAACATGTTCGACAGGCAATACTCTTGATCTGATTATCAAGGAGTGATTCTTCATGCATTAAGAATCTGAAGATAAAGGAACCATTGGGCAACAGTGATCACAATGTATTGATGTGGGAATTATTTAAAGATGTAACTACCATCAAGGCTAAAGGGAAGGGCTTTTGCATTCGTAAAGGTGACTACAGAGGTCTTAGACAGTTTTTAAATTCTGTACAGTACGATCAACTGATGATGTTACCAACAGTGAATTCTAAATGGGAAGCCTTCAGGGACTTAATTTTGGAGGCTAGTGGGCTTTTCATTCCAAGTAAGAAATACTGTTCAAGGTTTAGGCCTAAATGGATGTCAGATGAATTAATAGGCTAATGGCAGAGACGAAGAATGTATGGGATGCATATAAAGTATCAGGCGATACAGAAGCCTATGGCAGGTATAAACTAGTCTGTAATCAAGTCACAAAGGAGGTTAGGCAGGCGAAGGCAGATTATGAGAAATCTTTGGCAAAGGATGCAAAGAAAAACAGCAAGGAGTTCTTTACTTATGCAAACTGTAGAAGGAAAGGGATAAATCAGATTGGACCACTTAACATAGATGGGTTGACTATTGATGATCATGCTCAGGTAGCTGATAAACTGAATGAGTATTCTGCATCTGCATCTACATTCACACATGAGGAGTTATTCAATGAGAGGAGTGCCAGAAGTTTATCAAATACTAACAGTGAGCTAAGTGATTTTGTAATAACTGAGGGCAAAGTAGAGGAGAAATTGTTGAAGTTAAACATAAGGAAGGCACCTGGGGTGGACGAGACCTATCCAGTTATATTAAAGGAGGCAGCAAAGGAAGTAAGCAAATCGTTGGCCATAATTATGAGAGCTTCCTTGGACTCAGGGGAGATTCCCATGGACTGGAGGTGTGGAAATGTATCATCAATTCACAAAGGAGGTTCAAAAGGTGACACAAGTAACTACAGACCTGTTAGTTTAACTTGTGTTCCGGGGAAAATAATGGAATTACTGGTTAAAGAAGCATTGCAAGATCATCTAGACAAGACTGCAGTAATATTTAAGACACAGCATGGGTTTATCAAAGGGAGGTCTTGTCTGACCAATTTGATTGGACACTATGATGTGGTCACAAAGGAACTGAATGCCAAAAATAATTTTTATATCAAATACTTGGATTTCAGGAACGTTTTTGATACTGTTGCACATGGAAAACTGCTGCACAAATTGGAGAGGTATAGCATCAAGGGTAAGCTGCTACAATGGATAAAGGGTTGGTTGAGTGGGAGACTGCAGAGAGTGGTAATCAATGGACACTGCTCTTCGTGGACAAATGTTATTAGTGGAGTTCCCCCCGGGTTCGGTGTTGGACCCATTATTGTTTTGTATATTTATTAATGATATTGATGAAGGTATATCAGGTTTAATGTCGAAGTTTGCAGATGATACAAAGGTTGCCAGAGTTGTTAACGACAGTAATGACGGTATGCCACTCCAAGTGGATCTAGATAAGTTGGGAAAATGGGCTGAGAAGTTGCAACTGGAGTTAAACATTGACAAATGCAAAGTACTGCATATGGGTAGCAATAACTGAAGAGAAACATACCAACTGGGTGGTACTACATTCAGGGAAGTGGAAAGTGAAAAAGACCTGGGGGTAATTGTGCAGCCAAATATGAAGTTTGCTGAGCAGTTCAGATGGGCTGCCAGGGCAGGTCATGGAGTCTTGTCAGTGATATATAGGAATTTTGCTAGCAGGGACAAGGAGGTGATGATCCCATTATACAAGGCAATGGTCAGGCCACATCTAGAGTACTGTGTACAGGTCTGGAGGCCTCATTTTAGGAAGGATGTAGAGTTGCTAGAACGAGTACAAAGAAGGGCAACAAGATTGAGGGGAACAAAGGGGTGCTCTTACCAAGAAAGGCTTAAGTTCTGCAAATTGCAGTGCATGGAGAGTAGGCACCTGCGAGGTAATGTGATTGAGATGTATAAGGTCTTGAATGGGTTCAGCAAGCTGAATGCTGATGGGATTCTTCGCCTTACTCAGACTAAGAACGTGAGGGGGACACAGTTTCAAACTGAGGAAAGATAGTTGTAGAATAGATGTGCAGAAATTTGCTTTTAGCCAGTGGGTAGTTGATTGGTGGAACAGGCTTCCATCTTTTGTTGTGGAAGCTAATAGCCTAAATAAATTTAAGGCTGAGCTGGACAGGCATTTGGAACGAATGGAGGGATGAAATGGTAGGGGTTTTTTTGGCTGATGCTGCATAAGCTTGCTTTCTTGCTTCATACGTCTCTATTAATGTTAATGCTAAAAACAAAAGGAATGGTCAGCTGGACATCATAATTGCAGAATTACACCAAAAATTTGGAAGGTATTGCAGGTACAACAGAGCAGAGAATCTATGCTGGCTGGACGAGTCATAAATTTAGGAAACATTTCCCTAACCAAAGATGCTTTAACTGCCATAAATATGGTCACATTGTCAGTGACTGCAGTCAGAAAGAACCTGTGCAGTAGCTGGCTGCAATTGCAGAAATAAGTCTCATCAGCCAAAATGTGCTACCTGCAAGGCAGCATGGCCAACTGACTATACACATAGTATCAGGAATGATAAATGCCCCTGTTATAAAAAAATGGTAAAACTTATACAATCTAGGGCCAGATTGGAAACATAAATGTGACTAAGGCTGTAAACTCATCCAATTGAATGCTCAAAGAGAAAGAGCTGTTGTAGATCAGATCAAACTCAAATCAGAAGAAAATAATATAGATATCTTGGTACTCCAAGAGTTCTACACACATATATATGGATAGGGTTCAGGGATACCCAAGAGGCTATAAAATAAAAGAATACACCTCAGGTGTCCCTTCTACAGCAATGGTAGTTAAAAATACTGACCTTACAATCACAAAGGTGGGCCACCTCTGCTCCCCAGTGGGAGTGTGTGCCCATATCACCAGTGCTGTAGGATAGTTTTACATTATTTAACTATATTCCAGACCAGGTGAAGATATAAATCAAACTACTGAATACCTACAAGTAGTCACAGACTTGTTACCTACTGCAAGTATCATAATATATGCTGATGTCAACTGCCAGTCAGCCTTATGGTATAGCTGTATGGAATACAGAGCAGGCACACACGACGGCCAGATACTTTCAGACTATATAACTACTTCACCCTTTCAAGTGCTAAACCAACCAAATAACCTCCCAACTTTTAGCAGTACCATGTGGAAGAGTGATATTGATGTTACTCTTGCCACCAATTTAGTAGCTTATAAAATTACAGACTGGGGTGTCCAGCCAGTATGGATTATATCAGATCATAGAGCCATTTCCTTTAAACTAAACAGGCAATTACAAACAATTCAACACTCCTTGTTGGATATCAAAAGGGTTTGGTTTTTTTTTTGTAGTTTGTTGCAGACTCCAGGGTTCCCCCTATATGCTGAATCAAAAGGTATAATCTTAAAAAGGCAAACTGGCAGATTTTCACTGAGCTGCAAAAACAGGAAAATGAGTGGTCTAGATCAGGCAATTGTAGCCCAGACAAGCAAGCACTGACTACGACAAACATTTTAACAAAAATAGCAAACCTGTCTATCCCACGGGAAAAGCCGAGAAAGCAGGTAGTCCCCTGGTGGTGCCCCAAACTGACTATACTCAGGAAAAGGGTACACGAGGTGAGGAGATATTTTCAGAGCCAGAACATCTTGGCCACAAAATGAGGTGGATGTGTTGAGAGATTCTTAGAGAACTCTCAGGAATCAGTACACAGCCTTCATAAGAGACAAGAAAAAAGGAATGCTGGAGGCACTTGGTGGGAACTACTGGAAACAATAACCCTTGGGCAATTGTCTACAGAATAGTTATTATTTGTTATTGGTTATTTTTTGGTTTTTAGGAGCATTAGCAACTAAGGCCATGTTGCTCCACACAGAATAGTGACCAAGAAGCTGCCAAGAGGAGATGTCTTAGAAACTACTGTCAAACCAGATGGAACCCCAACCCCATGTTGGTTGTTGTTGTTATTTGTTTTTAGGAGCATTAGCAACTAAGGCCATATTGCTCCGGGATATGTGGTGGTCATTCCCTGACCTTTCCGCATTCTCCGTATTTGGTGGTGACGGGCTCGAACCCCGGTCTAATCAAGAAGCGTGTGCTACGCACTGCTGCTGCTCCTTCCCACCTGGCTACGGAGGCGCCGACCCCATGTTGGGCGGATTCTGTAAATAACATCATAGACAGTATTATTCAGACTGAAACTGGGAATCATTCCCCCACCCAGCTAGACATTATAAAAGAAAACATTAAATATGACAATGCCAATATTTAACCTCCGTTTACTCAACAAGACAGAAATAGCACTATCTAAAATCAAAAACAATAAATGGTTTTGATTTCTTAGAGGTTGAAATTATCAAAAAATTAATGGAAATAGCACCGGACAAATTAATAGCACTATACAAGGTCTATCTGTCCGGAAAGTATCCAGCCATTTTGAATATCTTGAGAACCGGTTGCATGGCCGTGATGTAACTTGGCAGCTCGTCAGAGTAGACCTTACTGCGCATGCATGAACAGTCATTCTCCCGTGGGGCTAGTCAGTCAGTCAGCAGTGAGACGCCGTTGAGTGAGCTTGTGTACTGTGTGACCATTGCATTCACAATGACTGAGCGAGTAGGTCAGTGAATATGCATCAAGTTTTGCTTCAAACTTGGACATTCATCTGCGAAAACGATTCAAATGATTAAAAAGACTTTCAGGGATGATTCAATGAGTGAAGCCCAGATAAAAATGTGGTACCGACGCTTCAAAGCGATCCACGTTCTGGAAGGCCTTCAACAAACAGAATACTTTTAAAATGTTGAACGCGCGCGAGCTGCAAATAACGAAAATCAGCAAAAGATGTGGGGATTACGCAGACTATTGTTTTAGAGATTTTGACAGAGGATCTTGGCATGAAACATGTGGCAGCAAAATTTGTTCCGCGGATCCTGTCACAAGGTCAGAAGGAATTTCGTGCTGAAGTTGACAGGGCTTGCTTGAAACCGCTAACAATGACCCAGATTTCCTTAAAAAGGTCATAACCAGAGATGAGTCATGGGTCTCTGGCTGTGACCTTGAAACAAAAACCAGGTATTACCAATGGAAGTCGCCTGATTCTCCACATCAGAAGAAGGCATGGCAAAGTTGTAGCAACGTCAAGGCCATGTTGACGTTTTTTTTTTTTTTTTGATAATGAAATCATGAAGGTGTTGTCCACCACAAATACGTTCTTCCAGGCCAAACAATAACTAAGGAGTACTACATCGAAGCCCTTTGCTGGCTGAAGGATGCAGTAAGAAGAAAACGGCCACAGCTGCGGACAAGTGGTGACTGGCAGCTTCATCACGACAATGCACCAGCCCATTCTTCAGCTCTCATGCAGGCTTTTTTTGGCAAAACATCGCATCACCCAGGTCTGTCAGCCTCCTACAGTCCAAAGCTAAAATCGTCGTTGAAAGGGAGGAGATTTCAGATCAAAGACAAGATTAAGGAGAACGTGACGAGGCAGTTGATGGTGATCCCAAAAAAAGGACTTTGCAGATTGTTTTGAAAAGTGGAAGCAAGGTGCGATAAGTGTGTGAGGTCCCAAGGGGAGTACTTTGAAGGGACTAAGGCGCCATTGTCATAGGTAAGTTACTTTTTTTATATATTACATGGCTGGATACTTTCCGGACAGACCTTGTATAATAACTGTATGATAGAAGGTATATTCTCAAAAATATGGAAAAAAGCCATGTTAAGATTAATTCTCAAAAACCCTGAGAAATCCCCTACCGATCCCAAATCATATAAACCAATAGCCCTATTCCCTGTACCAGGGAAGATATATGAAAGAGTAATATATAGCAATATGGTTTTAAGCAGGACAACTCTATGAAGGATGCCATGCACCACCTACTGACAACAGTTAAAAACTCAGAGGAGAAATATATGCTGGCAATCTCTATTGACTTTGCCGGGGCATTTGACTCACTCTGGTGGCCTAGTGTCCTTAGGAGACTCTGCCAGGCAAATGTCCCACAAAACCTCTATAAGGTAATAAACAGCTACCTTCACAAAGGGGAACAAAGGATGATACGGGTAATTACAGACCTGTTAGTCTAACTTCTGTTCCAGGGAAAATAATGGAGTCACTGGTTAAGGAAGCAATGCAGGATCATCTAGAAGAGACTGCAGTTACAGTTCAGACACAGCATGCGTTTGTTAAGGGGAGTCTTGTCTGACAAATTTGATTGGATACTAAAATGAGGTTACAAAGCAACTGGATGCAAAGAATAATTTTAATATCATATACTAGGATTTTAGGAAAGCTTTTGATACTGTGGCACATAGAAGACTACTGTACAAATTGTGGCAGTCTGGCATTAGGGGCAAGTTTCTACAAAGGATAAAAGGATGGTTGAGTGGGAGAAGATAGAGAGCAGTTATCAATGGACACTGTTCTTCATGGACTAATGTTATTAGTGGAGCCCCCCCAGGGTTCGGTGTTGGGCCCATTCTTGTTTTCAGTATTTATCAATGGTATTGATGAAGGTATATCAGGGTTAATGTCTAAGTTTGCAGATGACATGAAGGTTGGCAGGGTTGTTAATGATAGTAATGATAGTACACTACTACAACAGGATCTGGAAAAGTTGAGCAGATGGGCTGAGAGGTGACAACTGAAACTTAACATTGACAAATGTAGAGTACTGCATATGGGTAGCAGTAACCCCAGAGTAACATATCAACTGAGTGGTACTACATTCAGGGTAGTGGAAAATAAATGGACCTGGGGGTAATTGTGCAGACAGATATGAAATTTTCTGAGCAGTACAAAAAGGCTGCAAGAGTAGCTCATGGTGTCTTGTCAATGATATATAGGAATTTTGCTAGAAGCGATAAGGGAGTGATTGTTCCCTTGTATAAGGCAATGGTCAGGCCACAACTTGACTACCATATACAGGTCTGGAGGCTTCATTTTAGGAAGGATGTAGAGTTGCTAGAACGAATACAGAGAAGGGCAACGAGATCGGCAAGTGAAACAAAGGGTTGGTGTTACCAGGAAAGGCTTAAGTGTTGCAAGTTGCAGCTTCTGGAAACTAGGCACCTGCGAGGTGATCAGGCCTTGTATGGATTGGGCAAGCTCAATGTTAATGGGATTCTTCCTCTTGCTCAGATTACTCACCTGAGGGGACAAATTCAAATTGACGAAAGACAATTGTAGAATATATGTGCAGAAATTTGCCTTTATCCAGCTTATGGTTGATAGTTGGAACGAACTTCCATCTGCTGTAGTGGAGGTCAACAACTTAAATAAGTTCAAGGCAGAACTAGAAAAACATTTGCAGTGAATGGATGGATGAAATGGGAAGGGTTTTTTTTTTTTTTTTTTTTTTGGGTGATGCCACTATATAACTTGCATCATATGCCTCTACTAATGCTAACATTCCTGAATGATGTTACCAATAACCATGATGGAAGTTGCTCCACTGATGGTTCATCGAGATCACTGGTTTCAACATGGCAGTACACCTGCATCACAGACAGCTGCCTAGCTACCTAGATAACTGTCTATACATAGACAAAAAATAATAATGAAATAAAGTCAAATCAAAATGAAAAAGATGAAAAAAAAATACAAACAAAATAACAAAGGTCCTGTACGCATATGGAAGGATTATGAATTGCAATTTATCTCTAGATTTCTAAAAATTCATTAATATATAATCTTTCACTTACTGCAAAAATAAATATTTCAGTAAAATTCTTTATTAATGTGCAATGTGGTCAAGGTGACCCATTCTCTGAAATTTGATAAACAATATCTCAGACATTCTGCTGACTGGCTGAGATATTGTTTATCAAATTTAAGGGTGGTGACAAATCCCTCCCATCCAATTATCGTCCCATTGCAATTACTTCTACTCTTTCTAAAGTAATGGAGAAATCAATTAACCGCCAACTCTTAAACTACCTAGAAACCTTCCGTCTGATCAACGATCGCCAGTATGGATTCCGTCAGTGTCAATCCACTGGTGATATTCTGGCTTGTGTTACCCATGAATGGGTAACATATGGACTAATTCAATGGAATATGGACTACTTCAATGGAAAAGGTCGGTGAAACACAAGCAGTTGCTCTTCACATCTCAAAGGCTATCGATCGTGTTTGGTATAAAGGTCTTCTAAACAAGCTTCCATCTTATGGTTTGCCAACTATTTTTTGTAATTGGTTATCCAGTTTTCTCTCTGATCGCTCACTGAGCGTGACGGTAGATGGCTCTCTGTCTTCTAACTTCTTCACAAATGCCAGTGTCCTCCAAGGTTCAGTTCTTTCCCCCACTCTTTTCCTCTTGTATATTAATGACCTTCTTCCATTGACTGGAAGTCCTATCCATAGTTTTGCCGATGATAGCACATTGCATTCCACTTTCCATTGTAAGAAACCTTGTTCTGCTCAATCAGCTTCAACTTCTCGAAAATCTGCTACCAATCCTTAAATGCCGATTTCCAGGTAATTCTCCAGTGGGGCAAAGACAACTTAGTTGATTTCAACCCTTCTAAAACTCAGTCTTGTCTTGTATCTAGCAAAAAGGATTCTTCTGCTCCTATGCTTATCTTTGGTGGCACTCCGATTTCTAGGCAAAATGATATATCTCTTTTGGGGATTACCCTGACTTCTAATCTCTCTTGGCACAAGCACATTACAAATATTGCTTCCTCTGCATCTAAAAAACTTGGTTTTCTCTTTCGCTCTCAGCGTTACTTTTCTTCCAAACAGATGTTCACTCTGTACAAATCACAAATCCGCCCTACCATGGAATTTTGTTCCCACATCTGGGGTAATGCCCCAAAACCTCTCTCAGGCTTCTTGATTCTGTTCAGAAGAGGGCAGTTAGGTTAATTAATGATTCATCTCTAACAGAGTCTCTCCACTCGCTGTCTCATAGATGTACTGTTGGCGCCTCCGTAGCCAGGTGGGAAGGAGCAGCAGTGCGTAGCACAAGCTTCTTGATTAGACCGGGGTTTGAGCCCGTCACCACCAAATATGGAGGATGTGGAAAGGTCAGGGAATGACCACTGCACCGGAGCAATATGGCCTTAGTTGCTAATGCTCCTAAAAACCAAAATAACATAACATAAAGATGTACTGTTTCTGCTGCATGCCTTTTCTACAGATACTTCCATGGGCACTGTTGTTCTGAATTGACTTCTATAATTCCTGCTCTCTCTTTCAAAACAGTCCGAACATGTGCTGCCACCAGCCAACGTCCATTTACTGTCCAACTTCAAACTCACAGAACCAACTTTTCATCTTCCTCGTTTATTCATTCATCTGCCGTTTACTGGAACAACCTTCCTTCGTATGTATTTCCTGAAAATTACAGTCTACAGAAGTTCAAGTCTGATGTCAACAAATATCTCCTTTTGTCTTCTCAATCTCCAACCCAAGCACAGTACTAAGTACTATAGGTTCCAATACCTCTCGTGTTTGGGGTTTACATTTAAAAAAAAAAAAAAAAGAATGTTTGTTCACAAAAAACCCCAGCCTATATTCAGGGTACACCATCCATACTAGAACACAGGCAGTCACCTAAGGAGGGAACCAAATTGAAAGAAAAATAATGCTAAAATGGAAAAAATAAATAAAAACAGAATAAGAATGAAAAATAAAATAGAAAAGATATCGCTTTTTCAATTCCTGTATGTATACAAAAGTAAAACAAAAATGTAATTGAGTTTTCAACATTTTTGAAACTTTATTAATGTTAAATATTTTACTCACTGCAAATATGTTTTAGTGAAATGTCTGGATTCACCCACTCCACAATGATTTTACCACTCAGCAACATGTTCCCCTGTTTATCAAAACCCTCAGCTTACATCCGTCATTTGGGTTTAGGGTAAGGATAGCCAATTCCATTTTTCACCTAATGTGCCATTTGCCAGCAGCCAGTCTAGGATTGTCCCTACCTATATCTTCCCTTGGGGTTTGAGGGAGGACCACTAATTCCATACTTTGTCTAGAGTCGTTGGTAGCTAGTATAGAGCCACCTTGACATACACACTTGTTTAGAGATGCCCAAGTGCACATTACTTTGAAATGAGAACCATTTCCTGGATATGACATTCCCAGGAAGATATTGGGTGTGATGGTAGTGGAATGGCACTGCCATGCATACAGCAGATGAGAATACCACAGAGGGTCTCCTGATATTATTCCTCTAGATTTTTTCCTTTGGGGACATTGAAAGCAGCTAATGGAAATTTCAAAGTCCTATGATTTTAAGAAAATCAAGATTATATGTGCACCAATGCAAGATTATATGTGCACCAATATAACTGTCAACCATTGACCTTTGAAAATATGGAGATTTTCAAATTTTTTTTTTTGGCCAAAACAAGCAAAAAAAAAAGTTTTTTGCAGAAAGCAGTTTTTCTCAAAAACAGATTTTTCACAAAACACAGGAGATATTTTTAAAGCCAACACTACAATATAAATTAAATTTCACAGACAAAATACACATTTTATATTAAAATACAGTCAGTAAATACTACCTTACCTAACATTTTTCTGCCTGTGGATTTCTGCTTAGATTATCTTTTACAGTATCTTTCTTTCTGATTATGACTGCTTCAAGAAAGATACTGTAACAGACTGCAAATCTTCAGAAAGTTGAAGTTCTATTTATAACAATGACATTACTATTCAGACTTCACTGTAGAGTTTAAAAAACTGCAGCATAAAACTGAATATTCTCTGACATTCAGCACAGCTATGAAGAATTATTAAAATGCCAAAAATGACTTTGGATAACCTGTCATATTGCATGATTCCTTGTGCACTTCCCTTACCAACCATTATACATCAATTTTTTTTTTTTTTTCCCTGAACAGCATTCTGTTAGGTTGAAACTGACAGAAATGATCTGTAAAATATCTATTTCTTTACCTTCAACGATACTGAGAAGTACCGGAAACTTTTTTTTTTTTTTTATGAAACGGATTCATTTCAGTTTGGCAAATTTAACTGAATGCTTCCAATAACCCAACTGGGCAATGTGCTAACTATGAATTCTGTTCGGAGCTAGCAGACTTAACTGTTTAAGGAAGTTATGCCAGAGAGTTAGATATTCCAGATCAACTTGGTATTTGCGATTGACTAAAGGCGGCCGTTACTAATTTATTGACCAGGAAGGGCAGTACAGCCACTCCCCGACCAACGTAAGGTTGCGTTCCGCGGAACTCTACGTAAGTCGGAATTTTCCTAAATGCTTATACAGCACTCGAAAATTTCATTGAATTTGATTGAAGCAAAAAAGAAATGTTCGACGAACATGTAAATAGAATTATTTATTCAATTTTTTTATCTCATATGCAGGATAAATTACAAAAATTTACGTCAAGGCCAGCAAAAACTTACGCATAGTCGAATTTCCGTAAGTTGAGTATTATGTAAGCTGGGGAGTGACTGCACTTCAACTCATATTTCTAGACTCTACTGACAACACGAATTAGAAGCTGAAAACTTGTCATTTATTTTCTTTGAAAATAAATCTTTAATTATATTAGTTTTTAATAAATTTAAGTTTTTTAATTAATATTATTGCTTTCTAAATTGTGAGAGGATGTAATTTCTGGATCGTAATGTATGAGTTGCAACGGAAATGAAAACATGCAAGTTTGCGCTTTTTCCCTTTTTGTTAACTGAACTGGAATACAGCCACTCTC
Source organism: Mastigoproctus giganteus (assembly GCF_048544385.1). Taxonomy (NCBI): domain Eukaryota; kingdom Metazoa; phylum Arthropoda; class Arachnida; order Uropygi; family Thelyphonidae; genus Mastigoproctus; species Mastigoproctus giganteus. Next base: position 165,295,431 of record NC_143582.1, on the reverse strand, counting down.
TGGCTTATGTAATACTCGACTTATGGAAATTCTACTTTACGTAAATTTTTGCCAGCCAGTGCAAACTTACAAAAATCGTGGAAATGTATTTTGCATCCTGTAGGAATAAATGGAGGTATCGTGAAAATATCATAATGTGAACCTAATAAAACATTGGTTTTTTTTGATAATTCATTCTAAGACCTCGGAAGTTGAAATTTTTTAAGCTATTTATATAACTAATCTACTTAACTAATATAACTAAGCTATTTATCTCTCTAAAAGGTCATTTTTATAATGGAAATTGCACTACACTTTCACTATTATCATATGCTCCATTATAAGAATCAATTTTGAATGCCTTTGTGATATTTTTCTAAAGCACATTTCTGGAGGTTACTACCATAAAACAATAAAAACAATTTGCACTTTCCGGTTTATTGGGCTTTTCTGTTAGCGTAATTTATTATAAACAGGTAATTTCATTTGTGATAATACCGATAACTGGAATTCTGTGGGTTTTTACGTTATGGTATTACGATGAAATGTGTTCGTTCCCCTTCACTGAAATCTTCAATCATATAAAAAACATAAATAAATTTTGGGAATCTTCTCTTCATTCCTATTTACTTATTACAATGGTGAAGGGAAAGGGACCAGCAGAAAGTGCAAGTGCTGGCAGTGCCCTCAACTTCTGCTGCAGCATGCTTATCAGCTGGAGAGTTAATTATTGAAACGATGCTGGAAAGGTAAAACTTGCTGATGTCTCCTCTTATGCCCGTCTCCTCTCTCTTGTAATTTTATAATTTTGAAATTTTTTAATTTTGTAACTTTTGTAATTTTTCTTGTGCATGAGATAAAAAAATTGAATAAATAATTCTATTTACATGTTTGTTGAACATTTCTTTTTTGCTTCAGTGAAATTTGCAAGTGCTGCAGAAGCATTTAGGGAAATTCTGACTTACATAGAGTTTCGCGGAATGCAACCCTTACGTAAGTCAGGGAGTGGTTGTATATAATTAATATATAATTATAGCACACTATTCTGCTCAGACACTTACCATGGACATTCTTTAACAAAACTAAGAAAAAATTTAAAATTTAATAAAGTTTTACTATTTTTTGCAAAAAGAAAAAAAGACAGAGAAAAATGGTGTTTTTGCAAAAAGATGGAGAAGGGGTAAAATTGAGTAAAAAAAAAAGACAGATTCTTCATCATAAATCAGGAGAGTTAGCAGCTATGTACCAATCTTAACACTGGCAGGGATATGCTACAATACATCCAAGTCAATATTACCAAAGGAAGTGATGACATAAAATCTGAGCATGTTATAGTTTGGAATAATACTTTTAAAGCAAAAACGGCAGAGTATTTTCACTTTACTTTTCCTCAAACATTTGACCCGAAAGTTTTCATAAGCCACTTGCTATACAGTAATACCCCAACTTACGAACTCGGAGTTACGCAGTTCTTGATTTTTTCGTTTGGCAACACTGCCGCCCACTATTTTCAAGGTTGTTTTTCATATGCTATCAATATACAGTGCGACGGCGGAGAGTGAGAGCGAAAGATGAACAAAATTCAACTTTCCTGCCGCATGAGCTGCACACATATACAAGAATTTGTATTCCAACTGTCATATTTATATGTGTGCGTTCGAATTCGTGCTCAACTTTTGCCGGAAATTACATTGTTTTCACGAGAGAAATGGATCGCGTCGGTCGAGCCGTATATCGATGGCATATGAAAAACAACCCTCAGTGTTTCTCTTGCTGTGATATGCATTGGACGTATTTCGCGCGGAACTCTATGTGCACAATTACGATTCTACAATCGACGAAAGTTAAGATTGTTTTGTTATACGTTTTCTAAACCCTTAAAAAAACTATGTCGTTCAAAACGAAGTAAATCTGATTCTCCTGCACCTAGTAAGAAAAGGAAAACGATATCTTTGGAATGTAAACTTAACATTATCAAGGATTTTGATAGCAGAATGAAAATTTGTGAATTGGAAAAGAAGTTTGAGCTACCGGAATCCACAGTAAGAACAATCATAAAAGATAAAGAAAGAATTCTCGAAGCGGTGAAAAATGCTCAATCCTTGAAATCAAGCATAATTCGTAAACATCATGGTATTATTGCTGAGATGGAAACAATACTGAAATTATGGTGTGATAATCAAGTAAAAGTGAAGAATTGTCCAGTTGATCAGGTCACTGTGTGCTATCAAGCTAAGCTGATTTTTGAGAGGTTGAAAGAAGAAACTGGGGAGGCGGGCAAAGATGAAAACTTTGTAGCTAGTAACGGTTGGTTCAACCGATTTAAAACTCGCTGTAACTGGTGCAGTATCGCGGAGAGTGGAGAGGCGGCAAGTGCCGATAAAGAAGCTGCGTCTTCTTTTCCTAAGACACTCAAGGCTATGATAGAAGGTGACTATAGCAGTGAAACTGTATTTAACGTGGATGAGACTGACCTGTTCTGGAAGATGCCTAAAAGAACTTTTATCGCACATGAAGAAAAAAACTTTACAGGCTTCCAAAGGTTTTAAGGTTTAAAAAAACCTTTTCCAAAGGTTTTTTAAACCTTAAAAAAAACCTTTTCCAAAGGTTTAAAACCTTTGGAAAACTTTTCCAAAAAAAAAACCTTTTCCAAAGGTTTTTTTAAACCAGGCAATTAGATTTCCAAAGACCGATTTGGCGGGAATGCAGCTGGTGACTGCAAGTTAAAACCTCTCTTAATTTATCGCTCCGAAAACCCAAGAGTTTTACAAAATATATTTAAAATTAGCTTACCAGTGATTTGGAAGTCAAATCATAAAGCTTGGGTGACAGCTTCCGTTTTGGACGACTGGTTTGGTCACCACTTCATACCCGAACGTTATTGCAAGTCTAAACAGATTCCATTAAAGTGATGCTTCTTATTGACAATGCACCTGGTCACCCTCCTGCCACACTAATTAATTTTGACCCATGTGTGAAAGTTGTGTTTTTGCCAACCAACCAAACACAACCAGCTTGCTTCAACCGATGGACCAGGGAGGCATCAAAACATTCAAGGCTTACTACACGAGGCGTTCGTTTGCACGTCTGAATGAAGCTATGAGACAAAATAGTGAGATATCTGTTAAAGACTTTTGGAAACAATTCAATGTTTTAGATGCCGTAAGAATCACTGAAGAATCCTGAGATGAAATTCACAAAAAAATATTGAATGGTGTCTGGAAGAAACTTTGTCCATTTTTTTTTCAAAAACGAGACGAAAACAATGCCAGAAACTGATCATGTCGCTCTCGTGTGATAAAAGAAGTTAATCTTGCAGGCAATTAGATTTGGAAGTCAATGGTGATGATGTCAATGAGCTGTTGGATTCACATAGTCAGGAGCTGACAATGAATGAGCTCATTGAGATGCGTGAGCAAAACGTCACTGAAGTATCCGACACTTCAGACCCAGTTCCAACAGAAAAGCACATGACAATTGCAAGCTTGACAGAAGGTCTCAGCTCAATTGAAAATGGCTTAAAAATTTTAGAAAGCAGACTCCAACGAAGAACGTGTTATAGCTACAAAGCAAGGAATAAAAAAATTATTAGCTTGCTACGAAGAAATTCTGCACGAAAAAAGAAGGCGCTGTGTAGTCAGACAAATTTGTTAGATTTTATGAAGCCATCAACATTGAAATAACTTTTTTACGTAGCTCATTTATTTTTTTAATACATATTTTGTATTAATATGTATAAAGAACTGCAATTTTATTAAATATTTTTCTTCTAAATTAGTGTTTTTGTTTTAGTCCTTGGTCCCAATTAAACAAAATTTATATGTATTTATATGCAAAGTTGTACCCCGACTAACGCAAATTCGACTTAAGCGATTTTCGTCGGACCCACATATCGCGTAACTTCGGGGTATTACTGTACTCTCTCTCTATATATATACACCTGATTTTTCTAAATCATACCAAAAAAATTATATGAGTAATTCTACATACACTACAAGAAGTATAAAAAATTCATATAAATGTGTGTCCAGAAATGCTTTCTTTCTGAATCACAGCACTTTTTTTATGTGTTTGAAAAATGATGGGATAGAATGCTTTTAACAAGTATGCTCAAAGGAACAATAATACAAGTGAATGCAATTAGCTCTTACGATTTGAAAACCTACTCTTTTCAGAACAGGTTTTCAAATCCTTTCAACTTGTTCAGAAATCACAGAAGCTGCTCAAACTTGGCAACACAACCTGCACTGACCCGACAATGACTTGTTCATACAATCAAAATTTCTAACATTTGTTCCAAATTGAATTTCTCTTGTACAAGGTAAATCACAAATAATGACATTTAATATTCCAAAGAAACTAATTTATTCATTAACTGTTACAAACGTTATGAAATTTTATGCTCAGAGAGAGTCTTGTAAAATGTTCATATTTTATCACATATTCAATATTTCTCCATAATTTTGCAACATAATTGACCAGTTAAATTACCAGTTCATTGTGGCTAGTTAATGAACTGTATGACTGGTTATAATGATGGCAAACGTCTTGGTTGTGTGGAATTAAATCTATTGTTTGTGTGTATTAGTAAGTCATTATGGAAGGGATTAATCATAGATTTAATGAAGCATACATTTTGTCAGCTGTATTTACAACAGGCATTTTCTACCTCTATTTGCTCTCATCTGTTTTAAACTGACATAAAACTTGTCACTGGGCTTACACAAGCACTGCATGACTAACCACAAACTAACTTCAGTGAACTTAACACAAGCTGCTCTTGCTGTAACACACAGCAAGAGCAGCTTGTGCTAAGTTTACTGAAGTTCAATAGCACAGAACCTAATACGGGAATTTCCGTATAAAATAAAATACGGGGATTTCCCAATAATTTTTTTTTGCATAACGACTATTCCCAATAAATGGGGATTTCACAAGAATTTTTATTTTTTGCATAACGGGAATTCACAAAAAAATAATGGAAATGTTGAAAAATTGCATCCAACAAATTAATAGTAGGGTTTTCTCAGCACAAATGCTGAAAAATATGTTATGCGAGGTTTGCCAAAATTCTCTAACCGTGTTAGAGAAAAACCATGGTATATAAGTACCATGTTGTGCAAGGAATGCTGCAATTTATCAATTGTGTTAGAGTAAAACTGTATTATAGAAGTACTGTGTTTTATGGGGGTTGCCTGTATATACAAAATTATTATACTTACACTACAGCCATAAATGCAAGTACAGTAAACCCCCGCTATTCACGGTATCTGTATTCGCGGTTTCGCGTATTCGCGATCGCCGATTTAATATAAAATGAAACCTAAAAAAAAAATGTGAATTTTAAAGTGCCGTGAACATTTTCCGCCATAAAAAAACATGGCTGTGGCTAAAATTATCTTTCCCGGTCAAAACAGCGCTCAGTGGGTTGGGGGAGAGGGGTGACAAAATCGCGAGCGTGGATGTTTCTCGCTAATCCTTGTTCAGTATGTGTTATGTGCTTGCCATGGGAGGTTTCGTCGTTTGTTTTTAATTTATACGTTTATAAATTGAATAAATTTATCAATTTATACATTGATATGCTTACAAAAGTGATAAATCTACTGTTTTGCAGTGTAAAACAGACTTTTTTGAGTGTGTTAACAGAAGAAAGTGACTTTATTGTGGACAAGTTCTTCCTAACCCCTACAAAAATATGGCTACGAATAACAAGAGAAATGTGAAAATATCAAAGAAGGTGATGACATTAGCGAATAAAATTAAGTTATTAGACAAAATTTCTAATGGTGAAAGTGTCTCCTCAGTGGCAAAACATTATAAAATCAGTGGGTCAACGGTACGATCAATCAAGAAATCAGAAGAAAAAATCAGCCGTAGTGTTCATGAAAACGCACTAATTGCTTCAAAAATTTGCTCTGTAACTCGTGATGTTAAATTAGAAAAAATGGAAAAGGCTTTAAATCTCTGGATAGAAGACCGAACTCAAAATAAAATTCCGTTAAGTTCACTCATCATTCGTGAAAAGGCAAAACTCTTTTATCAACACTTTAGCAAAACTGGTGATAGCACTGGCGGGATAAGTTTTTTTTGCTAGCAAAGGCGCTGGTTTGAAATTTCTAATAAATATTACATTTAATATTAAATTGTTTCTTATTTTCATTTCGATGCCATATGCTTGCATTTCACTATGCACTGTCTATGTACATAGTCATATTATGAAGGTACATATAATACATACATAGACAAAATTTTAGACTAGTTTTTCTTATATATTTCATACTTTGGAACGGAACCCCTTTATTACTATGGGAGCCATAACTCAGTATTCGCGACATTTCTCAGGAACGTAACCCCCGCGAATAGCGGGGGTTTACTGTATATTTGACCGAGAAATTTAAATAGATGTACATTATATTATTTAATTTGTTGCTTTTGTGGCCAAAATATTATCTGCCTGCACCTGTAATGTGGATACAAAATAAAGCCAATTTATCCGGAATTTTTTGTTACACATTTGAAGTTATTTAGACCAAATATAGATAAAATATTACCACAGTGATCTGGTGTCAAGAAATTTGTTCAGTTATGTTATAGCAGCATTTGGGACTGATGTAAACTCGAGCAAGATAATGTGTTTAAAGAGCTTTGTTTATCAGTCTAAATGATTAAAATGAACAAAGCCCTTTATAATAAAGTGAAAAATCAACAGAAATATATTTAAAGTTTAGGCTAAACAAAAATAAAGTACAGAATACTTAAAATGGTAGTTCTCGGATTACTGTAAACTGTATATCTATAAATGTGTTTACAGTTGTCTACAGCAAGGAGTTGATGTCGGTGCACATAAATAAAAATATACCTACACATAAAAAAAAAAAAAAAATCCAAACATTTCACCAAAAATTTATGTTGAAATTTCTGTAGCTATTTCAAAATCTCTTTTTAAATTAACATCAGTTATTATAAACAATGGCAAACAAGCACAATCATCACTGACTAGTCTGCATTTGCCAGTCAGCAAATAGCATCCTAACAGTGTACATTTTACAGACTAGTTGTGGCATTTTCATCAGTATTGCATTGCAGCTCTTCTTTGAGAGTTTCATTCTAAAAAGCAAAGTAGTGTTGTAATAAACTGTAATTTTAAATATTACATTAAATACATTTTAATACTTTTTTGTCCATAAAATATTTACATCAAAACATTCCAGTGTTTATAAATCTCATTAATTAATTGCTCGATTTAGTTTTTAAATTTACTTCAAAATTTTACGTACCAAACTAATAGGTTTTATTATAAAAAAGTTAAAAATTCTAGCATATTTTAAGATAGATATACAATTGTAAAAAAATTGTGATAATCAACCTATTCATTTTTCTACCTATTCATGTTCTACAGCATTCATCGAAATCCCTCATACGCTGCACAAAATGTTTGGTTTTTTTTTATTTCTTTGTTTTTTTTTTTTTTTTTTTTATAAAAAGAAAAAAGTTAAAATACCTCTGGAAGATCATGGTTTGGAGAATCGTCAGAATTCAAAACTGCTATTAAAAATTTGATATCATCCTGTTCTTTAGACAAAAATATCTTCTGTGCACTTTTCATCTCTTCCACTGTTGGGGTAAAAGGAATCTCATTTTCTTTAAATAACGACACCTCTATATACTGTTGCAGTTCTGTACAGGGATTTCGGAAATAAGGATCCAGCTGCTTAGAGGTATTACTATTTATTGGCCGTGACCAAGAAGCAGAAGAAAATAATGGCTGATAAACACCATACAAAATTCTTGAACTGGAAACCCACAGGCAATGCTGAAAGAGAATTTAAATTTGAAAAATTTATTTTGAAAATGTGAACTCTTTTCTAATATGCTTCTTTCTAAAAAAATTATTTTATTTTATTATGATGATTTTTCTAAGATTTTAAACTATTCAAAAATGCATAACCTGTAGGACAATTGTGTTCAATAGGTATTTCCAACTTTGAGATTCTTTTCATAGTATTCAATATTTTTCTTGAAAATATCTTGGAAAGCACTGAGATACTCTTAAGTGAAAGAGAGAAAAACATCATAAATGGGTCCTCCGCTCCACATCCGTGACCAACAAGTTAAATTTAAGTTCCAACAATAATAGAAAAATAAATAAATAAATAAATAAATAAAAAGAATTATATGTTTCTTAAAATAAAACAAAACAAAAAATATTACAATTTTTATTAACTAACATTACATTAATTTAAACCATTTTTTTTTAAATTCTAACATAAAAAACAATAAGGTTTTAGTTGCATTAATCTCAGTAAATTAAATAATACTTAACTGACCATTCAATAAATATAAGGAATACAGTTATGTGGCAATCACAGCATGCATTTATTAAGGCTGGGGTGTTTGATCTATCTGATTTATTATGAGGTGATAACAAAAGAATTGAATGCAAAATATAATTTTAGCATTGACAGATTTCAGTAAGGCTTTTGACGGTGTTCCACATAAATGGTTCCTACACAAACTGGAGTAGTAAGCATTAGGGCAAGTTACTGCTATGGAAAAAAGGATGGGTGAATGTCAAGAGACAGAGTGGTTATTAATAGACACTGCTCTTCATGGACTAATATTATTAAGTGGAGTCCCTCAGGACTGAGAAGCAGCATTTGAGGTTAACATTGATAAATGCAAAGTACTACATATGGGCAGCAGTAATCACAGATTAACATATCAATTGAGTGATAGCACACTCAAGGTGGTAGAGAATGACACAGACCTAGTGAAAGTGTAGAGTCTAATATGTTCTTTGAACATATTAGACTCTAAGAAGTCTAAGAAGTTCTTTGAGCAGTACAGACAGGCTATTAAGACAGCTTTGTGGTTCTGACAATGATACACAGGAATTTCTAGCAGGGATAAGGAGGTGATTATCCCATTGTATAAAGCAATGGTTAGACTACATCTCGAGTACACGTGGATCTGTTGAAATGAGTGCAGAGAAGAGCAACAAGATTAATCAGAGACACAAAAAGGTGCTCTAAGAAAGACTCTAATTAACATAAAGGTGCTCTAATTAAGGTGCTCTAATTAACATAAAGTTCTGAAAATTGTGGCATATGATAACTAGACACAAACAAGGGGCTGAATGAACTAAATGCTGATGGCATCTTTACTCCTTCATAGACAACACATATAAGGAGATTTAAATTGAAAAAAGTTGGTTAAAGAACAGATGAGCAAAAATTTACTTTCAGATAGAGTAACCAATTTCTGAAAAAAACATCAATTTCATAATCTGGAAGGGTAATTAAATTTATTTAAAGAAGAATTAGACATATTATTAGAAAGAAGGGACAAATGGAGTACACAATTTTATTTTTTTGCTTTATAATAACAATCTGCATGGTTTAATTAATGTTATCCACATTTCACATTAATCCATTATAAAAAAAAAAGTAAAGTCAAGTGCAGCCATTTTCAATCCACTGCAGGATGGAAGCCTCCTCAACAATTCATGCTGAGGGAAATGGACCATAATCTGCCACGCTGGTCCAGTGCGCGTTGACAGATCAAATGTATTCAGCAGTCGGGCTTGAACCCCGGTCTACTCAAAGAGCGTGTGCTACCGCACTCCCGCTCCTGCCCACTCGGCTACGGAGGCTGGTTAATCCATTATAAACAACCACAATGTCTTTCTCTCAGCACAATAATGTTTCCTAAAAACTTTATTATCAAACAAATATGCCGTGTTCTTCCATCGATATTCGTGGGAGATACGTTTCAAGACTTACTGCAAATAGCAAAAATCTGTGAATAATTGATGGCCCCTCACTGGTTACTCCCCTCTCGGAAAAACATTTTTTTAAAAGTAAATGTACACCCAACTGTCAATGTTCAGTGTTCAATAGAAGTTCAGTGGCTCATTTCTTCTACACCTTTTTTAAGGGATATTTTACTTCTTCTAAATGCTAATGACAGTACGCTGCTGCAACAGGATCTAGAAAAGTTGAGCAGATGGGTTAAGAGGTGGCAACTGAAGTTTAACATTGACAAATGTAAAGTACTGCATATGGGAAGAAGTAACCCCAGAGTAACGTATCAACTGTATGGCACTACATTGACCAGTGGTAGAGAATGAAAAGGACCTGTGGGTAATTGTGCAGGCAGATATGAAGTTTTCTGAGCAGTGCGGATGGTCTGCAAGAGTAACTCATGATGTTTTGTCAATAATATACAAGAATTTTTCTAGAAAGGATAAGGAGGCGATTATTCCCTTGTATAAAGCAATGGCCAGGCCACACCTTGAGTACTGTATACAGGTCTGGAGGCCTCATTTTAGGAAGAATGTAGAACAGCTGGAGCGAGTGCAGAAAAGGGCAACAAGATTAGTGAATGGAACAAAGGGTTGCTCTTACGAAGAAAGGCTTAAGTTTTGCAAATTACAGTGGGCGGGGACTGGGCACCTGCGAGGTGATCTGATTGAGTGTATAAAGCCTTGAATGGTTTGAGCATGCTCAGTGCTGATGGGATTCTTTCTCCTACTCAGAATAATCATCTGAGAGTGCATAAATTCGAATTGAGGAAAGAGTTGTAGGATAGATGTGCGGAAGTTTGCCTTTAGCCAGCGTGCGGAAGTTGTTGAAGTTTATAGCTTAAATAGATTCAAGGCAGAACTAGACAAACAGTTGGAGCAAGTGGATGGGTGAAATCAGGTTTTTTTTTTTTTTTTTTTGGCTGATGCTATATAAGCTTGCTTTCTTGCATCATATGCCTTTACTAATGCTAATACTAATAAAATAAAAACAAGAGAAATCGATAAAATGATTTATTATTAAATTTGTCAGTGCATTTAAATCAAACTAAAGAAAAATTTTAATTACTATGCATATGAACACACATACCTTGTTAATTAACATAAAGAAATAATATTAATCTTTTTTACAAAAAAACAGTGTTATAGGAAGATGCTTTTTTTTTTCCCTTCATTTTGTTGTACAGCAGGGTGTACGGTGCAAATGACTGTTCCAATTCTCGAGCAATTTCCGTACTCCTTTCCATTGAAGGATCTAATTCATGAATTTTGTGCTTTAAATTTCTAAAGTCTTTTAATAGATTGGCAAAAGACTAACTTCTTTTGGTTCACGTTCGTTTCCTCTTCTTTTTCTTCTACATCAGTTGAACTTTGTATAAGCTCATCAAGATCCTCGTCTTAACTCATAATTAGGCTCTTGTAAGAGTTTCGTGGAATTTCTCTCACAGCTTCTGGCCATAACTTTTTCCAGCATGCATTGACAGAGTCCTGTTTCAGTTCCTTCAGTGCTTCTTTAACTGTGACAATGCAATCTGCAATACTGAATTTTTTCCAGCTCTGCATAACTCCAACATTTGAATTTCTTCCATTGCATTGAAAATCTGACTAAAAGACAATTTTGTGTAATGAGCTTTACACATCCAAATTATACCTTGATCTAATGGTTGAATGAGAGAAGTCATGTTAGGTGGCAGAAAGACAATTTTGTTATGTTATTTAGATGTTTCAATTCCTCAGGATTTCTTAGTGCATTGTCCAGGATAAGCATAACTTTGAACGAAAGATTTTTCAGCCGCAGGAACTTTTCTACTTCAGGTACAAAACAATGCTTAAACCAATCCAGGCACAATTCTCGTGTTACCCATGCTTTTTTTGTTCTTTGCCAGCAGACAGGGAGTTCATTTTTGTTTTTTCCCTTTAAAGCTCTAGGGTTTCGGGATTGGCAAACATAGCGGGTGTGATCATATCCCCTGCTGAATTTGCACAAAATAAAAGTGTCACCATATCTTTACTTGCTTTAAATCTTGGCATTCATTTTTCCTCTTGGGTAACGTAGGACCTGTTAGGCATTCTCTTCCAATATCGCCCAGACTTATCTGCATTAAAGACTTCTTCCGGCATGTACCCCTTCTCTTCAATGCGAAATTCTTTAGGGGAAACTGCTGCTGCTTCTTGGTCAGCAGAAGCTGCATCACCAATCACCTTTAAATTTCTTAAAGAAAATCTTTTAAATCGTTCAAACCAACCTTTACTGGCAGTGAAGGTTTCTGTAGAACTTTCAGGAGATGATCCTTCTCCACCTTGTTCCTTGTGATAATGGTTATAAAGAGATTTTGCTTTTTCTCTTAAAATTGTCGAATTGATTGGCAATCCCTTTTTTATATTGTTTCCCATCCACATATTCAGCACTCTTTCCATTTTACTTAACATTTTTTCGCATACATGAGAAACAACCTTTGCACTCTTTGGCGCACTAGCTGCAAAACAGCTGTGGATTTCCTTCTCCTTTTTATAAATGTAGTGCACTGTACACGCATTGATGTTGTATATATTCCCTACAGCTGCAAAAGATTTCAGATCTTTAATCTTATCTAAAAGTTCCACTTTTTCTGCCAGTATGAGAACTTTTTTTCTTCTCTTGGTTTCACAAAAATTGTCAAATTTAGGTCCCAATTTTAGTAGATAAGGGTAAAAGAAAGTGCTCATAAAAGACAACAGGCAAATGCGGATGTCACAGTAACAATCTTGCAACTGACGAAAAAATTCAACTAGACCAGTGTGTGCCTTACCAACAATGACACGCACACATATACAGCTGCATATGTATATACACAGGAAACAGACTAGATGTATTACTCATGCAAGCCAGATCCCGAGCAGACCTGTGTGGGTGGCGGAGCTTCCCCAAATAATTCAAATTGCAAAGTGAGAGACCGTGGAAAGCAGGGGATCACTGTACCTGAATTATTATTCGCACTAACACATATTTTATATCAATAATTAAAATGTTTAATTCATAATTCACTTAATGTGAAATTCGTGCTTGATGCACATTGCATGTATTTTTATTCTTCACTGAATTTTGAAGAACACTTAATTCATCTGAATTTAAGACTTTTTTTCTGCTTAATTTCGTTTAATGCTGAAAAACTCAACACATGAATTTGACTTTGCAAGTGGATGTAAAACTTCTACCACCTTTTTTGTATAAATTTAGATATTTGTTTTCATTGCTTGGCTGAAGCCTCAGCCAAGCAATGAAAAAAGAGAGGATACTTTAATATTCACCTTATATTTCTATGCATTCAATTTGTTTAAACTGTTGAAATCAAATCAGATCAATAATTGCAAAATTTGTTCTCTTCTAATGTAAATAATAAGTTTTTTTACATACCCATCAAAGAACACTTCCTTCACCAGCCAGCACACATCATACCATGCAAAAGCAACAAAAGGTGATTAGTTTTTATTACCTTGCTTAGCTTTAAAAAATGCTACTTCTTTTTTCCTGCATTTTTAATGTGATTAACTATTTTGATAGTTTGATGAAGAGCATTTTTCAAAACTTCTTTAAGACAATGTAATAGGATAATGTGCCATAAAACAATGTATAGTAAGAAATAATGGGTGTTTCTGCTTAACAGTATTGGCTAATCCGGTCAATGAGCCTGCCATTGAAGGTGCATGCTCTGTTTTTGCAAATAACTGACACAATTTCCAAGATAAGTTTTGTTTTTACAAATAATTGTTCATTACATTTAGAACATCATGACCACTTGTTTCTAGACAACTGTTTGCAATAGAAAAATTGGTTTTATTATTTTTTTTACCCAAAATAAATCTAATAGTTGTACTTTACTGGTGATAGCAGCAGATTTATCTTTTTTGAGTGCAAACGTTTTCTGATCTAAAATGTTGGCAAATATTTGCTATTCCATATCAGATGATATATCTTGAGTATGTCTGCTAATCATATTGTTAGAAAAAGGAATTTTTAAAATTTCTTTTTCACCTTCTTACCCCCTGTGGTTGGTACCATTTAGTGCTTAATAGATATGTTATATTTATTAAATATAATGTAATATTTCTAAATTTCATTATTATGTTATAATAATAAATCTTAAAAATTTATGCTGTGTTGACTCCAGTGTTGAGAAACACTGGAGTAGGAAATATGTAACCATATAAAGAACTAGAACATTATTAATGAGTCTTGGCTATTAAAAATTTTCTCATGTAGTTCAACTCTTCTGTTACCTTATGTTTGTACATCCTGCTTCCATTTCCTTGCTTGAATGCAATGGCCAATTCAGTATATGGCCAGAGAACAGTTCATTCATATACTATATGATTTTTCTACTGAAATGTTGAACTACATTCTTTGAACTGAAATGAACTACATTCTTTAAGCGGGCCAGCAGGTGCAGATGTCACCTATCAGACACTGCAGGAAGATGCATGGTCCAAGCAGCTGGTCACAGAGGATTCCACACATTTACAGAAAAGTGAATTTTTGAAGTTACTTTTCCGCTTTTCTGTGTGCAGTCTCATGAACCCATAAATGGGAGGTTCCAGTATTGTTGGTATTGGCAGTTAACATCATTAGGAGTTAACAATTCCGGTAAAATGTGCCTTGTTAACGAACAAAATATAGTGATGCAAATGAAATGTTCAGCTGACTGACAACAGAATTCCAACTTCCTACCTGTTTCTGTAGGTACAAGTACAATCCTTTGCTGTTTCAATATTTTCACCAGTAGTGGTTGCTAGTGATATCAATTGTTAGTATGAACAAAATAAAAAATATACAGGGTCATTATAAAGTCCTTGTGCAGTTTTAAATTTTCATAACTTCTGTTCTACACATGATAAAAAACATTTATCATGTATAGAACAATCTCTAAAAAACATTAGAAATGCAATTTAGTGAAGTTTAGTATGTACTAAGAGTGATTCATTTATTTTATTGTAATTAAGCAAAAATTTTATTATTATTATTATTTTTTTTTTTTTGCAGAATTAGGTTTGACCAAATGACTTCAATAGAAAAGAAAGTAAATTGTGTGCTGTGGTTGGCCGAGTTAAAGACTGTAATCACAATACAGAAAAGATTTAGAACCAATTAACAACAAAGATGCACCACAGAGGAATTCCATAACTAACTGGATGAAAAAGTTTAAAGAAGCAGGTTCCATCAATAGTAAACCACAATTTCGAAGGTCAAGGACAGAATGTTAATAGTGAGAGTTAATTGGAAATGTTGCAGAATTACTTTATTCCTGAACTAACACATTTAGGACTTATAGGTGATACAGTGTTTCAGCAAGATGGTGCACCTTGTCACTTTGCGCTCAGTGTTAGGCAGTTTCTGAATGAAAATTTTCCTAACAGATGAATTGAAAGAGGTGGACCAATCTCTTGGCCACCACATCCACCAGATTTGAGCCCACTGGATTTTTTTCTATGGGGACATGTTAAGACTATTGTTTATTCAACAAAACCTCTGTCTTTAGATGATCTTCGGACTAGAATAACTAATGCAATTCAGGGTATTACTGAAAATCAACTGCAAAACATATCTGTAGAACTTCAGAATAGTATCTCAGTTTGTATACGTAATGACGGTGGACATATTGAGAATTAACAATCCCAAGAATAAATGTATGTAAAACTTTAATAAATTCTTTACCTTACCCTTTTTACAGATATTTTAAAACTGCATAAGGGCTTTATAATGACCCTAAATATGTGCATACATATATATTATAAGTAAGTAAATATAGAGAAAAAAAAAATTTAAGAGAAAAGAAGGGTTAAAAAAAAAATATATATATATATATAGAAATAAATAAATATCAATATACAAAATTATAATGTCGTATATAGCAAAATTGTAGAATCATTCTCAAGTGTCAACCACCAAAATTGCATGCAGATGACAATATACCATCCTCTGTTTCTAACATAAAGTACATGCCATGAAAAAATAAAATACAATCAATACACAGTATTAAGGGAAAGAAAAAAAAAATTGAGAAATCCAAAGTAAAATAAAAAAAGAAAATAAAGTTAAAAGGGAGGATATATAGAAAGCCGGCATGTAATTTAAGGTTGACATAACAGCGGAACCAAAAATGTATATAAATAAAAATAAAGATAAAAAACATAAATGTAAGAGTAACCAGGGGCTACTGTCTCAATTTTTTTTTTCCCTCTCTTAATACTATGTATTGATTTTATTTTATTTTGCCATGGCATGTACCTTATGTCAGAAACAGAGGACACTATGTTGTGCAATTCTGTTGGTTGACACCTGATCTTTATCCTTGATCTTTAATCTCCCATTAAATCTACTTATCGCTGGATACATTTATTTATTATTTTAATGTTAATTTTTATTATACTACTTATTTAATTTTACCTTAATTTTCTCAAAAACACTGCACTGGTACTACCCTCCCCATCTTTATAGATGAATTTATAGCTTTTACCCTCCCTATTACAAAAAATTTAATACTTTCTATTTACATTTTAAATTTCCATTCTATTAGAATGCACCTATATTTATTATTTTTTCATCCAGGGCAATATGTAGGTATAGAAAAGCAATTTATTGATACATAACCAGGTGCAGTCCTCTGATGAAATACCTGGATTATGTATCAATTATTTATAGCAAGCATCAGATTTTATTACATTACTTTTCTCACATTATTAAATTCATTTTTTCATCAAATATCACCTCCCATTCTGGTGCATGATATTTTATTGTAGTCATAAATGTTAATAATTTATTTTGACTTTTCCTTTGCAGCTTCATCCCTCTAATCATCATCTTCATCCCTCCTGCAGGCCTCATTTTAAGAAGGATGTAGAGCTGTTGGAATAAGTACAGAGAAGGGCAACAACAAGATTAGTGAATGGAACAAAGGGTTGCTCTTATGAAGAAAGGCTTAAATTTTGCAAATTACAGTGTCTAGAGACTAGGCACCTGCGAGGTGATCTGATTGAGGTGTATAAAGTCTTGAATGGTTTGAGCATGCTCAATGCGGATGGGATTCTTCCTCTTGCTCAGAATAATCGTCTGAGAGGGCATAAATTCAAATTGAGGAAAGACGGTTGTAGGATAGATGTGCGGAAGTTTGCCTTTAGCCAGCGGGTGGTTGATTGCTGGAACAAACTTCCATCTGTCGTTGTAGAAGTTGATAGTTTAAATAGATTCAAGGCAGAA
Source organism: Mastigoproctus giganteus (assembly GCF_048544385.1). Classification (NCBI taxonomy): domain Eukaryota; kingdom Metazoa; phylum Arthropoda; class Arachnida; order Uropygi; family Thelyphonidae; genus Mastigoproctus; species Mastigoproctus giganteus. Next base: position 165,278,419 of record NC_143582.1, on the reverse strand, counting down.
CTTGACAAACATTTGGACTGAGTGGATGGATGAAATAAAGGTGTTTTTTTTTTTTTTTGGCTGATACTATATAAGCTTGCTTTCTTGCATCATGTCTTTGCTAATGCTAATTGATTTTCTAATTCAGCCTTTAATTCCTTATAATTTAATGTCTAACTTGGGTGTTTTACCTTCTTTTCCTTTCGTCCATTCTTAATACTTCTCTTTCTTTCTATCCTTTCCCTACTAGTTTGGCACCTTGTGCTCTTTACATTCCCAACTGTTATTTTTTCTTTCACTTAATTATTCTAACTTTACTTATATACAGGAACTCCCCGAATTACGTAATACTGTACTTGACTTACGGAAATTCGATTTTATGTAAGTTTTTGCCAGCCAGCGCAGACTGAAAAAAATATAGAAACGTATTATGCATCTGTAGGGATAAATGGAAGTATTGTTAAAATATCATAATGTGAACCCAATAACACATTTTTTTTTTTTTTTTGTAATTCGTTCCAAGTCAGTATTAGTATTAGTAATGGCCGCATGGTGCAAGAAAGCCTATGGCTAATGCTGCACCGCCAAAAAAAAAAAAAAAAAAAAAAACCGAATAAAACAATGATAAAAAAATAAATAATAATTAATAAAAGAAAAGGAAATTAAACCTATAATCCTATGCGCTTCTCTGACCCAAAGGTACTATCCAGATGACCTTTGAATTTCCCCAAACTGTCAGCCTCTACCACCCATGTAGGCAACTTATTCCAGTAATTTATAACTCGCTGGCTAAAATAAAACTTCCTGCAGTCCAATCTAAACATTTCAACCCGTAACTTGAATTTATGTCCCCTAGTTCTAGCATCATTTATAATCTTGAAAATTTCGTCCTCATTCATTTTACTGATGCCTCTCAGAGCCTTAAACACCTCAATCAAATCTCCTCTAAGGTGTCTAGTTTCCAAACTCTGCAACCCACATATTCAAAGTCTTTCTTCATAAGGATGCCGTTTCGCCGATTTCACCAGGCGAGTTACCCGTCTTTGCACCCTTTCAAGAAACGCGATGTCTTTCTTTAGGTGCAGTCTCCATACTTGAACACAGTATTCCAAGTGTGGTCTAACAAAAGCCTTATATAATGGGATTATCACGTCTCTATCTCTACTTGCAAAAGTTCAATAGATCATCAATAGGACACCATAGTTCTTCCTTGCCACCTGTTTACAATGCTCAGAGAACTTCAGGTCTGACCATATCGTAACGCCCAAGTCCCTTTCCTCCAGTACTGGGTTTAGTTGAACTCCACCAAGTGAATAAGTTATTTTGGGATTACTGTTTCCCAGGTGTAATACCTTACACTTCGTTGGATTAAAGCATAGCTGCCATTTTTCTTACCATTCCTGAAGTCTACCTAGGTCTCTCTGAAGAAACTCAGCTTGACAGTGATCATTAACTATTCTACCAATTTTAACATCATCTGCAAATTTAGACATCACGCCCTCTATCCCTTCTTCGATGTCGTATGAAAATTAAAAACAACAGTGGTCCTAATACTGATCCTTGGGGAACCCCACTTCTTACATCAACCCAATCTGAGGAACAGCCATTTATCACAACCCTCTGCCTCCTGCCCTGAAGCCATCCTGCTATCCATCTAAGGATTTTCCCAGTGATTCCAACCTGTTCCAGCTTATAAAGCAACCGCTCATGTGGGACTGAGTTCAAAAGCTTTGCTGAAATCTAAATAAACAATGTCAAAATTATTCCCCAAATCCAGCTCGTGAGTGACCCTTTCAAAATAGCAAAACAAATTTCTTAAACATGATTTTCCCTTTACAAAACTGCTGAGTATCCTTGAGAATTTCAATTCAATCCAAATGATCCTGAATTCCACCCTTGATCATTGCCTCCATGATTTTTCCTACCACTGAAGTCAGACTGACAGGTTGATAATTTCCCACTTCACTCTTAAAGCCACCCTTATGTATGGGAGTACATCGACACTTTTCCAATTCAAGGGAATCCCCAGAGTCTAGTGATGCTCGCATAATTAGCCTCAATGGTTCAATGCACTCACTTGCCGCCTCCCTTAAGATTATAGGGTATATTCCATCAACTCCAGGAGCCTTACTGGCCTGTAGGCTTAAATGTTTTTTCATTAAATAATCTTGCAAAATTTCAATATCATTAATTACATATTTTTCAACTTTGCTCCCACAATTTTCCATTGCCACAAAAGGTTTTTCATTTGTAAATATCGATGCAAAATAACTGTTGAGCTCATCTGCAATGGCAGCTGGTGTATTTAATACTATCCCCTTTCCCTTACGTAAAGGTCCGATCTGGTTTGTCCTGCTCTTCTTGGCATTTATATATATGAAGAATTTCTTATCCCCCCCCTCTTTGTTCTGTTTGCTAGTGATTTCTCATAAACTGCCTTTGCCTGTCGAACCTTTTCTGTGGCTCTATTACACATCACTTTGTAGCTGTTATAGGCTTCAGTACTTTTTATTGCTCTGTAACCTTTCCATGCCATCTTTTTCTGCTCAAGTAATGTGGCAACTTCACTATTCATCCAATTTGGAACCCTCCTCGTGGAGTATTTTTTTTAATGGTAAATACGGATTCAAGGCATCTGTGATTAATATTTTAAAAGCATACCACAGTTCAAATGTATTCATTCTCTGTGCGATATCTACCCAGTTAATAGAGGCCATGTAGCATCTTAAGGCATCGCAATTTCCTTTTCTGAAATTAAAACCCATTCCGTTGCCTTTTACTACTGCTACTTCTCTCATCATCATCCACCGTAGAACTCCATAATCACTTCCTGCTACTGGTTCCTCTACTGTCAGCCCTGTTATGTCATCTGAGTCATGGTTGATGATGAGGTCTAGGATATTCTTTTCTCTAGTACTTTCCCTGACATGTTGATACAAATAACAGTCATCTAGTTGATTTAAAAATTTTGTTCCCCATGTCGAGTTTCCTTCCAATTTACTCCAATCAATTAGAAGCAAATTGAAATCACCCATAATAAGACATTGACGCTTACTTGCCCATTCCATTTGCATGTAGAGGCTTTCGTCATAATCTTCACAATCACCTGGTCTGTAGATTACTCCTACTCGCATTATACCTTTGTTTCCAACTATCTCACACCATTCAGATTCTATACTAGCATGTGAAACGGCTGAATCCAGGAAAGCTATCGTTGCACTCAGGCTGCTTCTGATACGAAGCATTACCCCACCACCCCTTCTGACCCTATCCTTCCTAAATACATTATACAAGCCAAGCGTACTGAAACTCATCATCCCCAATTTCCGGGTGGCACCACCTCTCAGTAAGCCCTATTATGTCCGCGTTACTTGTTTTAACCAGCAGTTCAAATTCGCTCATTTTATTGACGACACATAACATTACTATATAAACAATTAAGACTTACTGTTCTTGTATATTTAACTACCCTAACACAACCCTTGAAGTTTTTTAGGCTCTCTTCCCTGGCATTAGCTACCTGCTCACTTGAATCTTTTCTGTCCCCCAGAACACCTAGATAATATGTCCAGTTGGGGTAACAGATAAGAACTCTTGAGTATGTGCAAGAGTTACTTTTACCAATATTATCAGATAAACGCGTGTCAGTATTACCCACATCCCCCTAACTAGCAGTTTCCCTGAACCTTTAAGGTATCCTCAATAATACTGGCAAAAACTTTTTCACCACCTTTGTTTAAGTGCATCCCGTCTCTACAAAACAAATTCCTTCTACTTACAAGTGTGGGCCATGATGATAGAAATTTCCCCCCCCTAAAGCCTTGCAGAGTCCTTCAAGTCTTGAGTTAATCCACAAGGCTTTTACCATATAATCCCTCCTATCGTGTCCGGGCAGAATTGCAGACACATAGACATTGTGGCCTAGCTCGCGGCATTTCCTCAGCATGGTCCTGTATTTTTCCAACAAAGAATTCGTGTAATGTAAACACGTGTTATACGAGGACCGACTGTATTATACTTTTACTATAATAATTAGATTACAGACTGATGTAATGTTCAATCTACAATTGATGGCATTAATCTGATCTGGCAAAAAACTTTTACATTTATCCCTACTTTTTTTTTATATATATACAGTGCTTTATTTGTAAAAAAATAAGTGCCGGTACTCATTCTTTGCTATCAGGAAAAATTGAAAATTAAAAGGATATCAAAAGTACTCTAAAATTTTATTTTTTCTGATATTGTTACTTTAGTAGTAATGTTTTTGGAATAAGAACAACAAATTTAGTATATTAACACAGTTTATTAAGCATAAATTTATTATTCCTTGAGGCTGTCACAGACATTCTCTCAGATATGCCAGACAAGCTGTACTTGCTACCTGGGAGTCTAAAACACTGATGGAACTGATATTCGGGTGACACTCAGGTCACAAGTGGACCCAATTTCGGCGAAGTCTGGAATTGGGTCCACTTGACTTGAGTGTAATTTTCACGAAATTTCTTTGCCTAAAACTGAGGAAGTAACGAAAAGATCTATCTGAGTCTTTCTAGTTGTTATGAATGACAAGTGTGAGAAAAGCAACTCCGACTTATTCCTGGAGAAGTGATTAACGTCTTGGGGAGAAGCGAACCGTGCAAGACTCTGCGCAGGCGCTTCCCTATCATCACCGCCTCAACACTGGCTCTCTGAGTACCTCCTTGCTGGGACAACTCCAGCTTTGAAAATTGTTAAAAAATACTTCTCGTCAAAAAATTTATAAATGATCTTTATTGAATTATTAACTATTTAGCAACCTTTTTGTCACCAAAAGGAGAGTTACTTAGTACAAAGAAGTGCGCCATGGAAGGCCAATAAAATTTTTTTTTCAATTTTAACACAAAAAGTAAACGATAGATTTCAACCGGAATAGTTTTCTTTTGAAAAGCATTGATTAATGCATAGCAAATGTGATTTTTAAAATTTCAGCTAATTAGTGACGGAAATATAGGTGGGGGGGACACAAAAATTACTCACATTTTCCTGTCTGGCGCCGCCATTTTTAATTTAAAAAATATTTTAAAATTATATTTTAAAATTATTTTTAAAAATAAAATTTAAAATTATTTTTATATCCCCTTGTGTGTAGTCTGTGCAAGAGGAAGAATGCCATCAGCACTGAGCTTGCTGAATCCATTCAAAGCCTTAAACACCACTTATATTTTGTTGATCTGCCTATGTATGGTTCATTTGATCCAAGTTCAATAAGGATACTTTTGGCAATATAGTATGTATGTATGTATGGACACATACACACACAATCTCAAATTTTACAAGAAGGCATAATTATATTTTAAATAATGATTATTTCTTATAGTTACCTTCACAATGGAGTTGACCGCTGGACAAGCAATTGACAAAGCACCAGAAGTCATAATATTACAATTTAAATCTGTTTCTACAGTTGAATTTTCTGGAAGTAAGAGATAAAAAATAAAATAGTTTAACATAATTTAAATTCAATGATTTCAACTTTGTAAATAAATAATTTAAATATTAGAAAAAAAATTCTTTGTACATCAGAATGAATGCTGAAAATGACAAATCAAATAGCAGCTACTTGACAATTTACAAAAGATATGTACAGTAGAACTTCAATTGTCCGTCACCCTATTTACCATCAGTCTCTGTTAACCATCACTTAACCCCACTATGCCATAATGCATTGTGATATTGGCGCCATGTGTCACTCAGTCTTTGTTTACAACTCACTGTATGCGGTTGTACTTTAACCTCTTGTTTCATATTTTAATAATTTTTATTTAGTAAACCCATTGAAATGACAGAGAAGTGAGTAGTGTTCAGATTCACAAAAAACTGAAATAATCAATCATCTAAGAAAAGGCGAAAGTGCTACAAGTATAGCATCGGTTTATGGAATAGGAAGAACAACAACAAATGATATAATGTGTAATGCAGGCAAAACTGAAGACCATGTGTCGAAAATGGAAACCACTGATAGTAATGTTCAAAGTCATAAACAATGTTCAAAAATGTAGCCAAGGAATTCCATTGTTGGGACCTATAATAATCAAAAAAGCCACTGAAATCAATAAAAAACTAGGTGGAGATCCTTCATTCAAGGCTAGCATCAGATGGTTGGCCAAATTTAAGTTTCAGCATGGTATTTGATAATTGTCGATCCAGGATGAAAAGCTAAGTGCAGATAGTGCAGCAATTTCTGTTTATCGTGAAAAACTATAGAAGGAAATAGCTGATCGAAGTTTGGTTAAAGACCAAATATACAACTGCGATGAGACTGGCCTTAATCAGAAGGCACTACGTCAAAAGACACTGGCCTCAATTAGTGAATATATGGCACTGGGATAAAAGATCGCTTCACTATAATGTGCTAATGCCAGCAGTAGTCATTTAAAAATATTAATTTAAATGCTTTGCCAGTTAAATATTTCTCACAAAACAAAGAGTGGATAAGCCAAGATATAGTTCATGATTGGTTTAATAAAATATTTGTACCCTGTGTAAGATCACATTTGGCATCAAAAGGTTTACCACAATATGCAATGCTATTGATGGACAATGTGCCTACTTATCCCATACACATGTGATTTAAAAAGTGATGATGGCAAAATATCATGCCACTTTCTGCTAGCAAACACAACATCTCTCATTCCACCGATGGACCAAGGCCTCATTGAGAGTATGAAATGTCATTATCGCAAAATGTTCATTCAAAAAACTTGTTTCGGCAGAAAATAAATTAGATTTGATAGGGTTTTCGAAAAGCTACACTATAAAAGATGCAATTTTCAATACAAAGAAGCTGGAATAAGTTTTGGCCAGAAATATATTCAACTGATACAGAAACCATTTCTAAAGAAACTGAAATTTTGCAGTTATGTTTGAATGTTCCTAGTTTTAAAAATATTTCAATGAAGAAAGTAAATGTTTGGCTTGATATGGACAAAATGGATGTTGGATGCGAAATTTTAAACGACGATAAAATTGTGCAAAGAGTGATGACAATTTCGGATGATTCTGTAACTGAAGAAGAAAAAGCTGCTGCTGATGGAAAAACAAACATAATTGGCCACTGTGAAGCTAAAGCTATGTTGTCAAAGTGCATTGAGTGGTTCAAGGTACAAGAAGAAGCAGATGCTATGCAAATGTTACGTTTGCTTAAAATTCATAACATTGCCTCCCAAAAGGCTTGAGGGGTAAGGAAACCAAAGAAATTGACTGACTTTTTTAGAAAAGAAATTTAATTATATAATATTGTTTTCTTTTAAATTTCTTTAATGACATTAGAACAATGTTGTATGTACTATATGTAATATTGTTTTCTTTAAAATTTTTTTATGACATTAATAGACCAATGTAAGTCAAAATATTAAAAATAGGTATATATGTAGATATCCATACTATGATTTTTTGATGACCCGGTAAAAAATAAATAATAATTAAAAGTTTAATTAAATTTCATTACGTTATGTATTATGTAAAAAGTAAACTTTTTTTTTTTTTTTTTTTGATTTGGTAGTTGTTGGCGCATCGGCTTCTGTGGCCATATTGCACCTCCCAAGGTTTTTTGCAGTACTTTGATCCAAGCCCGAGGCGGGAATCGAACCCGCGACCTTTGGGTTGCCAGGCAGGTACTTTACCCACTCGGCTAGCCCGGTCGGCAAAAAAAAAGTAAACAAGTTAGATGACCTGGTCTATTGTATTTATAATGTTTTTAATATACATACAGTATTCTATTATCTGTCTATTCGATTATCAGTCATGGTACTGGTCCCGTACCCTGACGGATAATTGAAGTTCTACTGTACCAAAATTATGACTATAATTCCTATGATGAAATCATTCCTATGGAACCTTACTTAAAAAATAAAATAAAATAAAATGACAGTGAAGAAAAATGCCATACCACTGGAACTACAGATGTAAGTATCTTCCTAACTGAACCATTTAGAATAAAACATTATTAGCACATCCTTAAGCAACACGAACCAGTAGCTTCCTTTAGCAGCTAGAGTAGAATAACACTCCTAAATTGTAAGATTTACTATTCTTTGTGGCAACAGTTGGTATTATCTTTGTCTGGTTAATTATAAAACAGTAATTCAAATTATACAAATAATTTTGAGAGGCAAAAAAAAAAAAAAAAAACATAAAACAAGAGCACAGAAAAGAAATTTGCTCCACTAAAACACTAATTCTATTGGAACATTCACTGCAGTTTAAAATGCAAAGTCCACCTTTAGGGTATAGTATGTAGGTACCATTAAAAACACCATAAAATGAAGAGAAGTTACAATCTGCATAAACTCTAGAAGGAAGGGGGTGAATCAGATTGGTCCACTTGATTTGATGGTTTGACTGTTAATGATCATGCTCAGGTAGCTGACAATCTGAATGAGTATTATGCATCTGCATTCACACATGAGGAGTTATTAAGGGAGGAAAATGCCAGAAGTTTATCAAACAGTAACAGGGTGCTTAATGATTTTGTAATAACTGAGAGCAAAGTGGAGGAGAAATTGTAGAAGTTAAACATAAGAAAGGCACCTGGGGTGGATGGGATCTAACCAGTTATATTAAAAGAGGCAACAAAGAAACTAAGCAAACCCTTACCCATAATTAAGAGAGCATCCTTGGACCCAGGGGAAGTCCCCACAGACTGGAAATGTGCAAATGTATCCCCAATTCACAAATGGGGATCTAAGGGTATTAAGGGTAATTTGCTACAATGGATAAAAAGGTGGTTGAGTGGGAGAAGATAGAGTGGTAATCAATGGATGCTGCTCTTCCTGAAATAATGTTATTAGTGGAGTCCCCCAAGGTTCGGTGTTGAGCCCCCTGTTGTTTTGTATATTTATCAATGATATTGATGGAGGTATATCAGGCTTAATGTAAAAGTTTGCAAATGATACGAAGGTTGGCAGGGTTGTTAATGACAGTAATAGCAGTGTACTACTGCAACAGGATCTAGAAAAGCTGGGCAGATGGACTCAGAAGTGACAACTGAAGTTTAACATTGACAAATGCAAAGGACTGCATATGGGTAGAAATAACCCCAGAGAAATACCAACTCTGTGATACTACACTTAGGTGTGGTAGAAACTGAAAAAGACCTGAGAGTAATGTGCAGCCAGATATTAAATTTTCTGAGCAGTGCAAACAGGCTGCCAGAGAAGACCATGGGGTATTGTAAATGATATACAGGAATTTTGCTAGTAGGGAAAAGGAGGTGATTATCCCTCTGTATAAGGCAATGGTCAGGCCACTCCTTGAGTACTGCATACAGGTCTGGAGACATTTTAGGAAGGATGTAGAGTTGCTTGAGTGAGTACAGAGAAGGACAACAAGATTAGCAAGGGGTGAACAAAAGGGTGGTCTTACCAAGAAAGGCTTAAGTTCTGCAAATTGCTGCGTCTGGAGACTAGGCACCTGCGAGGTGATCTAATTGATGTGAATAAGGCCTTGAATGGGTTGAGCAAGCTTAATTCTGATCAGATTCTTCCTCTTGCTCAGATTTTGAATTTGAGGGGGCATAAATTCAAATTGAGGAGAGACAGTTATAGAATAGATGTGCTGAAATTTGCTTTAGCCCAGGGGAGTTGATTGCTGGAAAAAACTTCCATCTGTCATTGTGGAAGTTGATAGCTTAAATAAATTCAAGGAGGAACAGAAAAAACGTTTAGAAGGAATGGATGTGTCAAATAGGTGGGGGGTTTTTTTTTTTTTTTTTAGCTGATGCTTCATAAGCTTGCTTTCTTACATCACATGCCTCTACTACTACTATTAATCTAAGGAGATACAAACAAGTCTGCATTAAAGGTCATACTGGGTTTATTAATTTTAAAATGTTTTCATATAAAATTTTAACCTAAAGGGTTCTCATAATGAACCCACAGACTAAGACATCAAGAATGAAAAGCATTAGCCTCAGGAGAGGCATTTGATGCAACAAAACAAGCTTATATAGCATCAGCTAAAAATAAAAAAAACCATTCATATTTCATCCATCCATTCAATCCAAATGCTTCTCTGGTTCTGCCTTGAATTTATTTAAGCTGTCAACTTCTACAATGACAGATGGAAGTTTGTTAAAGCAATCAATCACCTGCTGGAAAGAGGAAATTTCTGCTCATCTATTCTACAAATGTCTTTCCTCAACTTGAATTTATGCCCCTTCAGGTGTGCAATCTGAGCAAGAGAAAGAATCCCATCAACATCCAGCTTGCTCAAAACATTCAAGACCTTGTACACCCCAATCACATCATCAAGCAGGTGCCTAGTCTCCAGATGCTGCAATTTGCAGAACTTTTAAGTCTTTCTTTGTAAGGGCAATCCTTTGTTCCATTCACCAATCTCATTGCTCTTTTCGTTTGAGCAACTCTACATCCTTCCTAAAATGAGGCCTCTAGACGTGTATGCAGTACTCAACGTGTGACCTGACCACTGACTTATACAAAGGAATAATCATTTCCCTTGAAATGATTATTTCCTTAAAATACAGAAAACAACAATGGGCCCAACACGGACCCCTGGGGTACACCACTAAAAACATTAGTCCACAAGGAGCAATGTCCATTGATTACCACTCTTTGCCTTCTCCCACTCAACCATCCCTTTATCCATAACAGCAACTTGCCCTTAATGCTATACTGCTCCAACTTGTACAGTAGTTTTCCATGTGCAACAGTAACAAAAGCTTTCCTGAAATCGAAGTACAGTATATGATATCAAAATTATTTTTTGCATCCAGTTGCTTTGTAACCTCATTGTAGTATTCAATCAAATTGGTCAGACAAGACTTCCACTTAACAAACCCATGCTGGATCTGAACTGTAACTGCAGTCAGGTCTAGATGATCCAGTAGTACTTCTTTAATCAGTGCCTCCATTAATTTCCCCGGAACAGATGTTAAACTAACAAGTCTGTAATTACTTGTGTCACCCTTAGTGAATTTGGATCACATTTGTACATCTCCAGTCCATGGGGACCTCCCGGAGTCCAAAGAAGCTCTCATAATTATGGCTAAGGGTTTTCTTACTTCCTTTGCTGTCTCCTTTAATATAACTAGATAGATCCCATCCACCCCGGGTGCCTTTCTTATGTTTAACTTCAACAATCATTTAGCTCCCTGACAGTTTGATAAACTTCTGGCATTCCCCTCCTCAGGTGTGAATGTAGATGCAAAATACTCATTCAGTTTGTCAGTTACCTGAGCACGATCATCGTCAGTCCAACTATTGATATCATGGACCAATCTTCATTCACAAGTTAACCTTCATGCACAAGTACATGGTGGGTGACCTCCCAGGTGTGAACCAACGTAAGCAGGGGTCGAGGTGTGGCGCCCACACCACATGGAGGAACGCTGCCCCTCTATGTTACCAGGCAGTACTAGGTGGTAGATGACTCTCATCAACCGGTGAAATACCACCACTTTGCTTATTGGAGGCTTGAAGTGGTGCAACCCATGTTTAGTCTCTAGAGCTAAGTTCCGGCCAACCCTTCCCTATCTCTTCCATCATACAGTATGATTGATGATTTTTGAGGTTATGATGAATGTCGTGGCGAGATCCAATATTCCTTACATTTCGAGGGTACAGCTCTAAAACGGTGTTCGCAGGCCGGCCGCTAGTTAGTACACCAGACTGAACCTATTGGTAACTCTCTAGGAAGCTTCCGGATCAGCTAGTGTATAATCTTGCTACCTCTACTCTGCCAGATAATGACTGGAGGGAGTCCGAGTAGTGTGTATGCGGGGAGCATTGTCGAGGCCACGTTATGTCAAGGATCTGGGTATATTCTTACCACATGTACGCCATATCCAAAATTTCATTACTTCATACAGCATGTCCCACCCATTTTTTCTTACTATTGAATACACCATGAATTGTCAAAATAATAGAGCAAGCTTATCTGCGAAAAGATCTAAACCTCCCAAGGACTTCCTAATTCATTTCACAAATATACGTGGTCTCAATTCTAATCTCAACGATGTCCATTTCCACTTGCAGTCTTCCAAACCCCATGTACTTTTTCTGACTGAATCTCAGTTATCAGTTTATTCAACTACTGCTCATCTCAGATGTCCAAATTATTTGCTGTATGATTCCTTTCGCCTCAAAGGTGGTACTTGTGCATATGTCCGTTCTGATATTCCCTGTCAGAGACTTGGCAATTTGGAATCTCCTCTCTTTGATCTTCTCTGGCTTAAAATCTCTCTACCTCATTGTGTAAAATTCATCTGTTGCCTCTACCGTTCTCCCAACTCCACTAATCACTTGGAGCTCTTTGAATTCCTCTCCTTGCAACTTGACTTTCTCCAGTCCAACTTTCCTAACAGTGAGGTAATTTTCCTTGGTGATTTTAACGTTCACAACTCCAGCTGGCTTCCGTTTTCTAGTCACACCGACCCAGCAGGTCGAGATGCTGAGGCGTTTGCAATTACTAATGACCTAGCACAGATTGTTCATTTACCTACAAGAATACCAGACAATCCTAATCATACAGCCAATACGTTTGATCTTTTTCTCACAAACAACCCTTCTAAGTACAAGGTTGAAGTGAGAGGTCCTTTAGGCACCTCAGATCACAACTTGGTGATTGTCTCTTCTCCAATGGAACCTTTATCTCATGGCTATTCCCAACCTCGTATTGTTTGGCATTACAAGAATGCAAAATGGGATGACCTGCGAGACTTCTTTTCTTCTTTTCCTTGGTCTGATTACTGTTTCAAAACTTCTGATGTCAACGTTTGCTCAGATCATGTCAGTGAAATTATTCTTGCAGGAATGGAATCCTTTATCCCACACTCCACTTTAAAATCTCGTCCTTTATCTAAACCTTGGTTTTCCAATAAATGTGCTAAGGCTGTCCAAGAGAAGAACATTGCATATCGTAATTGGCTTGTTTCTAATTCTTCAGTTTCATTTTCTGCCTATACCAAAGCTCGCAACAATTGTAAAGCAGTTATTAATCAGTCCAAACTAGAGTTTGAACAGGCTAAGAGTAGAAAACTTGCTTCTTGCCCTAATGGTAGCCGAGCATTCTGGTCTCTTGCCAAAGCTATTGGCCGCAACTGTTGCCCATCTCTGCTCCCACCTCTGTCCAAACCAGATGGTTCTGTTGTCACTTCAGCCAAGGTTAAAGCTGACCTGCTAGCATCCCATTTTTCTTCTCGCTCATGTATTAATGATCTTGGTAAAACACCTCCCACCATTCCTAACACGCTCCATTCAATGCCTCCTGTGGTCTTCCGTCAAAAGGATATCAGAAGGATTTTGATGAATCTTGATGCTAAGAAAGCTCCAGGTCCTGATGGTATTTCTCCACTTGTTCTCAAAACCTGTGCTCCTGAACTTATTCCTATTCTTTGCCGCCTTTTTTCACTTTCTTATTCCAAAGGTGTTTTTCCTTCTGCTTGGAAATTTGCTCATATCCGGCCAGTTCCTAAAAAGGGTGACAAATCCCTCCCATCCAATTATCGTCCCATTGCAATTACTTCTACTCTTTCTAAAGTAATGGAGAAATCAATTAACCGCCAACTCTTAAACTACCTAGAAACCTTCCGTCTGATCAACGATCGCCAGTATGGATTCCGTCAGTGTCGATCCACTGGTGATATTCTCGCTTATGTTACCCATTTATGGACTAATTCAATGGAAAGGTTCGGTGAAACACAAGTAGTTGCTCTTGACATCTCAAAGGCTTTTGATCGTGTTTGGCATAAAGGTCTTCTAAACAAGCTTCCATCTTATGGTTTGCCAAATGTTTTTAGTAATTGGTTATCCAGTTTTCTCTCTGATCGCTCACTGAGGGTGATGGTAGATGGCTCTCTGTCTTCTAACTTCTCCACTAATGCCGGTGTCCCCCAAGGTTCAGTTCTTTCCCCCACTCTTTTCCTCTTGTATATCAATGACCTTCTTCCATTGACTGGAAATCCTATCCATAGTTTTGCCGATGATAGCACATTGCATTCAACTTTCCATTTTGAGAAACCTTGTCCAGCTCAATCAGCTTCAAGTTCTCGAAAATCTGCTGCCAATTCCTTAAATGCCGATCTTCAGGTAATTCTCCAGTGGGGCAAAGACAACTTAGTTGAATTCAACCCTTCTAAAACTCAATCTTGTCTTATATCTCGCAAAAAGGATTCTTCTGCTCCTATGCTTATCTTTAGTGACACTCCGATTTCTAGGCAAAATGATATATCTCTTTTGGGGATTACCCTGACTTCTAATCTCTCTTGGCACAAGCACATTACAAATATTGCTTCCTCCGCATCTAAAAAAACTTGGTTTTCTCTTTCGCTCTCGGCATTACTTTTCTCCCAAACAGCTGCTCACTCTGTATAAATCGCAAATCCGCCCTGCCATGGAATATTGTTCCCACATCTGGGGTGGTGCCCGCAAAACCTCTCTCAGGCTTCTTGATTCCATTCAGAAGAGGGCAGTTAGGTTAATTAATGATTCATCTCTAACAGAGTCTCTCCACTCGCTTTCTCATAGACGCACTGTTTCTGCTGCATGCCTCTTCTACAGATACTTCCATCGGCACTGTTCTTCTGAATTGGCTTCTATAATTCCCGCTCTCCCTTTCAAAACAGTCCGAACACGTGCCACCACCAGCCAACATCCATTTACTGTCCAACTTCAAACCCACAGAACCAACTTTTCATCTTCCTCATTTATTCATTCAACTGCCGTTTTCTGGAGCAACCTTCCTTCATATGTATTTCCTGAAAATTACAATCTACAGAAGTTCAAGTCCAATATCAACAAATATCTTCTTTCGTCTTCTCAACCTCCAACCCAAGCACAGTACTAAGTACTATAGGTTATAATACTTCTCGTGTTTGGGGTTCTCATAAAAAAAAAAAAAAATCTAAGTTTGATATCAAAATAATTATGATATCAAAATTATTTTTTGTATCCAGTTGCTTTGTAACCTCATTGTAGTATTCAATCAAATTGGTCAGACAAGACTTCCACTTAACAAACCCATGCTGGATCTGAACCGTCACTGCAGTAGGTCTAGATGATCCAGTAGTACTTCTTTAATCAGTGCCTCCATTAATTTCCCCGGAACAGATGTTAAACTAACAAGTCTGTAATTACTTGTGTCACCCTTAGTGAATTGGGGTCACATTTGTACATCTCCAGTCCATGGGGACCTCCCTGAGTCCAAAGAAGCTCTCATAATTATGGCTAAGGGTTTTCTTACTTCCTTTGCTGTCTCCTTTAATATAACTAGATAGATCCCATCCATCCCAGGTGCCTTTCTTATGTTTAACTTCAACAATTTCTCCTCCACTTTGCCCTCAGCTATTACAAAATCATTTAGCTCCCTGACAGTTTGATAAACTTCTGGCATTCCCCTCCTCAGGTGTGAATGTAGATGCAAAATACTCATTCAGTTTGTCAGTTACCTGAGCACGATCATCGTCAGTCCAACTATTTATATCATGGACCAATCTAATTCATCCCCTTCCTTCTAGAGTTGACATACATAAGGAACTCTTTGCTGTTTTTCTTTGCATCCTTTGCCAAAGATTTCTCTTAATCTACCTTCGTCTGCCTAACCTCCTTTACGACTTGATTACAGACCAGCTTATATCTACCATAGGCTTCTGTGTCACTTGATAATTTATATGCATCACATGCATTTTTCTTCTCTGCCATGAGTCTCATTGGTTCATTTGACATCCATTTAGGCCTATACCTTGAACAATATTTCTTAGTTGGTATTAAAGCCTATTAGCTTCCAAGATTAATTCTTTGATTGTTCCCATTTAGAATTTGTTACTGGTATCATCATCAGTTGGTCCCACTACATGGAATTTAAAAACTGTCTCAGACCACAGTAGTCACCTTTATGAAAGCAAAAACCCTTCCCTTTACTCCTGATGGTTGTTCCATCTTTGAGTAAATCCCACATCAGCACACTGTGATCACTGCCACCTAGTGGTTCCTTTATCTGCAGATTCTTAATGCATGAAGAATTACTACTGATAATCATAATAAGAAGGAGTAAAGATATTACTCCTTCTGGTTGCCTCTCCAACATGCTGCTATAAAAAGCAATCAGCCAATAAATCCTAAAAAGGACTGCTAGTGTGCAAGTGTCCAACCCACAAGTTCCAGTCAACATCAGGGAAGTTAAAATTCCCCATTATAAGATAATCTTATTTACTGGCCCACTTTATTTCTCTGCACAGTTGTTCATTATACTCATCAGAGACATTAGTTCTCTAACACCTTCCTACTCTCAACTTTGCTTTCCCAGTGCTTATGTCACACCAAACTGACTCAACATTGCATTGTCTATCCATGTCAATTGGACACATTTCCCTAGATTTTATTTGTTTCTTAACTAACAGCATAACCCCTTCTCCTCTCCTATGTTGGCTATCTTTCCTGTACACACTGTACTCCCCAAATTCCAATTCTGTATTCCTTATATCTGTGTGAAACCATGTCTCTGATATCCCAACAATATCTGCTTTTGATGTTTTGACCAGCACCTAAAATTCATCAAATTTATTTACTAAACTTCTAGTATTGGTGCACATGCAAGTATACATGTTCCTGTTTATACTCCTGCACAACCACCAGGTTAGTGGAGTTTACAATTAATCAATCAATACAAATTGTTATCGTATTTAGCAGTCACGGACTTGAACCCCGGTCAACTGAAACAGCGTGTGCTACTGCACTCGCACTCCTGACCATTCGGCTACATCAGGCATGCATCTGTTCTTATTCTTAGCTACCCTAACACAGCCCATGTATTTACTTGTTTCATGATGACTCCCAGCAGTCTATGAAATGCTCAGCAACTTGTTTTCCAGGCTGCTGCTCATTCCAATAGAAGCAGTGCAAGAATCACTTTCACCTCTGCCAGCAACTACTGTTAACCTATCAGTCCATGTATCCCCCCAAGCTAGCAGATTTCCAACCCACCTAAGACAGCCTTGATAGCATCAGCAAATATTCTTACTCCCTTTCTATTTAAGTGTGTATCCCATCCCTGTAGAAGCAGTCTCTCCTGTTAACAAGCACAGACCCGGCTGAGAAAAATCTATCCCAAGAGCCTTGCACGATCTCTCCAGGTTGTGCAAGGCTCTCATCATATATTCCCTCCTATCGTGTCTGGTCAGAATTGCAGACACTTTCAAATTCAATCCTAACTCGCAGCTTTTTTTCAACATTGACCTGTACTTCTGTAATTATGCCATTCTCCTACTTCTTAATGTCATTAGTAGAACCAACGCGCACAACAATAAGGACAAAAAAGGTACAAAAAGGAACAGGAATGGATATGTTGAAGCTAATGACATTGAATGAGCTCCTTATAATATATCATCTGATTCCGAAATAAAATTATATTCAAGTGATGCAGATCCACTTCTCATTCAAATGCATCTCTTGATGTTAGAATACTACAAACAACAGATGCTTGTGTTACTTGGAGAGATCGGTCTTCACAGATGAAATCCCTTCCATTTATTAAAAAGCAGTACCTACTTGTTCTAGCACCCCAGAGACATAATCCAATTAGTTGTTTTGAGCTGCTTGCAACTTATAAATTTTTTCAGTTGCTTTTACCGTAAGGTGTGAAAACTGGCTCACAAATAAATGCATGGAAAGATGTTAGCATGGAGTAGAATAAAATTTTCTTGGGATTAATCCTTCACATGGGTGACAATTCGTGCACCAAAAATCCAAGATTATTGGATGGTTGTTGGGTTTTATTGGCACATTAGAAAAGATTAATGGAAAAATAAAAAAAAAAAAAGTCCTATTATTTGCAATAAAGTGCTTTTCACCATTCATGAGGAGAAACAGTTTTTAGTAATAATGAGATGCCTGCCCTTTAAACAAAATGTTGGGCCACCTAAAGAGCAAAAAGCTAAAAATTTATTATCTAGGAAAACCGCTGTCACCAGACGAATCCACGATCCTCTGGAAAAGCCATCTACTTTAGACAATATAAGCAAAGTAAGAGAAAAGTACAGCATAAAACTATAAATGATGAGTGATCCAAACAATCTAGTAATGAAGTGTTTAGCATATATAGGAGCATAGGATAAATTAGGAGGAAATGGGCATGAAGAAAATGTAGTTCTGAAACTTATGGAAGAGAAACTGTACATTGGACATTCTTTGTATACAGATAGTTTTTATAATTCCTATGCTCTTCAAAATACAATTACTCGAGGCCGACACATATTGCACTGGTATATAAGGGTTTTTTTTTTTTTTTTGTTAATTGTTGCAGCATCAGCTTCTGTGGCCATAATGCACCTCCCAAAGTTTTTGCATTTTACTCTGATCCAAGCCCGAGGCGGGATTCGAACCCGCAACGTTTGCGTTGCCAGGCAGGTGCTTTACCCACCTGGCTAGCCCGGTCGGCAGTATATTATGTGCTAACAGAACAAAAAATTCTAAAGAATGTCTCAACAGCAAAGCTAACAACAGTTAAAAGCATATGCAGGTATGCCAATGGTGTAGCTGTTTCAAATGGAAAGACAAAGGGAGATGTTCTAATAATTTCTACATTCACGCATGAAATGATAGAAATCAGAAACGAGAGGCCAAACCAAACAAAGCCATTACTGAACATTAGCATTAGTAGAGGTATACGATGCAAGAAAGCAAGCTTATGCAACATCAGCCAAAAAAAAAAACCCCTCCCATTTCACCCATCCATTCATTCCAAATGCCTGTCCAGCTCAGCCTTAAATTTATTTAGGCTATTAGCTTCCACAACAAAAGATGGAAGCCTGTTCCACCAATCAACTACCCACTAGCTAAAGGCAAATTTCCGCACCTCTATTCTACAACTATTTTTCCTCAATTTGAAACTGTGCCCCTCAGGTTCTTAGTCTGAGCAAGAGGAAGAATCCCATCAGCATTCAGCTTGCTCAACCCATTCAAGACCTTATACACTTCAATCAGATCACCTCACAGATGCCTACACTCCAGGCACTGCAATTTGCAGAACTTAAGCCTTTCTTGGTAAGCGCACCCCTTTGTTCCCCTCACCAATCTTGTTGCCCTTCTTTGTACTCATTCTAGCAACTCTACATCCTTTCTAAAATGAGGCCTCCAGATCTGTACACAGTACTCTAGGTGGTCGGCCCATTGCCTTGTATAACGGCATAATCATCTCCCTGTCCCTGCTAGCAAAATTCCTATATATCATTAACAAGACTCCGTAATCTGCCCTGGCAGCCTGTCTGCACTGCGCAGAGAACTTCATATTTGACTGCACGATTACCCCTAGGTCTTTTTCACTTTCCACTTCCCTGAGTGTAGTACCACACAGTTGGTACATTGCTCTTTGGTTATTGCTACCCATATGCAGTACTTTGTATTTGTCAATATAAAACTTCAGTTGCCACTTGTCAAAAAAACCCTTATTTCACCCATCCACTCGCTCCAAATGTTTGTCAAGTTCTGCCTTGAATCTGTGTAAGCTATCAATTTCTACGACAGATGGAAGTTTGTTCCAACAATTAACCACCTGCTGGCTAAAGGCAAATTTCCGCACATCTATTCTACAGATGTCTTTCCTCAATTTGAATTTACGCCCCCTTAGGTTTGTAATCTGAACAAGTGGAAGAATCCCATCAGAATTCAGCGTGCTCAACCCATTCAAGGCCTTATACATCTCAATCAGATCACCTTGCAGGTGCCTAGTGTCCAGCCGCTGCAATTTGCAGAACTTAAGCCTTTCTTGGTAAGAGGATCCCTTCATTCCCCTCACCAATCTTGTTGCCCTTCTCTGTACACATTCAAGCAAATCTACATCCTTCCTAAAATGAGGCCTCCAGACCTGTACACAGCACTCAAGGCGTGGCCTGACCATTGCCTTATACAAAGGGACAATCACCTTTTCCCTGCTAGCAAAATGCTCATATGAGTGTCACATGACACCCAAATGAGCTGGTAGCCTGTTTCACATCACTTTAGAATATCTCAGAGGGAGACAGAATGCCCAGCATGAGTAAAGCTAGAAAAATGTATGCTGCTACCTACCTCTACAACATCAGAAAAGAGTTTGTTCCAACAATCAGCCGTCCTCTCTCTCTAAAGACAAACTTATCTGACCTGCAACCATCCTTCTTCAATCTGAATTTATGCCTCTTCATGTATGTAGTCTGAGCAAGAGGAAGGATTCCATCACACTGAGCTTATTCAATCCATTCAAGATCTTAAACACACCTCAATCAGATCTTCTCGCAGGTGCCTAGTTTCTAGATGCTGTCATTTGCAAAACTCAAGCTTTGTTTGGTAAGAGGTACCCTTTTGTACACTTCCCAATCTCATTTCCCTTTACTACACTTCCACATCCATCCTAAAACGAGGCCTACAATGGTTAGGCCGCATCATGAATTTGCAGTACTCAGGATGCGGCCTAACCATTGCCTTATACGCGTTAATCATTTCATTATCCCTGCTTGCAAAATTCCTGTATTTCACTGATAATGTCTCCGATTAGTGTATAAACCATGTGGTACTCGATGAGCTGTCCTCAGCAAACTTCATATGTGCTTGTCCAAGCCATTTTCATTCCACACTGCCCTAAATGTGGTACCACAAGGCTGATACACTAATCTGAGATAACTGCTTCCCCACACAAAATACCTTGCATTTAATATTGACAAGCTGGTGCATTTGTCAATATTAAGCTGGCATGAGGAACTTAAGGGGAAGGGCAGGCCCAGCGGGCGAAGGCCATGCGACCCACACTGATTCTCGACTCCCCCGAACGAGTGAAAAAAGTTTCGTATTTAACTGCCTCATCGTCAAACTTCATTAATAATACAAATCGAGCCTACAGTGAGTAAAATGACGCGCACATATTTTTCTGAAAAACATTTGCACCGTATGCGCTAACTATCTCTGTTGATCACAAACGTTGTCGCAAATGATAAAAGTACATCGAACTCGTATAATTGTAATACGTTTTTGCTTAGTTTTTTTTTTTATATATATATATATAAAAAGGTGCTTTTGTTTATATAACCAACTGTAAAAACAAACGACAAACGGTATAATTTAAAATACAAGTCGTACATCCAAGTTACGAAGATCGAAATCATTTACAAAAATTTCGTAATTTAAAGGAGGTAGAATTTTGAAAGACTACTACAAATAGTATTATTATTTTTTTTTTAAATTTATTTTTATTTTTTTTTTTTTTTGCGATACATCATTAAAACGAAAATACTAACCAGGAACCACGGAAAACAGTAAACAAATCAATTGCCCACATCTTCATCCGTTACGCCCCCTAACAACATGCAGTTATGAAATTCAAAAATAAGTAAAAAAAACTCTGTTCATAAAGCAATCACTAGGAAGGTCCGCTTTTTATGCTATACTGTACTGCCAGTTTCATTTCAGGTGTCCATACTGCACTGGGTAAAAAACAAGCGCTATTAACCCCTGGTAGCATGTAACGGCCTCTTACATGTGCTTGCCTAACTGTGAATGATATTTACATCAGGAACACATGCTCTTGGCGTATTCCCTGGAACAAATGCTTCACACTCAGGAAAAGGTCAAGGAGGATCTCCACGGATTGGTGAAAACCAGGCAATGTAGACAGGAACCCCTTGCTATGCTGTCCCGACCACGCCAGTCATCGAAGCCTCCAATTTATGTAGCACCCCTGAAAGCCACAGTCGCTATGTGTGAGACTACCACCGCTAGTATCGATGGATTCTGATACAAGGGACGACGACCACCAACACTTGCTAAAGAACAAAGCCTTACAAGTGGATGAAGCTACATTGCCAACGTAATCACAAAGAGGGGATCATTGTCTTCCTTCAGTTAGTGACCTTCAGTTCACCACCTTCGTACACATTGTGCACGTTAATATTTATAAGTCCATATAAGTGAAAGTATTGTATTTCTAAGTGTCGAGGTAATTTCAGCAAAAGAAATAAGGGGCACGTTTCTAAATTTCCTATTAACTAAAATTTGGAAATGGATACCAGCTTATAGATTATAGACGAGATTTTTTTCCTTCTAAGCATTTAGTGCCAAGATTAGCTCACGGTGTCTTGTCAATGATATGCAGAAATTTTGCTAGCAAGGATAAGGGTAATTGTCCTCTTGTATAAGGCAATGGTCAGACCACACCTTGAATACTGCATACGGATCTGAGGGTCTCGTTTTAGGAAGGAGGTAAAGCTGCTGGAACGAGCACAGAGAAGGGCAACGAGATTGGTGAGTGGCACAAAGGGTTTCTCTTACCAAGAAAGACTTAAGTTCTGCAAATTGCAAGGTCTGGAGACTAGGCACCTGTGAGGTGATCTAAATGTGGTGTGTAAGGCCTTGAATGGTTTGTCCAAGCTCGATGCTGACGGGATTCTTCCTCTTGCTCAGATTACTCACCTGAGGAGACATAAATTCAAATTGAGAAAACACAATTCTAGAACAGACATGTGGAAATTTGCCTTTATCCAGCTTATAGTTGACAGATTGAACAAACTTCCATCTGTTGTTGTGGAGGTCGAAAACTTAAATAAGTTCAAAGCAGAACTAGACCAGCATTTAGAGTGAACGGGTGGGTGAAATGGGAAGGGGGTTTTCTTTTTTCTTTTTTTCGGCTAATGCTATATAAGCTTGATTTCTTGCTTCATATGCCTCTACTAATGCTGAGTACTGCATGAAGCGCCTTTGTGGGTAGTACAGTTAGTAGCATCGCCGACTTCCCCATGCTAGGTAGAAAAGATCGTTTGAGTCCCGTCGAATTTTTGTGGGCATTTTTCACAACGTAGCCAAGTTCGTCGGTCTGAGGCGGGGGTAACACGGGTTTTCCCCCCGGAAAATCGGGTTTTTCGTCTATAAAAAATAGAAAATCGACCTCAGAACACTCGCAATTTACAGACAATATACACAGAGAATTAGGCCTTAGTCGCTGAGTTCCTGTTACGACAACAACTGCATGAAACAAATTTTGTCACTGATTAAGTTTCCCTTATATTTTTGAATAGTCACTTAGTGGAATATGGTCATAAGCAAAATATGATTTATTTATAATGTTACAGATAATGTAGATAGTTATGATAAATAATGGATAAAACATATAAGTAACAAAAATTACTTTTGAGTACCTTCGTTCCAAGGTTCCACTTCTAAGCATTCATTCGACACTAAATGAAAAAATTAATTGTAGCGTGTCTATTTGACTTTAACATATTACTGATATTTAATAAGGGTTAAAGTTAAAAATAAAGGCAGCAGAGTATTTGTCATTAAACACAAAATTTCAGTTCATGATTGAAATTCGGTATCTGGAGAATCGATATCAATTTCAAGATTTCAAGACATTGAAACAGGGAAATTGATTGATTAAACATTAATATATCATGTTGAAGAGATAGCTAACACCACAGAGACACCACACAGTAATAAGATATATAAGTAATAAGATCTTACTACTCTGTGGTTAACACTAGTAAGACTGTGCGCTTTGATAGCAGGGATAAGGGTGAATGTCCTCTTGTATAAGGCAATGGTAAGCTTCTCTTAATTTAAAAATGAAATATTCGTTAAATAAAAACGAATTGTGAAAACCTAGAAAAATGGGCTGGACCCTTATGCAAATTCAAATTTATGAAATGGGTGCTTTTAAAAAATGCACCAGATTGGGAGTTATACCAAATACGTGTAAAAATGCTATGGATATGAAATTTCATATTGACTAGTCAGTTTTCTTTGCTTAAAAATTTTATTTTAAAAGAGAGGAAAGAGAGGATTGATAACTGTCTTCATAGACTGTATTACAGCTCGGTGGTCATTGTTTTGTGGATTTTTATATTTCAAGAAAAAAAAAATTGAGAAATTAAAAATAAACACGTGGCTTCCTTTTGTCATTCAGACACATAATAGAAAGTTTGTAATCAGAAATAGATAATCAGTGATGACATGAATAAAACTGCTTTGATGCACAATTTTATTGATTTATTACAATATGTAAAATTAAATGGTAATTATTTTTATTAGATTAAAAAAATGTGATTAACATGGAGAAATTCAACAAAAATTTACAAAACAAAATTTACTAAATTAAATATAATTGAATAAAACCTTTGGCTTCTGATTTATTATAGAACAATACTATTTAATTATTCCTCAAATATTATTAGCATTATTATTAAAAAACAAAAAAGTAATGGTCTCTAGTACGGTCCGTGGTTCATACTTGTAATATGGTATACTTTCTTTAATCAATTGGTATTTTTGCGATAGCTTCTGATGTGTTATCGCAAAGGGGGATCCAAGGGTGACACGAGTAATTACATACCAGTTAGTTTAACTTCTCTTCCGGGTAGAATAATGGAATCACTGGTTAATGATGCATAGCGGGATCATCTAGACAAGACTGCACCAATAATTCAGACACAACGTGGGTTTGTTAAGGGAAAGTCTTGTCTGGCAAATTTGATTGGATACTATGATGTGGTTACAAAAGAACTGGTGCAAACAATAATTTTGATATCATATACTTGGATTTCAGGAAAGCTTTTGACAGTGGTGTGCATTGAAGACTACTGTACAAATTGGAGCAGAATGGTGTTAAGGGTCATCATCAGCCATTTTCAATCCATTGCAGGATGAAGACCTCTCCAGCAACTTTCCAGTTCCTTCTGTTTTGAACACTGACCATCCATTTACTACCCACAAACTCATGAATTTCATCTATCCATCTCCGCCTTTGTCTTCCAGGTTTTCTTCTAGCTCCTCTTGGATACCATTCTGTTATTTTCTTAGTCCATCTGTCATCATGTCTTCGATCTATGTGTCCTGCCCA
Organism: Mastigoproctus giganteus; assembly: GCF_048544385.1. NCBI lineage: Eukaryota > Metazoa > Arthropoda > Arachnida > Uropygi > Thelyphonidae > Mastigoproctus > Mastigoproctus giganteus. Next base: position 165,253,588 of record NC_143582.1, on the reverse strand, counting down.
AGACCATTTTAGTTCTTTATTTTTGATAAGAATGTCCTTTACTTGAGTTTGCTGACTAATCCATGTGTTTTTCTCTTCTTATCTAACAGTCTGATTCCCAATATAATTCGTCCCATTCTTCGCTGTGTAGTTCTCAGCTTCTCTTCCATTCTTTTGGTGAGTGCCCAATTTCACTTCCATAAGTCATGGTGATGAGTATACATTGGTTCATTATTTTACGTTTCAGACAAACTGAGATATTGCTCTTCAGTATGTAACTATATTTCCTATATGCTATCCATCCAAAATTTATTCTTTTCTTTACTTCCAGCCATTTATCATTATTACAGCTAATAACTTGTCACTTGTCCCAGATAAATATATAACTCCACCATTTCAATTACTGCTCCTTCGGTGATTATATCTCTTTCTAATTCATACTTCACGATAGGAGGGAGTATATGATGAGAGCCTTATCGATCAATTCGGCCCTGGAAAAATTGTGCAAGGCTCAAGGGGTAGAATTTTTTTCAGCCTGGACTGTACTTGTTAACAGAAGAGACTGCTTCTACAGGGATGGGATACATTTAAATAGAAAGGATGCAAGAATATTTGCTGATGCTATCGAGGCAGTGTTAGGAGGGTCGGAAAACTGCTAGCTTGGGGGGAGTCAAAGACGAATAGATTAATAGTAGCCAGTGGCAGAGGTGAAAGAGATTCTTGCACTGCTTCTATTGGAATGAGCAGAAGCCTGAAAAACAAGATGCAGGATATTTCAGAGACTGCTGGGAGTCATTGCTGTACAAGTAAACACATGGGTTGTGTTAGGGTAGCTAAGAATAGAAACAGGTGCATGTATACTTGCGTGTACACCAATGCTAGGAGTTTAGTAAATAAATTTGATGAATTTGAGGTATTGCTCAAAACATCAAAGGCAGATATTGTTGGGATATCAGAGACGTGGTGTCACACAGATATAAGGAATGCAGAACTGGAATTTGGGGAGTACAACGTTTACAGAAAGGATAGATGGATAGGAAGGGAGAAGGGGTTATGCTATTAGTTAAGAAATACATAAAATCCAAGGAAATGAAGCCAGTCGACATCGCTGGACAGTGCAGTGTCGAGTCAGTCTGGTGTGACATAAGCATTGGGAGATCAAAATTGAGAGTAGGAGTGTGCTATAGGCCTAATGACTCTGATGAGTACAATAAGAAACTGTACCGGGAAGTAGAGTGGGCCAGTAAATCAGAGAGTCTTATAATGGGAGATTTTAATTTCCCAGATATTCACTGGAATTTGGAGGCTGGTCACTCACACACTAGCAAGGCTTTTGTGGATTTATTGGATGATTGTTTTCTACATCAGCATGTTCGGGAGGCAACTAGAGGGAGGAATACTCTTGATTTGATTATCAGCAGTGATTCTTCATGCATTAAGAATCTGCAGATAAATGAACCACTAGGTGGCAGTGATCACAGTGTGCTGAAGTGGGATTTACTCAAAGAGGTAACTACCATTAGGGGTAAAGGGAAGGGTTATTGCTTTCGTAAAGGCGACTACGATGGACTGAGACAGTATTTAAATTCTATACAGTGGGACCAACTGATGATGTTACCAACAGTAAATGCAAAATGGGAAGCATTCAAAGAACGTACCTTGGAAGCTACTAGGATTTACATACCAACTAAGAAATATTGTTCAAGGTTTAGGCCAAAATGGATGTCAGATGAACTGATGAGGCATATGGCAGAGAAGAAACATGCATGGGATACATACAAATTAACACATGACACAGAAGCCTATAATAGATACAAGTTGATCTGTAACCAAGTTACAAAGGAGGTTAGGCAGGCGATGGCAGATTACGAGAAATCTTTGGCAAGGGATGCAAAGAAAAACAGCAAAGAGTTCTTTACTTATGTAAACACTAGAAGGAAGGGGATTGGTTCACTTGATATCGATGGGTCAACTGTTGATGATCCTGCTCAGGTAGCTAACAAACTAAATGAATATTTTGCATCGACATTCACACATGAGGAGTTATTGAGCTAGGGGAAAGCCAGAGGTGTATCCAACTCTAGCAGTAAGCTAGAGAATCTTGTAATAACTGAGAGTAAAGTGGAGGAGAAATTGTTGAAGATAAACACAAGAAAGACACCTGGGGTGGATGGGATCTATCCAGTTATATTAAAGGAGGCAGCAAAGGAAGTAAGCAAACCCTTAGCCATAATTATGAGAGCTTCCTTGGACTCAGGGGAGGTACTCACCGACTGGAGATGTGCAAATGTGACCCCAATTCACAAAGGAGGTTCAAAGGCTGACACAAGTAATTATAGACCTGTGAGATTAAATTCTGTTCCAGGAAAATTAATGGAGGCACTAGTCAAAGAAGCACTGCAGGATCATTTAGACAAGACTTCAGTTATAGCTTGGACACAGCATGGTTTTGTTAAGGGGAAGTCTTGCCTGACCCATTTGATTGGATACTATGATGCAGTCACAAAGGAACTGGATGCAGGGAATAACTTTGATATTATATACTTGGATCTTAGAAAGGCTTTTGCTACTGTTGCACATGGAAGACTGCTGCACAAATTGGAGCAGTGTGACATTGGAGGCAAATTGCTGCTGTGGATAAAGGGGTGGCTGAGGGGGAGGAGGCAGAGAGTGGTAATCAATGGACACTGCTCGTCGTGGACTAATGTTATTAGTGGAGTCCCTCAGGGCTCAGTGTTGGGTCCATTATTGTTTTCTGTATTCATAAATGATATTGATGATGGTATATCAAGCTTAATGTCCAAGTTTGCAGACGATACAAAGGTAGGCAGGGTTGTCAAGGACACTACTGACACTATGCTGCTTCAACAGGATCTGGAAAGGTTGAGCAGATGGGCTGAGAGGTGGCAAATGAAGTTTAACATTGACAAATGTAAAGTACTACACATGGGAAACAGCAACCCCAGAGCAACGTATCAACTCTGTGGTACCACACTGACAGTGGTAGAGAATGAAAGGGACCTGGGGGTGGTTGTGCAGGCAGATATGAAGTTCTCTGAGCAGTGCAGACGGGCTGCAAGAGTAGCTCATGGTGTATTGTCAATGATATATAGGAATTTTTCTAGCAGGGATAAGGAGGTGATTATTCCCTTGTATAAGGCAATGGTCAGGCCACACCTAGAGTACTGTATACAGGTCTGGAGGCCTCATTTCAAGAAGGACGTAGAGCTGTTGGAACAGAGAAGGACAACAAGATTATTGAATGGAACAAAGGGGTGCTCTTACGAAGAAAGGCTTCAGTTTTGCAAATTACAGTGTCTGGAGACTAGGCACCAGCGAGGTGATCAGATAGAGGTGTATAAAGCCTTGAATGGTTTGAGCATGCTCAATGCTGATGGGATTCTATCGCTCAGAATAATCACCTTAGAGGGCATAAATTCAAATTGAGGAAAGACAGATGTAGAATAGACGTGCGGAAATTTGCCTTTAGCCAGCGGGTGGTTGGTTGGTGGAACAGACTTCCATCCTTTGTCGTGGAAGTTGATATCGTAAATAAGTTTAAGGCTCAGCTGGACAGGTATTTTGAACGAACAGAGGGGTGAAGTAGAAGTGGTGTTTTTTTTTTTTTTTTTTGGCTGATGCTGCATAAGCTTGCTTTCTTGCATCAAATGGCTCTACTAATGCTAATGCTAATGCTAATACTTGTTCATCATTACTTTTGTTTTAGGCATATTCATCTTTAGTCCAAAATCCTTACTAACTGTGCATAACTGGTTAAGATTTTCCTGTAATTCTTTTTGGATCGTAGCTTATGACCACAATGTCAACTGCAAATCGTAAATGGTTTAGGTACTCTCCGTTCACATTGACTCCTTTCTGCGACCAGTCTAATCTTCTGAAAGCTTCCTCAAGGGCAGCAGTAAACAACTTCCGAGATATTTTGTCTCCTTGTCGAACTCCTTTCTCGATTTTAAATTTCCTACTGTCTGTCTATTCTAATAAAGGAGGGAGCATTCTCATATATTTTCTTCAAAATCATAATATGTGGGGTATCTATGCCTTGTCTTTCCAGTGCCCGAAACAATGCCTTATGCTGTATGGTGTCAAATGCCTTTTCATAATCCACAGATGACAGGCATAATGGTGTTTTGTATTCATTTGCTTTCTCCATTAGCTGTGATATTACGTGAAGGTGATCCATAGTTGAGAATCCTGTCCTAAAGCCAGCTTGCTCTTTCGGTTGATTCTCATGAAGTATTCTTTCTAATCTGTTAGTAATGACTCTTGTGAACAACTTGTAAATGTGAGATAACAAGCTAATTAGTCTATAATTTCCAATTTCTAATTTATCTCCTTTCCTGACAGCCTCTCACCTAATTAAGGTGTTTGACAATGATTTAAAAACCATGAGAATAATAACGAAAATCATTTTAAGGAAAGGAGATAAAGGTGTTAAGGGTAAGTTGCTACAATGGATAAAACGGTGGTTGAGTGGGAGTAGACAGAGGATGGTAATTAATGGACGTTGCTCCTTCTGGACTAATGTTATTATTGGAGTTCCACAGGGTTCAGTGTTGAGACCACTGTTGCTTTTTATATTTATCAATGATATTGATGAAAGTATATCAGGCTTATTGTTAAAGTTTGCAGATGATACAAAGGTTGGCAGGGTTTTTAATAGTAGTGTGCTATTGCAACAGGAACTAGAAAATTTGGTTAGATGGGCTGAGAAGTGGCAGCTGAAGTTTAACTTTGACAAATACAAAGTACTGCGTATGGGTAGAAGTAACCCCAGAGGAATGTACCAACTGTGTGGTACTACACTTATGGTGGTAGAAAATGAAAAAGACCTGGGAGTAATTATGCAGTCAGATATGAAGTTTTCTGAGCAATACAGACAGGCTGCCAGGGCAGATCATGGGGTTTTGTCAATGATATATAGGAATTTTGCTAGCAGGGAAAGAGAGGTGATTGTCCCTCTGTATAAGGCAATGGTCAGGCCACGCCTTGAGTACTGCGTACAGGTCTGGAGGCCTCATTTTAGGAAGGATGTAGATTTACTTGAGCGTGTACAGAGAAGGGCAACAAGATTGATGAGGGGAATGAAGGGATCCTCTTTCAAAGAGAGACTTAAGTTCTGCAAATTGCAGCGGATGGAGACTAGGCACCTGCGAGGTGATCTGATTGAGGTGTATAAGGCCTTGAATGAGTTAAGCATGCTGAATTCTGATGGGATTCTTCCACTTGCTCTGATTACAAACCTAATGGCGCATAAATTCAAATTGAGGAAAGATAGTTGTGGAATAGATGTGCAGAAATTTGCCTTTAGCCAGCGGGTGTTTAATTGCTGAAACAAACTTCCATCTGTCGTTCTAGAAGTTGATAAGTTAAAAAAATTCAAGGAGGAACTGGACAAACATTTAGAGGGAATGGTTGCGTGAATTTTTTTTTTTTTTTTGGCTAATGCTGCATGAGCTCATACGCTTGCTTTCTTGCATCACATGCCTCTATTACTATTACTATGTGTTATCCTGGCCACCTGGTGGTGTCTGTGACTGTAATCCAGCTGGGTGATCACCCTGCATCTGACAGTGATGTGCTGAATTGTTTCTGCGGGCTGTGACCTCTCCCAAATAATTTTCTGTTATAGTTGACTCAACCATTGATGTAAGTAGGACTGATCAGATTTCCTTGTTACTTCGATATGTGACAGAAACAGGTGATATTGTGGAACGTTTTATTCGATTTCTTGAACTGCCTGAAGCAGATGCTGAAGGCTCCTTTAGTGTTCTTCTTGCTGCTTTAAACGAGCTAGAGCTATCAATCACAATGTGTTATCGCCACGCATATGATGGAGCCAGCACCATGGCTAGTCAACTAAATGTGTATAAAGTGCATGGCATGCCCCTCATGCACTTCATGCAGATTGCTGCGCTCATAATTTAAATATCATCTTAAGTGAATCAGTAAATTGCAATATTCACAGTCGGTTGTACTTTGGAACTCTAGATAGCTTGTACACTTATTTTTCTTGTAGTTTGCCTCGTCTATCTGCGCTTCGGGAGGAGCATCGTAGCCAGTTATCCTTTTGCATTGCACTACCCATCTGTGGTAGAGGCAGTTGTGCAAAGCTTACCAGCTATTGTTGTTACCCTGCAACGAATATTACATGGAGATATATTAAGAGCACCCCACAGCAACTTGCTGAGGCAAAGGGCATTCTTACAACAGGTGAACATATGAATTTATGATTTTTCTTATGCTATGGAAAGAACGCTTAAACAAGGCGCTTACTTTATCCAACTATTTGCAGAAATCAAACATCCTGACAGCCTCTCACCTAATTAAGGTGTTTGACAATGATTTAAAAGCCATGAGAATAATGACGAAAACATTTTAAGGAAATTGAGCAGGAAACCAGTGACCTTACTTCAAAGTGTGAGATAGCTTCCACATACAAATTCCAAAGAGGACGAAAGATAAAGAGATTCTATTATGAAATTTCAGAAGAGGACAGAATATCTGATAGTTGAAAACGATTTATAGTAGAATTTTACTTAATGACTCTGGATACAGTAATCAGCAGTACACAGGAGAGATTCAAAAATTTCCTTGATGTGGCGTCAAACTTTAGTATACTGGATCCAAAGCATTTTGATGATGAGGGTAATGTCAGCAGGTTAGAATTTCTAGCAAAGACCCTACCATGGATATAGTCACTATCTGGATCATCATCTACCAAGAGAAGACAACCACCTATATTTTGGGAATTAATGCAGAGGCCTATCGGCAAATAAGACTGCACCACTACCACACCAAATCTGAGAAGATCCAGTATAGGATAGCCATAGCTGAATTCCTATTTATATCCCTACTGACACAGATCACCGGATGACATCACCACTGAAATTGACATCATGACCGGACCTGAATTATTATTAATAGCTACATGGTGCAAGGAAGCCTGAGGCTTATGCTGCACCAGCCAAAAAAAAAAAAAAAAAATTCCCGAGTTACCCTGAGACAGAGAGAGAGAGAGAGAGAGAGAGAGAGAGAGAGAGAGAGAGAGAGAGAGTCGAAGGGAGTCACCAAGAAAGAGAAGAATGATGATATCGAGCTCAGAACCCTGGGTGTGCCAAGCCCATACTCACCAGATATGAGCCCCTGAATGAGAAGAGTAAGAAGATTGTGCCAAATGGCGATCACGCTTGTGTTCCCTTGCACGGCAACTTTTCTCCCACTCCCATCTCATATTTTCGCCTGATAGATGTATACCATTGTACTTCTTCATCCCCCATACTTCTACCTGTTCCCCATTTCTTGACTCTAAAGCCTACACACTCTAACTTTTTTTTTTTTTTTTTACATTGGTCTCTGTCAGGAAGCTTAGGCGCACCTGGCAGAAACTAGTCAGAGAATAATGGGCGGCCTGCCTCCTTCCTTGCGGTGTGTGCGGGCAACGTGGGGTTCCACCAGGGGCACTGCGGCCAAATGCCGGGACACCCAACGCAATACTACGTATTTAACACAGTACACTTTTCCTGGAATTTACGGTAGTGCTGTATTTCGTAACAGTTTACATATGGCGCAGATGTGGTAAACCACAGGTGGCGCCTAACCCTAATACTATGCACACTATTATTTTTATTATTGTTAATAGCTACAAAACAGCAATCAAACGTGCCTGAAGGTGCAGCTACAAAGCATTATTACACAGCTTCAAAGCAGAAGCTTGGTGTATACATTTCCAAAGTAAAGCGAAAAGTAAATGTACATAAAAAGAATAGTAAGTTGAAATCTACAGATAAAAATAAAACTAAATAAATAAAATAAGGACTGATCCGTCCTATTTAAGTGTAGGAGTAAGGTAGAACACTTCACACACACATTACACATTCTTAGAACTTGCAAGAACAGTCAATTTTAAAGTTCAGGTAACGGATGAGGTTAGTAATTTCAGTTGCGTCTTGAAGTGTCCAGGGGTGTAAAATATCTCCAGATTTGCTTTGTTGATTGATCTTGCAGTACTGTTATAGAAGTTGTAGTATCCATAATTTGTTCTCGCATAGGATGGTTTCAGCAGTGGATGGTTTCTTAAAGCTCTTGTTGGTGCGTTGAAATTTATTTGTGAGACGAGATGAGGACAATTCAAGGTACCATTTAACAGCTGGTTAAAAAGGAGTAAGTTGGCTTTATCTCTTCTTTCTTCCAGCGTTTGAAGTCCAAAGAATACACACCACTCTTGGTAACATTTCTCATTGTATTCAAGGCCACTTTTAAAACAAACGTACTGTATTGCTCTTTTTCGAATATTTTCAATTTCTAATTTTTAGTAGGCTGCATGACGGGACCAGACCTGTGAGGTAAATTCTAGGGCTGGCATAACATAGATTTTGTAGAGAAAGATGAAAAGTACCAATTGATTGAAGTCTCGGTTAATTCTTTTCAGGAAACCTAGTTTTTTGCTAGCTGCCTTCACAATGTTTGAGACATGGACATCAAAGGAGAATGATTCTTTAATAAAGATACCTAAATTTTTGGCTGTACTAACATTTTTGATTGCCTTTTGTTGATACAATAAGAAAAATTAAATTTGTTTTTCCCGTGTGCATTAGCAAAGCTCATCATCTCACACTTATTTTCATCGACTACCATTTTGTTCTCCTTCAGCCACTGAAAAACTCGTTGAAAAGCTTCGTTTAGGATGACGCAGTCATTGGTACTGCGAATTGCTTTATAAATTTTTATGTTGTCTGCCAATATGTTGATTTTGATTTGGTAATCTCCAAGGGTACTTAGCAGGTCGTTGATGTAAATAAGAAATAATAGCGGGCCTAACTGTGGGACACCAATTTCAGGATTGAAAGGATATGAGATTTTACCTTTAAATGTCACCGACATATCTCTACCTTCCAAGTAGTTTGCAACCCAGTTAGTGCCTGTTCTCTGAGACCATAGCGATGCAGTTTATTGATTAGTCTCTGATAGACTACCTTGTTGAAGGCTTTGCTTAAATCAAGGAAGATGGAGTCGACTTGTTTTCCTTTGTCAAGCGCCTGGGCTATATTTGAAGAATATAAAGCCAGTCGCAAGATAGGCGAGTAGTTTATGCAAATTACCTATACAAAAACCTCACAAATAATGTATATATACAAATTTGTATATAGAGACAAATGTGTTTGATAAGTGTATTGAATAGGGTTGCTAACCTGTCAAGTGTCATTACAATGAAATAAATTAAGAACGCCTGCAAAGTAAAAGCAGATTACCTGAAAATAAATAATAAAATTAAGATTAACATAAAAATAACCGAAAGTAATAAAATAATACTTATTGCTGTCGATTCAGAGATTTTAACTACGTCTTCGAGGGGCCATGCCAAAACCTAAGGAACCACAGCAATAAGCAAGGTCTCTGTTTCTGGCACGGTTCACTTTGACCAATTCACCTCCCCCCCCCCCCCCCGGTTACTTCAACCGATATAAATACAGTATACAGCCGATAGTTATCGGCTCATTTTTTTGGCCTCCCATATAGCCCTACGTTCGCTGCACTCTGCTAATTTCACCGACTCCCGTCTGATCCTACAGTAAGTTGTCAATACCTGACTTTATTCTTTCATCTTAACTTAACTTTCTTTAAATTTCAAACTGGGCATTTTGCCTTCTTTCAAACTTTCACTCATTTTTTCTTTGACAGAATTTATCGGTTTTATTTTAACATAATTCTGCATTTTACTTTTATTTATTTATTTTTGAATTATATTCTTGTTATTCCTTCCTTTTAAGTCTCTGTCGGGTCGGCTATGATGTATGCTTTTCGTATATCAGAAACAGAGACCTTGCTTATTGGCTTATTGCTGTGGTTCCTTCGGTTTTGGCTGCCAGCCCCCTTAGAGACATAGTTAAAATCTTAGGACTTACAGCATTAAGTATTATTTTAAGTTATTTTTATGTTAATCTTAATTTTATTATTTATTTTCAAGTTATCTGCTTTTACTTTGCAGGCGTTCTTAATTTATTCCATTGTAATTACATTTGACAGGTCAGCAATCCTACTCAATACATTTGTCTATATTTCATTATGGTTGCTGGGTATTTCTGCTATAACTATAATCCGATTTAATAAATTAATAATTTTTTCGTTCTTTTTTAGACATTCAGTTTTGTCACTAAATCCTATTATTTTTATTTACATATACTGTATTATCATATTAAGATATACAACTAGATAGACACTAGATAGATCTATAGAAAACTCACAGGATAATATAATCGACAAAAGTTAGTATACAAAAGGATAATATACACATATACAAAACTTATCGTTGCTTACTCCCAACGAACGCCTTAGCAATGCCCTCAGACGAAGTCACCTAGATTACGGATAAGTAACGATAAGTTTTGTATACTGACTTTTGTACATTATAGTATCCTGTGCGTTTTCTATAGATCTATCTAGGTATATATCTTAATATGATTATCTTACTATAATCTTCCCCATAATATTATATACAGCACATTATGGACGTAGTGCATCCATTGCCACCACAAGTGTATTAGCCCATAAATACAGTTTATTAAAGTCAGTATTAATGAGTACCTTCCATACTAATCATTTAATATATATTCATTTCGATGTTATTTTATGTTCTATTATTGTTTGTCTTATTTTTACTTATTTGTCCTGTATTGTTGGCAGAATACATTTACATACAGTGATATTTCACGTAATTCTGAAACCGGTGCCAGCAAAATGGGCGGCATTAAATTTTACATAGTGATATTTCACGCAATTCGGAAATCCGTGCCATCATAGGGACCGCCATTAAATTTCTTTTAAATTTGGACTTCACTTTCTAAATTATTTTGTAGTCTTTCTCCAACTAGTACTGTACTTTGTTCTTGTGTTTAGGGCTATTTTATATGATAAATTCACTTTAATTCTAATGGTTTGCCACGCTACTGGCATACATTTGATTTTATTTTCACCCTACATTTTATTTAAGTTATATATATCGGGAAATCGGGCTCCCGGATAACCCGAGCATTAACTTTATATTCTTCCATGCAGAAGTTGGTAGAGTTACTTTTAGTTACCTTCCTAACATATCAGAATTTACCTAGCAACAGTCGGCTTGGTTTTGCCCATGTCTGAATGTATCTTTTCTTCTAACAGGGCATGGCAGCTTGAATTCCAAATTGTTCACTCTGGGGTTGACTGCCTCTCCATTATGTAAGTGTGATGCTCCTGAGACCACCATTTAATATTTAACTGCTTTCTCTATATAGACTTAAGAAATAATTTACAGCTTCTTACAGAAGTGTACAACGAAGATGACCTACCATGTTTTGTCAATGATAAAGAAAATTTCCTAGCCTTTTCTAATTTTGCAGATAAATTGTTTGCACGTAGGAAGAGACTAATTGGAGTTGATCGGTAAAGAGTAATACCAAGTAATCCAGAGTTTGTGTTCAAGGACAAGAACTATTATGCTTTTTTTGTCCATTAAATATGTTTTCTGTAAATAAGACCTTAGTTTTCTTTTCTTAAGTAAATATGTTGGTTCCACGATGGTAATGATGTTTTGTTTTGTAGATTATTTGTTATAAATATAACATTGGATTTAGTAGATTAAGCAGAGAGGTTGTCTGTTGGTTGTGTTAGTGGTTCTTGAGCCCAGTGTGGTTCCTGTCAAAATGTGACTTGTAAAGACTATCAGGATATTGATAGTGGTTTTGTGTACAGAGGAAAAGTTGGCTATGCATGTTGTAAATATGATACTGAATTGTAAAACGCTGACAAGGTGCTATCTATGTTTGTACATAGATAGCACCTTGCCATCTGCCTTCTGAGTTTAATGCTGAAATCTGGTAGTATAGGATCAGATAATCATAGTGTTATTAAGAGGCAAAGTGATTGAGTCCGGTATAATGACTGGACAAGTGTGACTAGTTGCTGTGGACTAATAGTAAGACTTTTGAAATAGTGTTAATTAATGTAATGAAGTGTTATTTATAGTTTTGGATTTTCTGATTAAGTTCCCCAGGATTGGTGATCGTACTCACTTAGCCAATAGTAAACATTGCATAAAGGTACTTTTTATTTATTTATTTATTATTATTTTAATTTTTTTTTCATTTTATTTTATTTATTTATTTCTATTATTTTTATTGATTATTATTATTTATTTATTTTTCATTTTTTTATTTTATTATTTTATTTTATTTTTTATTGATTATTATTATTTATTTATTTTTTCATTTTTTTATTTTATTATTTTATTTTATTTTTTTATTGATTATTATTTTATTTATTTTTTTTATTAATTTTTTTTTTTGCTCACTCTATAAACTATTGTAAACTATTCTCTTCTATTTCATGGGCTGTCTATCTCTTCCCCTTATCTTTCTATCCAACCTCTCCATCCCTTCCAATCAGTGTTGCCAACTCTTAATAATATTTCCCGCTAGCCGCATACTCAAAATCCGCTATTTTTAGCACTTGACCCGCCAAATTTTTAAAATTTTCATTTGTTTTGAGCTTTGAGCGAAATGAAAGACCACGTGATATTGCACGTGCTACAGACCTAAATGAGGCAACGCCGAGAATTACAAAGAATGCGGAGAAAATAAAAACAACTTTCATAGCGGGAACAACTCAAAGTGTAATTAAAATCCATTAGATTAAGACACAAGAATTGGAAGAGATGGAACGGCTGTCATCTGTTTGGATATAAAATCAAACAAAAAACAAGTTTGCTTACGATAGAAGCAAAAGCATTAGCAATATTTTATTACGACCTTTACGTAATAAAAAAATACGTAATAATCGTAATAAAATACTTACGTATTTTATTACGATTATTTATTGTGTTTGGTAATGTTTTGGTTACAAATGTGTGTTCAATCTTGGGTGGTCGGCACCTAACCCTATTTTTCCCATACGGCCTGTTGTTTATATTGCACGATTTTGCATTGCACGAGAGTTTCTAGGAATACAACTATCGCGCTTACGAGGACTGACTATACTAAGATATTATTACACTGTGGTTATTAGAAATAATTATTACTTATTGCTCTGTGGTTATTAGAAATAATTATTACTTATTGCTCTGTGGTTATTAGAAACGTTAAAAGAGATGTCGGTAATTCGGATCGCATTTCTTGGAAGCCAAACAAATACGACGAAGAAAAATTATCCAATGCCATTCCTTCGCGGTTTCAAAAAAAAGGCGTCATTAGAATTTTTTCCACATTTTTAGATTTGATTCAACAATTTAAAGCTATGACCCAACGATCAGGTCGTTTGACCGCGAGCGTAACTACTTAAAATTGTTGGGGTTCTCCTCAGGGAAATCCAGAATAATATAGAACCGATTCTTCACTTTATAAAAAAAAAAAACTATGAAATATGATATCCCTATTATTTCAATTATGAATTATTTTTAGTGTTAATTAAATAATTGATTGAACAATTAATTTAATATTTCTTAAATTAATATTTCTCAATTTAAATGTTACATTGCCAAAATACATAAAATGCTAAACATGTATACTCTTCCCGCTGAAAGATCCGCTATCCGCTATTTCATATTTTTATCCGCTAAACCTGAAGCAATTCCGCTAAATCTAGCGGGAAAACCGCTAAAATGGCAACACTGCTTCCAATCCCCATACTTCTCAATTCTTATCCCCACTTCCTTTCCCAAAACACCTTAGGGCTCCCAGGCTTGCCTGATAGCCCCAGTAAGAGTCTCAGCTAGAAAGTGGACTCTGGCGGGCCTCCTCATAGCCAGGGTTGGGGGTCAGGGGGCAGGGGACCAGGTGTCCCCTGCACCCTGGCTGCAAAGTCGCCAGTGCCGGCACTCAACACTCAACATAACAAGACACATACACAACTACATACATACACTTGCCGGCCTTCGCCTTTTCAGATGCTACAGCGGCATATAGGGGAAGCCCTGGAGACTGCAAATGAAACAAACACACCTTGACTTTTATATTTTTCAGCGTCTGCGTGGTAGCACAGAGGTATCGTCACCGCCCTCCCCACATGGGGTGGAAAAGGCCTGGGTTCGAATCCCGTAGATGACGCGAGAAATTTTAATGTGTTTTTTTTTCACTCCGTGGCTGAATTAGTCGGTTTCAGGCGTAGGTAGCAAGGTTCCCCCCCCCTTCCCCAGAAAACTGGGATTTTTCGTTCAGCAAAACAGGCAAATCGACCAGAGAACACACATAGGTAGATGTAATCAATTTAAGGGTGACTCTGATAAATATATATATATTTTTTATTCTTCAGTCATATACTGTTTACTTTCCTACAGGGGGATATTAGGGGATATTCATGTGTCATTGAGGTGGATCCCAGGGTTCCCCCCTATCAGATGCATCTCGTGTAGAAGCTTACGCCAAAACCGGCCATTTTTAGGTAGTACAAATTTGTACATACATATGTTGGATGTGTAAGTGTAGTGATATGGTGTGTGTTGTTATGTTTTCGGCCGGTACCTGGCTCTTAGCAGATGGGGAAGTAGCAACACCTGGTCACCACGTCCCACCCTTCCCCATCCCCGCCACGTGGAGGCGGTCAGGATCTACTATCACCTGCTGGACTAGCCCAGGGCAAAAGACCAGAGAGAGCCCAAATTAGGATGAAATGAAAAGGCTATAGAAGAAGTTGTAGCTGGAGAGGTAGGAAAGAATAGAAGAGAGAAGGATCAAACAGAGGAACCCTCCAATAGTTAGAAGGTAGAATAAATAAAGCAAGACTAAAGGAAACAGAGGTGGAGAAGTGGACTGACTTCTCATGCTATGGGAAATAATCCCACGGAGGATCCCATCCTAGAAGCTAGGATCAGCAAGATTTCTTGAGATATAATTATGTCTAATCTCTTGTAGATATTGCTTCCTCAGAAAAACAAGTTATTTATTTATTATCATTTATTATTATTTTTTTAACCCAATTACGCTACAATGAAAATTTTCCGAATTCTCTTAGCTATTAGTCTATAAATTATTTAAGGGCAAAGGCCTCATGCTACGAGGTAGAATGACTAACATGTAGGTTAGTGCAAAAGCATCATTTTAACGTAGCCATCTACCAAAGTAGTTAAATTAATTAATTAAATTGGCATCGTTTTGGTTATATCTCATATTGTGAATGCCTTCACAACGAGTTGCCATGGTATGGTACTACCTCGAATAAATAACACTTCACCAGTGGAGAAGACCACTGTTATTTATTCGAGGTAGTACAATACATGGCAACTCGTTGTGAAGGCATTCACAATATGAGATATAACCAAAACGATGCCAATTTAATTAATTTATTTAACTACTTTGGTAGATGGCTACGTTAAAATGATGCTTTTGCACTAACCTACATGCTTGGCTATTAGTGTAATACGAGGGCAAGCAGAAGCGGATTTAACGGCTGGCGCACTGGGCGCGCGCCCTGGGCCCTGACTTCTGAAGGGCCCACACAAAACCCCAACAAATTAGGTGAACATATTAGTTCAAAACTTTGTGATTATTATTATGCTATTATTAATTATATTATACATATATTATATTCAAATTTTATTGGAAATAAAACATTAATAGTACATAATATTTTTTATTTATTTAAAAAAATGGTTAACATGTATTTTTATTTCCCCTGTCTCTCTCTTTTTTTTAAGGGGTCCAATATTTTCTTCTGCACCCGGGGCCTCAACCCACCTTAATCCGCTCCTGAGGGTACGAGTGTCTATTTCTATCCTAATTACTTACCTTATTTCGCTTCCTTTTAGATAAACCGCCTTACAATTGCCTATAACCACAAAACACAACGTGTACACAAAAAATATAAATATATATAGGTTATACTAATAAACACTATCTTTGAAGCCTGTCGGAAGATAGGCGAGTAGATATATAGGAATACAGAAACCCCATATATATATATATATATATATATATATATATATATATATATATATATATATATATATATATATATATATATTGGTATTGAATAAGTGCCTTTAATATGATGTGTTTAATTTTAGTTAGGTACTTAGCTGCAACCCAAAAATAGCCATAACTGGTCACCAAGGCCAAACCTAATAAAGGATATTAATACATAAAAAAAAAAACAATAAAAAACATAATATATTTATATATATATACCAGTAAATTATAGGCAATGGATACATTGAAAGGGACGTTGACGAGGGCTAACCCTTTCAATATGTCCTCCGCTATCGGTTTCTGATATCATCTGCCTGTTTAACACGGTCTAAAGATAATTTATGTGATAGGTAGCATAAAGGTTAGCAAATAATTTAGCTGTTAATATATATATATATATATATATATATATATATATATATATATACACATTTCTGAAATAAGTGATAATTAAATGTAAAAGGTTAAAAAAAATAAAGAATAGAAAGGTAGGAAAAAATGGTAAATTAGAAAAAGTCTCAGATGAGATTAATGCCATCAAATTGTTCATTAAACATTACATCAGTCTGTAAAATATATACTACAGTATTTATTGAACAGTATACCAAGAGAACCAAAAGGCCATATGAAATTTAACAAGAATATATTCAGAGTAAAAGTATCCCTATTGTGCCATAAGGTCAAATACTTTAAGTAACCTAAGTTAGTTTTCAGTGTTTTACCCTATAATTAAACACATAATTAATAATAAAATAAAATACAATAAAATAATATAATAATAATAATGAAATAATAATAAAAATTAAATACAATAAAGATAAAATGATGATGAAGCAAATTACTGATAAAAGGATACATTGAATGATATGTTGACGAGGGTTAGCACCACTCAATAATTGGCTATAGCTATCTGTTTCTGTTTGCTATTTGCCAGTTTGTCTAGGTCCAAATGCTCTAAAATTTTTATTATTATATTATTTTATTGCATCTTATTTTATTATTAATTATGTGTTTAATTATAGGGTATAACACTGAAGACTAACTTAGGTTACTTAAGTAACCTAAGTTAGTCTTCTGTACACCATATCTTTCACATAGCGTAACAGAAAAAAATCTAATGGAGCAACGTTCAGTGAACGTGCTGACTACGGAATGAGACTATCACGGCCAATCCAACGCTTGGAAAATGCATATCAAGCGAATTGCTCATTGTCAAAGCCCAATGTGGAGGCGATCCATCTTGCTGGAAAAAGATATTAGACTGAAATTCTTCCAGCTGTGGGAAGTCTTAAATCTCAAGCATTTCCAAGTAAGTGTTTGAATTCACAGTCTGTTAATTAAAAAAAGAAAGGACTATTTACGCAATCGTGAAGAAGTCCACAACAAACATTCACCTTTCCACTGCTCTGTTCTTCCATATGGGTTTTCCGAGCCCCAAATTCTAAGATTATGCCTTTCACCATTTCAAAAACGTGGAATGTGGATTCATCGGAAAACACAACCTGAGAATTTTCTTTGCTGTCCTTACGGCGAAGCATATTCATTGAATGCTATTCAAAACTCTTCGTTTTTCTTGGTTTCAAGGCCTATACGAGCTGCACTTTAAACTTATAGAGCTTTAAACGTTTTTTGCAGAACTCAGTTGATCTTGGTAACTGAAGCTCCATGCAGACAGTTTTGATTGATTTGGAAAAGCTCCTAACAAACGTTCCCCGCACTCGTTTCACACCTTTGGCACTTGTGCTAGGTCAGTGGTTTTCAACCAGGGTGCCGCAACTACATTCCAGGGGTGCCATGTAATCTGGGTTTCTTAAATAGGGTTACTTAAACCTATTATTTTTTTAAATTTATATATTTATTTCATTATGAAAAAAGTGTACGGTATATATATATATATATATATATATATATATATATATATATATATATATATATATATATATATACAGAGAGAGAATAGGATGTAACAGGCAGAAAATTGAGTAGGGGTGGGTGCCACAAAATAAAATAAATTACTTAGGGGTGCCATTATTAAAAAAAAATAGAAAACCACTGGGCTAGGACGTCCGTTCCCTTTTTTGTGATGGACGTTTCCCCGTTGCTATAAACTTTCGATGCCACTCCCGAATTCCTACGAGACAGTGGTTGTTGTCTGTACTTTGTCCGCTAATTGGGAAGGACATTGATTATAATAAATGTCCTTCCCACACCAGGTAGGAAAGTACCGTTATCGAATCCTGTCAATGAAGCGAGGAACTTTAATGGGCTCTTTTCACTCCGTGGCTGAGTTAGTCTTAGTCACGAAGTGAAAAGGCCTCAGCCGAGGACAGCAAGGTTTTGTTTCTTTCGTAAACTCGGGTTTTTTTTTTCAAGAGAAGTAGGCAGCCACACTGGATAATACCCGAAATTTATGGACATAATGCACTTGAATGGATGAGGTACAATACTGAGGTTGTTATCGGGTAACCTTAATATGACAAACCGCCGCCCTTTTTTTTTTTTTTTTTTTTTTTTTTTTTTTTAATGCATCAACAGATTTTATTTCATAATTCTTTAATCCTATCCTTACATAAATGATTTTCATCATTGACTTGGTCCCTTGTGCACTCCAGTTAAATTTTCACATTATGCATGTTTGTCGGTCTGATGATGATAATAAATAAACAATCCAAAATAGCTATCTGCCATTATTAATACTGATGCAGTACTGTACTAAAGAGTGAAGATTTCATTACTTGCTGACCTTTTACAACAATCTCTTCTAATTGAATATTTGCAGCATTCTAGAAGCTATTCATTCACTCTAGTCGAACCATTTGAGATGCAACGCTGAAAGTGCCAGAGAGAGAGAGAGAGAGAGAGAGAGAGAGAGAGAGAGAGAGAGAGCGTGTGATATCACGCATTTATTCTTTAATCGGCTGGCAAACAGACAAAAGGATTCCATATACAACCTGGCTGTCGGCATCCAATAATCTCCTTTTATTCATCGATGCCGCCCTAGAAATTCTCTGGTGGTTAAGGCCACATTACCCATTCCACGTTCAGGTATCCACAAAAGGAAGCAGCGGGTAGTCTCCACATTACATTGGCGGAATTTTCATGTACTCATTTTATCAGCATTCCAAGAACTTCGAAAGAATTGCGGTGACAGTATTCAGCAGAGACTTACTCTGCAGGGTAGATACTTCAAATATATATCCATTCTTCAGTAAGGTAAAATGCACAAACGCATCCAGCAAATTCTTTGAAAGGCACTACAATCATAACAGTAGCTAACGGTAAAGTTCTGTCAGGTCTCTTTGCCGTCATACCTATAAGTCAAGTTGAATTTTCGAAGGTGCTTAGGCCCCCTCCCCTCCTCTCAGCGTCTGTGGCAGTGGTAATGTGGCTTTCAAATGATTCGTTTGTCTTCGAAGCATTAGTTCTTCTACTTTTTATGGAAAACGCGTCAAAGAAACTCAAGCCGTATTGTACTAAACCGCTATCGATATTTTTCTAAAATTAGAGTCAGTAGTTATATAAATTCTATGAATTATTATATACTAGTAGTTTTGAAAAGTTGTGTTAATAGTAACTTCAATAGAGATTTATTTTAGCGCTTTACTTACCAAAACTTAGCCTGCTAAGAAACAAGACATCTCTTACGTAGGGCGGTTCCTTAACGTTAGCTCAACTCCACCTAAACAGGCAATTTGTTTACAAGTATCTTAATCTAATTATGTTATTTATGTTATTCTGAGAGATAGAGTTTATTTTTATTCAAATATTAATCAACATTTAGCAAGTACTCTATTGTTATTATTTCGTTTCATAATAGCGCCATTTTATCAATAGTTTGATAAGTACTGTATGATTAGGTTACATATATGGTTAGGTTATGTTGTAGCCGAGTGGTCAAGCGCCCGGGTGCATAAATACACGTGCCTTGAGTGAGCGGGGTTGAAGCCCGTGACTGCTGAATACGGTGCTGTTTCTTGTATTCTGTCTATCTTGTGAACTCCTCTGACCGTTTGGTCATCGCGGAGTATAAACAGAAATTTTTTTGTTATTATTATTATTATTATTATACTGAAGTATAGTGGCTAGCAGGTTTCTGGAGCAATGCAACCGATATTTGATGATTCTCCATTCTGCTAGAAATACCCAATGGTGCTGCCCACTCAGGAATTCCAGAATTTCTAAAACGGCAGTATCTGTTATGCGAGGAATGTCTTCGGTCCATATTCTAATATGTGTTAAGTTGAAAATTTGAACATCTTATTTCCAAATTTTGTCTGTATTATTCATATACTTCATCATTACAATAACTATTCGATATTATTATTATTATTATTTTTTTTAGTATACGTAAGCAGAAGCGGCTAGAAGCATTGACAGCCCCATTAAGTCAGTCCAACGTATTAGATTTGAAACAAAGAACTTCTTTTAATATTTTACAATTGTTTTACAAGTTTATTTCAAAGTTTTTACAGATCTCTCCTTCGTACTCAATGGAAGTGGTTTCGGTGGTCGCAATGCACGTATATGTGCTCTATACGCCATACAACGCTTACAATTAGTCTTCGAAAAAAAAAATTAATTAATAAATTGATATATAAATCATGTGATATTTCGACAACTACATATCGATACTAGCAATACATTACAACCAATACATATCTATATTAGCGATTCATCTCAGCTAATATATCGATATATATAACATTTAGCGATAATTTGGAAATTTATTTATTATGCTAGGTTGTGCTAGAGGTACTTATACGGGAGTCACTTTGTTTGAATGCATGTATGCCATAACTGGCATGAATGTGTTAATTACCAAACTTGACTGTACTGTCTGTTTAAACATGTATGGCCGGCTATATTATTAAGAGTAGGCATATATATATAACGGTGGCAGGGAAGTAAAATATCTGTACCTATACAATAAGCAGTAATATTGGAGGATGAGCGAGGGGAGAAACACTCGTTCCTCATCCAGAAATGATGGGAAGAAACGGGGAGAGAACGGAAAGGAGTAGCAGAAATGCAGTTTAGAATTCTGTTTATAAGCCAGTTGGCAACGTTCTCCCCTTTCCAAATGGAAGGGACGAATGAGAATTTCAACTGAGCAGCACAAGTGCTTCCAGCTAATCACTTTCGCCACAAACAAAAGTTATTAAAATTTCTTTATATTTTATATTTGCATTATTCTCTCTAAAATTTAGTAGTACCTACCATTTACTCCTAAAGCTAATTTAAATAATTAAATAAATACATTGCTATAATTTTTTATGAAAACCCTTTAACAACATAATACTGTATAAATTTATCTGAGTAAATTGGAGCGTGAGGATTTTACAGGATCAAATGGATGTCGGAGAGGGAGTGGGAGCGAAACGAAAAGGGTTAAGGAATCACTGGTTTAGAAACTGCTCCATTATTTATAGAAATGCTCAGAAGGAGCATCCTTATGAAATGCACGATTAGGATAAGCCTAGTTTGATTGATTGTGATACTGATTTGGATTTCTCGCATTTCTTTGCTACGAAGTTTGTTCCAGCAATCAACCACCCGCTGGCAAAAGACAAACTTCCGCACATCTATGCTACAACCGTCTTTCCTCAATTTCAATTTATGCCCACTCAGGCGATTATTCTGGGCAAGAGGAAGAATCCCATCCGCATTGAGCATGCTCAAACCATTCAAGGCTTTATACACCTTAATCTGGGTACTAAGCACCTCGCAGAAGCCTAGTCTCCAGACACTGTAATTTGCAAAACTTAAGGCTTTCTTCGTAGGAGCAACCCTTTGTTCCATTCACTAATCTTGTTGCCCTTCTCTGTACTCGTTCCAACAGCTCTACATCCTTCTTAAAACGAGGCCTCCAAACCTGTATACAGTACTCAAGGTGTGGCCTGACCATTGCCTTATCCAAGGGGATAATCACCTCCTTGTCACTGATAGAAAAATTCCTGTATATCACTGACAAAACACCATGAGCTACTCTTGCAGCCCGTCTGCACTGCTCAGAAAAACTTCATATCTGCCTGCACAATTACCCCCAGGTCCTTTTCATTCTCTACCACTGTCATTCTGGTACCACAGAGTTGATACGTTACTCTGGGATTACTGCTTCCCATATGTAGTACTTTACATTTGTCAATGTTAAACTTCATTTGCCACCTCTCAGCCCAGCTGCTCAACTTTTCTAGATCCTGTTGCGGCAGAGTACTGTCATTAGTGTCATTAACAACCCTGCCAACCTTCGTATCGTCTGCAAACTTAGACATTAAGCCTGATATACCATAATCAATATAATTTATAAATACAGAAAACAACAATGGACCCAACACTAAACCCCGAGGGACTCCAATAATAACATTAGTCCACGGCAGTGGCCGTTGATTACCACTCTCTGTCTTCTCCTACTCAACCATCCCTATATCCATAGCAGCAATTTGCCTCCAATGCCACATTGCTCCAATTTGTGCAGCAGTCTTCCAAGACTGCTGCACAACAGTATCAAAGGCTTTTCTAAGATCCAAATATATGATATCAAAGTTATTCTTTACATCCAGTTCCTTTGTGACTACATCATAGTATCCAATCAAATTAGTCAGACAAGACTTCCCCTTAACAAAACCATGCTGTGTCCGAGCTATAACTGAAGCCTTGTCTAGATGATCCTGCAATGCTTCTTTAATCAGTGCCTCCATTAATTTCCCTGGAACAGAAGTTAAACTAACAGGTCTGTAATTACCTGTGTCTCCCTTTGCTCCTCGTTTGTGGATTGGGGCCACATTTGCACTTCTGCAGTCCATGGGTACCTCCCCTGAGCCCAGGGAACCGCTCGTTATTAGGGCTAAGGGTTTGCTTACTTCCTTTGCCGCCTCCTTTAATATAACTGGATAGATCCCATCCACCCCAGGTGCCTTTCTTGTATTTATCTTCAACAATTTCTCCTCCACTTTACTCTCAGTTATTACAAGATTATCTAGCTTACTGCTAGAGTTGAATACACCTCTGGCATTCCCCTCCCTGAATAACTCCTCATGTGTGAATGTAGATGCAAAATATTCATTTAGTTTGTTAGCTAACTGAGCAGGATCATCAACAGTTGACCCATCGATATCAAGTGGACCAATCTGATTCATCCCCTTCATTCTAGAGTTTACATAAGTAAAGAACTCTTTACTGTTTTTCTTTGCATCCTTTGCCAAAGATTTCTCGTAATCTGCCTTCGTCTGCCTAACCTCCTTTGTAACTTGGTTACAGACCAACTTATATCTATCATAGGCGTCTGTGTCACATGTTAATTTATATGTATCCCATGCATTTTTCTTCTCTGTCACATGTCTAATTAGTTCATCTGATATCCATTTAGGCCTAAATCTTGGCCAATATTTCTTAGTTGGTATGAAAAGCCTTGTAGCTGCCAAGATTAATTCTTTGAATGCTTCCCATTTTGAATTTGCTGTTGGTAACATCATCAGCTGGTTCCACCGTATAAGAATTTAAATACTGCCTCAGATCACCGTAGTCATCTTTACGAAAGCAAAAACCCTTCCCTTTAGTCCTGATGGTAGTTACCTCTTTAAGTAAATCCCACTTCAGCACACTGTGATCACTGCCACCTAGTGGTTTATTTATCTGCAGATTCTTGATGCACGAAGATTCACTACTAATAATTAGATCAAGAGTATTACTCCCTCTAGTTGCCTCCCGAACACGATGCTGTATTCCCTGGCAGGTGGGGGCAGTGTCCTGTTATAGTTACATCGTATAGTGGTGATAAATGGGCTATCAAATTTCTCTTGCGAGTGACAACGGCAGTTTAAATAAACCGCTTTCCTTAACACGGCTGACCGCAAGGAGAATTACGCGACCATTCTAACGGGAATGTATGGCCATAATTAGGAATGACATGCATGACGTATGTAAACACCAAACCATATGTACCGTTGCAATTCCGAAATTCAGACCCAGAAAGGGGAAGAGACAGCACTTCTTGAAAGCTAGCAGGGGTCTCACTGCCAAAGTCATAGATTTATCAAAGTAATGAAAAGGACCTGTTTATGGGGCTCTAGAAATAATTAGAATAACAATTTGTCTTTCTGACAGATCATTACTGCAATCTTTGCGTGCCGTCTTCAAACACCAGCTCTAAGAAGTAAAGAGGAACTACAGGAGATAAAAGCAATACACATTGCTTCCCCTGGTCATCTATAGGTCAGTTTCGAAAATCCAGACTCCTAACTTCTTTCTTTCTTTACCTTCCTGTGTTTTGTTTTTTATTTTTGCAATATTTTAATGGTTTGGATTGCTTATAGTTTGCACTAGGGTGACTAAGAGCATGAGGCCTTAGTACATGGTATCTGTAATCTGCTTATTTTATTGTGACTTGAGTTTTCTGTCCGATGAAAGTCCAAAATTCCGGAAGAGGGGTGTAAAACCATGCAGCCCTCGAGCCCAAGCCTTTTCCACACAGTATGGGAGAACAATGATGCTTTCAAAATTGGAAATAAGGACATGTCTGCACGCATCGCGGTAGCACAGTATACATAATCACCGATTTCCCCAAATCTGTGGAAGAGGCGTGAATTCGAATCCTATCAATAACGCGAGGAATTCTTATAGACAGTTTTTTTTTTTTTTTATGTTTTCACAATGGCGCTGAGTTAGTCGGTCTCATGCATGGAGACTGATTAACCCATCCCCCACCCCGGAAACTCGGGTTTTTCGTTCAGAAAGTAGGCAAATCGACTAGACAATACACGCAATTTATGAGCATAATAAATCGCATAATTATTCATTTAGTTTGTATTATGAGCATAACACGAGTAGATATGATAGTTTCATTATTATTATTTTATTATTTTTTTCTTTATTTAAGATTTGGAACATAAAAACTGTGATATATCATAAGATAATCCCCCATAAATCATAAAATACATGTGCGGTGTGTATGTGTGTGTGTGTTGAACATCAAAGCAACTTAGGATACGAGGGGCCATAAACTGTGCTTATAACTGTAGGTATTCGTCGGCCGATTTGTTGTTTGCCGGACTTAAAACCTGAGTTTCCAAAAGATAAAACCATATAACCCTCGCGCTAAAACACTAATTCAGTCACGCTTTGGAAAATAGTCCATAAAATTCCTCGCGTCGGTAACAGGATTCGAATTCAGGCTTGCGCTAACTATTCGCAGCTACGATCATTTCTGAGAGATGCCAATTGTATGGTTAGCTAAGGGCGCCATTTTCTGGCAGCTAATGTAGGGTTGACTCCCAATTACGCATCTATTTCTTATTGCATACAACCATAAGTGCAATTATTGATGGATCAATAAAAATGCTTTTAGAAACGTAATTATAATTTCAATATTTTACAGCTAATTGATATTTAAACCTTAATTTTCTTGCTAAACTCGGTCGCAAGGGTGACAGTGAGTGAACAAGAAGCACAAGCACTTTGAGTGACCTTGCTCAAGCCAGCATGACTACTAAAAACGGTGCATTTTCTCTTGTATTTTATCTATCGTGTGAGTGCTTCTAATTGGGTGGTCGTCCTTGAGTATAAAAAAAAATCATTTCATATTTAAAAGGAAGAATTGGGATGATTTTTTATAATTCTAAACTTTTAATTTTCGAATCCTAGTTGGTAACCGGTATTTTGCACCTCTAGAAATCGCAATTTTCGAATCCTAGTAGTATTTTGTACCGAACAGTTTAAAATAATAAATTTTCTGTTTATACTCTGGGATTGCCACATAGGGTCAGAGGACCGACAAGAAAGAGGGAATATAAAGGGCATCATCGTATTTAGCAGTCACGGGGCTTGAACCACAGTCACCTGAAGCACATGTATGAACATACCCTAGTTTTGCTGAAAAGTAAACAAATCAGACAATCATTTTAATGTTCCTCATACAAATCAGCTAATGCTAAAAAGCAATACTGTCAGCCGTTTCCTGATTAGTGCAAGAGACATAGTCAAACGCGAGGGCACAGTAGGTCGTTTATATTATATAAATATTATTATACGAGTTTGAGTTGACAGTGATTATGTAGCCGAGTGGTCAGGAGCGGGAGTTCAGTAACACACGCTCTTTGAGTAGACCGGGATTCAAGCCCCTGAATACGGTCGATCTGCCAACCCGCACTGAACCAGCGTAGCAGATTATGGTCCATTTCCCTCAGCATGAATTGTTTAGGAGGTTTCCATCCTGCAGTGGGTTGATAATGGCTGCACTTTACCTTTTTTATAGCCGACGTGACGTGACTACTAAATACCGTGGTGTTCTTGTATTCTCTCTGCCTTGAAAACCTTCTGACTCTATATGTGACCGTCCTGATGGACGATCACATATAGAGTCAGAAGAGTTTGCAAGGCAGATAAACAGAAAGTTAATTTATTGTTTGAGCGCTAGATATGATTCTGGAGTGAGATACGCGGATGCAAATTCTCACATGGCGAGAGGGAGAGGATATATTGCCGAAGAAAGCGTATCGTCCTGTTAGGTGTTGCACTGGTAAATTGGCTGCGGTAAAAACATTTACAGTGAAGTAAACTCTTCTCGGACGTCTAGAGTATTAAACAGAAATTTATTTAAAAATTTTGCAATATAGTGCAATAATTCAGTGTGCTTTACCAAATACGCTAAATAAATAAATCCTGTAAGAAAACTAGCATAAAAATGAAGTTATTGCACTTTCCTAACTATAGAAGTTACTGTTCTACATACATAATTCATTTGGTACGGCTTGTTTGTGCCAGATTCGTGCCAAGCATTTATATAAATATTATTAATATAAATTATTTGTTATAAGTTATAAAAGGAATAAACTGATTACATATGCTTATTTATAAATTACAGTTATATTAAAACGATTAAAAACAATTTTTAGCCTTTCAGAAAAGGTATACGAATTAATGGCATTCCATTTTTTTCCCACTAGAGGTCGATTTGCAATAAACATCCAGGTATTTACTAGTACAGACGAATATTGACCGTTTTGATGTGTGACGAATGTGTATTGTAAGTAATAGATATGACTGTGTTATTATAGAATAATTTGTATTATATATATTATAGAATAATTTGTATTATATATATTATAGAATAATTTGTATTATATATATATATATATATTGCCATTACACAAATAATGAGATTTTTTATTAAGGTAATAATAAAAACTTTATAATATACTTTTTATTCGTAACGAATAGCGAAAGTGTTTAAGGAATTTCGAATTGTGTAATTAAAATTTATCCCAATATTATTTATCTTAACAGTTATTTGTTTATTAGAAAACGAATAATGAATACGTAATTAATTTTACTACCAAAGTACGGTATTAATAATAATGAAAAAATATTATGGCTATACTCCGGGACACAATGAAATATCAGGCAACGGCAGACTATGATTCTTTACACTACAGCATACACGATTAACGATGGACAATTTTCGAGAATACTTATTTGGGGAATATAATATTTTTCTAGAGGCATATACATATATTTCTTCTCTGTTATTAAGAACAACAAAATCCGTGTTTACAATGTGTAATAATAACGAAAAATGTATCGCAAATCTTATTGATTTTACTGAGGAAATTCCCCCTCATTAGCAAAGGATCCACTTCAATGTTGATACTATAATACAGTTCAGGTCAAAAATTTCTTGGGATTCGAATTGGAGAGGGCGTTGACTCTAAAAATTACAGCTGTCAGTTGCAGGCTCCGAAAAAAACGGTAAGTGTTTGCCTTTTTATTTACATAATTGTTATTTTATATTGTACTTAATACGTAGTCTTATAGTTATAGTTACGCTGGTTATTTTTATTTTAATTTAGATAAACAGTGTTTGTAGATATACGTAATACTTAATATACGTAAAAACTGTTATTTCGTTCGAATCTTGCAGCCATTGCTTTTGTATATAGTGGTAGGGAATTCAAATTTTTAATTGAGGTAGTTAGGTAGCTCTAACGTACAATTTATAGAGTAATACGCTTCACTGTTTCTATTAGATAGCGTAGTATTGACATTTAATTAATGTAATTTATTGATTTTATTAATTTAAAGTATCATGCCCCAAACTAGAGCAGCAAAGAAACGGGCACAAAGTGGCAGGAGTGCTGTGACTCGGGGGAGAACTGAGGGGGGGCGATTCTCCAACGCATCACAGCCTAAAAAAATGTGCAACTTGTGAAATGTTTGCCGAACTCTCTGGAACGGAACATGACATTGCCATGGGGGATGTCTTTGTGTGTGCGCGATGTAAGGAGTGTAAGGAAATCAGGCGTGAACTGATCGTTGTTATGGGCCTATATGAGAGTTTGAGGGACAGGGTGGATGCCCTCGAAAGATCTAAATTGAGGGGCCCATCAGGCTCTCAGCTGCCCACATCAACGCCAGAGCTTGCACTTGGTCATCCTGCAACACAGCGGCAACCCCCAAGGCAGAATGCGCTGGTCCCACAGGAACTAGTAGTTGTTGGTGACTCTATTGTCATGGAAACGGGAAACATGCTTTGTAAAAAGGATAGGTGGAACAGGACCAGGGTATGTCTGCCAGGGGCAAAGGTTGATGACGTTGTAGAGCGGATATCATCTTTTGTTTGTTTGTTTGTTTGTTATTTGGTTTTTAGCAGCATTAGCAACTGTAAGATCTGAAAATCTTACAAAAAATAAAATATTTTTTTTGACTTCTGAAGTTAGTTTTCCTTTTTGGATTCTTGCCGTTGGGAGAAATGTTAATAGCGTCAGTTTCAATAAACAAGAATTATCCAGTAAGGATTGTAAAACTTAAAAGGTAGGAAGAACGAAAAACAGGAAAATTAGCTTTGCATCCGTCAAAACAGAAAACTGACGGAGAATACTATGACAAACCCAGCAGGGGGTCCGGCGCTGCAAAAACAACTTAAGTTTTATGAGGGGTCACGCACCGGAAACGCATACGGCAAAACGCACACTAGTTTCTAAAAATAGATGCTATAGTAGCTAGTGTCACAATTTGTGGTTTTTCTGAAGTGCTATAGAGACAAGCTGTGATGACACAGGAGGAGGTGTTTTGATGCATTCGGCCTACATGAAAGAGCTCAACGGATGTTAACAGGTAGGAAATAAAAAAGGAGAGGGGTATTGTGAATCACGTGCCACTAGGCTGGCTGACCTGCCAACAAATGAAAGGATAAAAATGAATATAGGAAAGAGGTGATTGGAAGAAACCCACTGTGGGGAGGCGTGGAAAATTCAGGAGTAAGAGATTGTTTTTGGTCGGGTGAGGGGGAGAAGAAGTGCGGAGGGCAGGAAGAAGAGAGTGGGTCAGGGTCAGTGAGTTGGGCAGCAAGATGAGAGTGGGTGAGTGTCAGTGAGTTGGGCAGTAAGAGGAGAGTGGGTCAGTGTCAGTGAGTTGGGCAGTAAGATGAGAGGGGTTCAGTGTCAGTGAGTGGGGCAGTAAGATGAGAGTTGGAGAAGAAAAGAAAGGAATGAGTTTTTTTTAGATAGAGTAGCCGGTGGAGAAAAGTGGCTAAGTTTAATGTGTAGTCAGTATGAGGGGTAGATAAGCTTTAAGTGAACAGTTAAGTCAGTGATCTAATAAGTAGTGAGAGAAGCAGTCGAGTAAGTGGGAAGATGAAGTTGGAGCGCCGAAGTCGGTCAGACAGTCAGTCAAAGTAGACTGAGTTTCGAAGTGAGAGACGAACACGTGCCATAGAAAAGAGGGAAAATTTTTCAAGATCCTTAAA
Organism: Mastigoproctus giganteus; assembly: GCF_048544385.1. Taxonomy (NCBI): domain Eukaryota; kingdom Metazoa; phylum Arthropoda; class Arachnida; order Uropygi; family Thelyphonidae; genus Mastigoproctus; species Mastigoproctus giganteus. Next base: position 165,223,918 of record NC_143582.1, on the reverse strand, counting down.
GCAGATGAGAAGGAGTCAACTCCATTATGAAGGAACGAGATTGCCTGATATTCTGAGAGCAAGTACGCTGGAGCTGATGAAATCCGAAGCCGGACAAAAAGAGTACAGCCATTCTGATCAGATGAAATTAATGCGTCCATAAAGAAATACAAAGGTACCCAGGAAGGAATCCAGCATCTTATGTCGAACGCCCCCAGTGATTGTGAGATGCGACCCAGATAGAAAGGATCCCCTACTCGCTTAGAGAAGGATGTACCGTGAAGTCTGCCAAGTTATGTCAGTAAGTGATTAGTTTGTTTAAGTACTCTCACCATCACATCGATTATAGACACTTGATAACCAATTTATCAGAACTTTTGATTGAACACATATGTATAAGTAGTACTATATTGTAATGAATAAGTTAGTGAATGTTATGAACTGAAGGACATTACCCAGGGCAAGTCAATATATATAAATAAATTTTGGAAGGGAATAGATATAAAATTTTTGAAGTGATTGATACTTGTTAATATTTGGTTAAATAAGTGAATGACTAAGTATGAATTTTGGAAGGGGATAGACGGATGTCAGTAAACCCCAAATGTGCAAGTAGTTAATTGTAGAAATTTGATAGTATTGATTACCTAGATTAGAGAAGGTTGTAGGCTATAATCTGTTAGAAACCAGAGTAATGATTTATACTGAAATTAAGAGTATCGGAGCTTTATCAATTTGGAGTAGGAATTGTTTTGTAATGAAAGGAGAATGTTAATAGATTCTTTTGAAAGTTAATTGAACTCAGGAGTAAGGAAGTAGAAACATTTTGTTAGTTTAAAAGAGGAGATAGTTGTTTATGATTTATGTAAAGGAAATAGCCCTCCTTGAGTTTGCTCAATAGGCAAATTACTTTGCTCATTTACATTCTGTTATAAGAAGATGAAATTAAATCTAATTGGTCATGAGTTTAATAAATTTCTTTTGTTTGATGTATCTATGTAAAAGTGTCCAATAAACTGTATTTTTATTATACAACATTTGTGTGTCTCTTTGTTATTCTGAGAAAAAGCCTATCCAAAGGGAATTAAACTCATCAAGGAGATTTTCCCCTAGAACTTGGAATTTTCTGAAGTAAAATAGTCAGATTGCGCAAGTGGGGAGTTATTATAAAGGGGAGTTGTTAATAGGGGAATAAAAAATTAAATAATATATAAAAAAATAACATTTTCTTAAATTTCACCCCCCCCCACACAACTAAGGCCATATTGCTCCGGGATATGCAGTGGTCATTCCCTGACTTTTCCGCATCCTCCGTATTTGGTGGTGACGGGCTCGAACCCCGGATCTAATCAAGAAGCGTGTGCTTCGCACTGCTGCTCCTTCCCACCTGGCTACGGAGGCGCCTTTATATATCATCTTTTAAGGGCACAAAAGGTGATATAGTTGTACATGTTGGCACTAATGATATTAGGAGTAGGAGACCGTCAGAATTACTTAACAAGTACAGGCCACTGTTGAACAAAAGTCGAGAATTAGGGTTGAATTTGAAAGTGTCTGCAATTCTGCCCAGACACGATAGAGGGGAGTATATGATGAGAGCCTTGTCGATCAATTCGGCCCTGGAAAGATTGTGCAAGGCTCAAGGGGTAGAATTTTTTTCAGCCCGGACTGTACTTGTCAACAGGAGAGATTGCTTCTACAGGGATGGGATACACTTAAATAGAAAGGGTACAAGAATATTTGCTGATGCTATCTGATGCTGATGTTAGGTGGGTCGGAAAACTGCTAGCTTGGGGGGAGACAAAGACCAATAGATTGACAGTAGCCACTGGCAGAGGTGAAGGTGATTCTTGCACAACTTCTATTAGAATAAGTAGCGACGTGGAGCGTGGGGTGTTGGGGGTTTCAGGGACGGTTGGAAGTCATCCTGAAATAGGTGGGTATATGGGATGTGTTAGGGTAACTAAGAATAGGAGTAGGAGCATGTATGCTTGCATGTATACCAATGCTAGAAGTATAGTAACTAAATTTGATGAATTTGAAGTGTTGGCCAAGACAGCAGAGACGTGGTGTCACACAGATATAAGGAAAGCTGAACTGGAATTCGGGGAGTACAATGTGTACAGAAAGGATAGACAGGATAGAAAGGGAGGAGGTGTTATGCTGTTAATTAAGAAAAACATAAAATCAAAAGAAGTGTATCCAGTTGATGTAGATGAAGAGTGCACTGTTGAGTCAGTTTGGTGTGACATAAGCACTGCGAAAGCAAACATAAGAGTAGGAGTGTGTTATAGGCCTAATGACTCGAATGAGTACAATGAACAATTGTACAGAGAAATAGAGGGGTCTAATAAATCGGAATGTCTTATAATGGGGGATTTTAACTTCCCAGATATTGACTGGAAATTGTGGGTTGGTCACTCACACACTAGTCAGACTTTTGTGGATTTATTGGATGATTATTTTCTGCAGCAGCATGTTCGAGAGGCAACCAGAGAAAGTAATACTCTTGATCTGGTTATTAGCAGTGATCATTCGTGTATTAAGGATTTGCAGATAAGGGAACCAATAGGTGGCAGTGATCACAGTGTACTGATGTGGGATTTACGTAAAGATTTAATTACCATCAGGGGTAAAGGAAAGGGTTTTTGCTTCCGTAAAGGTGAGTACAGTGGTCTCAGACAGTTTTTAAATTCTGTATAGTGGGATCAACTGATGATGTTACCAACAGTAAATTCTAAGTGGGAAGCATTCAAGGAATTAATCGTGGAAGCAACTAAAAGTTTCATACCTATTAAGAAATATTGTTCAAAGTTTAGGCCTAAATGGTTATCTAATGAATTAATGAGACTCGTAATAGAGAAGAATAATGCATGGGATGCATATAAATTATCAAGCGACTCAGAAGCCTATGGCAGATATAAGCTAGTCTGTAATCAGGTGACAAAGGAGGTTAGGCAGGCGAAGGCAGATTAGGAGAAATCCTTGGCCAAAGATGCTAAGAAAAACAGCAAGGATTTCTTTACTTATATAAACTCTAAAAGGAAGGGGATGAATCTGATTGGTCCACTTGACATCGATGGTTCGACTGTTGATGATCCTGCTCACATAGCAAACAAACTGAATGAGTATTTTGCATCTACATTCACACATGAGGAATTATTAAGGTTTGAAAATGGCAGAAGGTTATCAAATTGTAGCAGGATACTTAATGATTTTGGAATAACTGAAAGCAAAGTGGAGGAGAAATTGTTGAAGTTAAACATAAGAAAAGCACCTGGGGTGGATGGGATCTATCCAGTTATATTAAAGGAGGCGGCAAAGCAACTAAGCAAACCCTTAGCCATAATTATCAGAGCGTCCTTGGACTCAGGGGAGATTCCCACGGACTGGAGATGTGCAAATGTATCCCCAATTCACAAAGGGGGATCGAAGGGTGACACGAGTAATTACAGACCAGTTAGTTTAACTTCTGTTCCGGGTAAAATAATGGAGTCACTGGTTAAAGATGCATTGCAGGATCATCTAGACAGGACTGCAGCAATAATTCAGACACAGCATGCGTTTGTTAAGGGAAAGTCTTGTCTGACAAATTTGATAGGATATTATGATGTGGTTACAAAGGAACTGGATGCAAAAAATAATTTTGATATCATATATTTGGATTTCAGGAAAGCTTTTGACACTGTTGAGCAAGACTATTGTACAGATTGGAGCAGAATGGTATTAAGGGTAAGTTGCTACAATGGATAAAAGGATGATTAAGTGGGAGAAGACAGAGGGTGGTAATCAGTGGGTGCTGCTCTTCTTGGACATTAGTCCAAGAAGAGCAGTATTTATCAATGATATTGATGAAGGTATATCAGGCTTAATGTCGACGTTTGCAGCTGATACAAAGGTTGGCAGGGTTGTTAATGACAGTAATGGCAGTGTGCTACTGCAACAGGATCTAGATAATTTGGGCAGATGGGCCAAGAAGTGGCAACTGAAATTTAACCTTGACAAATGCAAAGTACTGCATATGGGTAGAAGAAACCCCAGAGAAACGTACCAACTGTGTGGTACTACACTTAAGGTGGTACAAAATGAAAAAGACCTGCGAGTAACTGTGCAGTCAGATATGAAGTTTTCTGAGCAATGCAGACAGGCTGAGGGCTGATGACCCTCCTATGTGTGTGTCCAGTGGCACAATTTTAACTATGAGACACATTTTAATTGATTGTCCAGATTTTAGTAATATCCGTTGTATTGCTTTTAATCATCTGACTGAGCCCTATACACTCAGTCAGATTTTATCCGACAATGACAATGTGTCTGCTATTTTTAGATTTTTAAAATCAATAAATATTTTTTCTCGTTTATAAAATTTACATTTTTCTTATACTTCTTGACATGGTGACCTAATTAATTAGGTCACTGAAAGTTAAAATTTTTTTTATAAATGACATGGTCCTGGCGCATTATAGCCTTAGTAGCTAATGCGCCAATAAAACCAAAAACAAACAAACAAGCAGACAGGCTGCCAGGGCAGGTCATGGGGTTTTGTCAATGATATATAGGAATTTTGCTAGCAGGGAAAAAGAGGTGATTATCCCTCTGTATAAGGCAATGGTCAGGCCACGCCTTGAGTACTGCGTACAGGTCTGGAGGCCTCATTTTAGGAAGGATGTAGATTTACTTTAGCGTGTACAGAGAAGGGCAACAAGATTGGTGAGGGGAAAGAAGGGATCCTCTTACCAAGAGAGGCTTAAGTTCTGCAAATTGCAGTGGCTGGAGACTAGGCACCTGCGCGGTGATCTGATTGAGGTATATAAGGCCTTGAATGGGTTGAGCACGCTGAATTCTGATGGGATCCTTCCACTTGTTCAGATTACGAACCTAAGCGGGCATAAATTCAAATTAAGAAAAGACAGATGTAGAATAGATGTGCGGAAATTTGCCTTTAGCCAGCGGGTGGTTAATTGCTGGAACAAACTTCCATCTGTTGTTGTGGAAGTTGATAGGTTAAATAAATTTAAGGAGGAACTGGACAGACATTTGGAGGGAATGGTGTGATTTTTTTTTTTGGCTGATGCTGCATAAGCTCATACACTTGCTTTCTTGCATCACATGCCACTACTACTACTGCAAGCTTTTTTTTTTTTAACCATTTTATCTCTATTGACGGAATGCCGCTCTAACTCATTGTGCAATAAAAATGCAGTAACATTATTTAATGTTACAAATATCGATATCATCATACAACAGATTCATAATCTTTAATAGTGCGAATATCAAAACACGCAAAAAATATATTAATTTTGCCATTTTATTTTTATTTTTGCAGGTTTAATTAGAACAACTGCATTTCTGTTACAAATTTGTTGTATGGTGATATTTAAATATACTGTATATTTATTGTAACGATACAAAACAAATACTGTTTTTAAATAAAGTTTTCCTTTATACTCCAGAACAACCAGGAGAGTTTACAGATAGAGACTTACCTGTAACACACCACAGCATTATAAAATGCGTGGTGTGTGTGTTACAGATAGAAGCCGGGACTACGGCACGAAAATTATGTTGCACTTCTTTTTAAACTTGCTGCTTGTTAAAAATACTAATAACTTAAATAACCTTTAATTGAATTGGAGTTGTTCGTTTCGTAATAATGAGGAGGTGGATGATTACTAAGTGTTATAGGAGTGAAGTTTCAAAAGCAAAAACTAAAAAAAAAAAAATTAAATTAAATTAAATAAGGAAAATATGAAGAAAAGTATGCTGGACGCGTAGTTTTAATAGCACCAACTTCAACGAAGAAACTATGTTCCTAAAAATGGTTTAAAATATCCCAGAATTTTAATTTAAGGAGAGGTGTTGGGGGACGGAAAAGCTGTAGGCTAGGCGAGGGATGTCTTCTGAGGGGATCAGAATACAAGCCACCGTATGAGCATAAGATAGACTTGGTATTGTTGAAGCAGACTCTATCAATGGAATGACATCCGTAGTATTTCGATGTGCATCAAGGACATTAGTAATAACTGAATCTACAGCTGAACGAGCGAATTTACGGAATAGAGAGTGCGTACGTGGGAAAATCAGTGTCTAAAACTGAGGGTAGATGGAGAAATTCATAGCAATAACTGGGCTGTTTTGGAGTATGACATTTCAGGTCTTTTTTGCCTTTGATTAGACTAATGACTACATCTGAACATTGTAAATTCGTTAGAGACAGATGATAAAGTGTCTTCCTTATTTCTGCTCAGTTAAATAGATGTGATTGAAAGTAGTTAACATTGGAGACGATACGGCAGAGATGCTGTCCTGGCTCAGCAGTATACAATGGCCCTCAGTCGTTAGAGAGTCCAGTTGAAGTTTGTGGCTTGAAGAGTCAGAGGACACAACTGGCTCAATGCGAGCGAGGCTTATATGCTAATTTCATGAATGATTTTCTTGAAAGAGGAAGTCAGGAATCTATGCGTGTGTGAGAGAGAGCTGAGGGATCAAGATTTTGGAAAGGCAGATAAAGGCATCCACTTCTGCTAAGGACTGATTAATAGATTAGCCTGAGAAGGCAAGTTTGAAGTTGATGTAAAAAAAAACCCTACAGATTACTTGTCTGAATTAACCTAAGAATAAAACAAGACAAAACAAGATCTGTGTCCGCCTGTAAATCATCAAGCAGTGAAAATCAGTGGATCAGCTAGAGTTTTATTCACCACTGGCGATACAGGAATGGAATTGCTGGAGTTCAATTGCAGAGAATTGCGCTTTAGTTTCCAATCGCCGAACGAAAATTTTTTTTTCGATTTTGGTTTTATTTTTCCAGTTTTTTGACAGTACCAGTGTCATAACTTAAGAGAGTCAACGTATTTAATTATGAGAGGTCAACATACGTATTTAACGTTGTAAGTCAGCGTATTTAGTTATGATATCCTAATTATAACTATATGAAGAACAGACACATTTTGAAATGATAGTCGATTTTACCATAGTGGATTTGTGGAAACTGGAGGAGCCCCAACCCTCGAAGCTTAGAGAGGGAGAGAAAGAACGTGGTTATTAGTGGGAAGCCACAGGTAATTCAATGTATTGAGATAGTTAGGGATTGATCAGAAAGCTTCGCTACAGGTAATCAGCTTACCTACTTGATCTAACACCAGCAGATGCCCGTTGTGGAGGATTATCAAGCAGAAATTTTTTTGTGATTCTGTACGATGAAATCTACCAGATCAGCGGGAAAGCATGTTCTATACGGCATGCTGGTAGAGGCTATTTGAAAGATTTTTCAAAATTTCCAATGTATAGAATGTGTTGAAGCTGGGGGGGGGGGGTTGGAAGGGAAACTTGAACACATCCTGCTATAAAATGTAAAGTGTGTTGTAATCATAATATCCGTGCGCTTTATTTTGGGCTATATTCTATGTTATAAGATAAAACATATTTCTTGGCCTAAGGGTATGAAGGAGTTTATTTACGCATGGGTAATGCACACACACCATTTCTACTACCAAGGTAGTTTTAATGCATGGTTTTAATTATATCTCATATTGTGAATACCTTCACAGTGATTGGCATGGTATTGCACTACCTCGAATTAGCAACGCTTCACCTATGGAGAAGACTAATGTTGCTTATTCTCGGCGGATACCACCATCCAGAATTATTTGTTATTTGGTTTTTAGGAGCATTAGCAACTAAGGCCATGCTCCGGGGATATTCGGTGGTCATTCCCTGACCTTTCCGCATTCGGTGGTCACGGGATCGAACCCCGGTATAATCAAGAAGCGTGTGCTACGCATTACTGCTCCTGCCCACCTGGCTACGGAGGTGCCCTCCCCCAGAGGCCGTTTAAAAAGTGATATGGGATAAAACACTGTGTTATCCACATACTGTCCCTGTTAGACTTAGGAAAGCAAAAAAGTGTAAGAAAGTGGCAGTAGGAGAGGAAAAAGAAGAAGAAATGCCGTCGAAAGAGGAAAGGGACAGTTACATCTCACACTCGCTCGCTGAACTAAACCACCCATAAATCCCCCAAACAGGCAACGCTTCCCCATTAGAGAACACTGCTATTACCTATTCGCAGTAACGAGGGCCCCATCAACATCCCTCCCCCAGACGGCACCGTTTCGAAACTGATTGGCTTCTTATCGTTGGGTAGGCAGATATCCTGGTTTGAAATAGTGACAACCCAGTTATGAAATATAACTCCACAATGTGCCTGATGGTGTAGCTGTCATTTGTGGAGCAATGGATAGCGCGCGGGCTTGTGATGCAAATTGATCTCAGATGCACTCTCGGATAACACACACACACACACCAGCCTGATGGTGTGCGTTGTTGGGGTAATCATTAAATTATGCATTAAAACTACATTGGTAGTAGAAATGATGTGTGTGTGCGCGCGCGCGCGCATTACCTATGCATAAATAAACTCCTTTAGGTTATAAGGTGTTTAGAAAGGAATACGTGGTAAATATAAATGAATTTCCTGCCTTATTGTCGATTCTTAGTATAAATGATCAAATGTAACTAGTGGTTGATAATTCTACTCTCCCTTTATTGATTTTTTTTTTTTTTGAAAAAAAAAAATAAATAATACAATAGTTAGGAAGCTTATTATTGGGAATGGCTTTGTTATTAGTTTTTAGGAGCAGCAGCGATTTCTGCTGAGTTGTGTATTATGTCAGTACATAATGTATATTCACAGGCTGATTTCCATGTTGCGCTGACTGAAAAAGCCTATCTCTGCCCCCTGAAATCGGATAATTACAGCCCCGATTGAGATGACCTTTAGAAATTTCTCCATTCATCGACGGGACTTGAACAACCCAGCTCTTTCCAAACGACTGAAAAGTAGAGAAACCACTATACTATCACTGAGGACTCGGAATGGCGTTTACAGATATGATAAATTAATCACTAAGTGCTGTGTATTACCTGTAGTCTAATTACTTACTTCCATATAAAAGTTCCAGTAATTACGTTTGCTATATAATGAACTCGAACATTGCGAATGTCGCTTGAGATATACAGTAGGCTGAACCATGAACTGTGTTACAGTAATGAGAGGATTAGAACATGGTGTTACAGTCAACAGCAATTACATTTGCGCATTAGTGCAGCATATAGTATTTTGTTTTAATATAAATAAATCTTTATTTGTCCTACCAAATATAAATATAGTAGTACATTGGTAAGTGACAAATTCCATTCATGGCAGAAAATTCCAGGGGATTGACATAACATGAAATACAAAAGAATAGTTAAAATATAGAACGAATAGCTTAGCACTACATTTCTGTCTATAGTCCTGTCAATTGTAGTACAAAATGTTCAGCCCAACAATACATCCGATGAAACGACTAATGCGAGATATATACACTTGTTCAAATAAACACACCCCCAGTTGCTGACATAAATACACACAACCGCTAGGCAACAGTAGCCTGAGCGAACCACACCGCGGTTTGTTTCCTATATTTCGGATATTCTGTAAGTCTCTCAAGATCGATTCCTGTAAGTGATAGGCTGTGAATTGAGTCTGACGGCTGGTATAAACCTAACGGCCATCTTCAGTCTGTTGGCTTTTTCTTCTTCTTTTGTATAATATCTTATGTAAGGCGGCTCCCAAACACTAGTTAAACAACGCCGTGGCACACTGTGATGTTACAAAAACTCTGCAGAAAGGCCAGAAATGTGTGTAATGCTATATTTGTGACGTGTATGTGTTTGTTATGTTGTTTAGTTGTTTCTGGCCGTTTTGCTATCAGGAAGCAACAAGCACCAGGTGGTGCGTCCTGATACCCGTCTACGCCGCGAGGAGGCGGGCCACAACTGAGCGCGAACCGCAGCAAACCTCGAGTGTCACGTACTGAATGTCGAAATCATTCAAAATATGAGCAAATAAAATTAAATTTAACAGTAAATTAATAAAAAATCAGAAAAATTAAAGATAAAAATAAAATTCAGTAAAAATAAAGATAAAAATAAGTTAATAAAATGGGAAAAAAAATAATAATAAAAAAAAAAATCATCAAGCACCAGTGTAAGGTGGTGCCAGCAGATGACCCCGCCTCAGGACTAGCTTGAGGTTAGCAGGAAATAGAAGTCAAGAAGACACAGTGATGTCACTCGGCGTCATACACATTTGTTAACAAACTGTCCAAGTCAAAGATGGTGGTGATGAAGATGGTACTTGAGCTAAAAAAAATGGTGGTAGTGACGATGGTGGTGGTATCACTAGATGGCGATTAGCATTAGCATTAGTAGAGGCATTTGATGCAAGAAAGCAAGCTTATGCAGCATCAGCCAACAAAAAAAAAAAAAAAAAACCCACTTCCACTTCACCCCTCTGTTCGTTCAAAATACCTGTCCAGCTGAGCCTTAAACTTATTTAGGCTATCAACCTCCACCACAAGGGATGGCAGTCTGTTCCACCAACCAACCACCCGCTGGCTAAAGGCAAATTTCCGCACGTCTATCCTACATCTGTCTTTCCTCAATTTGAATTTATGCCCTCTCAGGTGATTTTTCTGAGCTAGAGGAAGAATCCCATCAGCATTGAGCATGCTTAAACCATTCAAGGCTTTATACACCTCTATCAGATCACCTCGCTGGTGCCTAGTCTCCAGACACTGTAATTTGCAAAACTTAAGCCTTTCTTCGTAAGAGCACCCCTTTGTTCCATTCACTAATCTTGTTGCCCTTCTCTGTACTCGTTCCAGCAGCTCTACATCCTTCTTGAAATGAGGCCTCCAGACCTGTATACAGTACTCTAGGTGTGGCCTGACCATTGCCTTATACAATGGAATAATCACCTCCTTATCCCTGCTGGAAAAATTCCTGTATATCATTGACAATACTCCATGAGCTACTCTTGCAGCTTGTCTGCACTGCTCAGAGAACTTCATATCTGCCTGCACAATCACCCCCAAGTCCCTTTCATTCTCTACCACTGTCAGTGTAGTACCACAGAGTTGATACGTTGCTCTGGGGTTGCTTTTTCCCATGTGTAGTACTTTACATTTGTCAATGTTAAACTTCATTTGCCACCTCTCAGCCCATCTGCTCAACCTTTCCAGATCCTGTTGCAGCAGCATAGTGTCAGTAGTGTCCTTGACAACCCTGCCAACCTTTGTATCATCTGCAAACTTGGACATTAAGCTTGATATACCATCATCAATACCATTTATAAATACAGAAAACAATAATGGACCCAACACTGAGCCCTGAGGGACTCCACTAATAACATTAGTCCACGATGAGCAGTGTCCATTGATTACCACTCTCTGTCTTCTCCCCCTCAACCACCCCTTCATCCATAGCAGCAATTTGCCTCCAATGTCACACAGCTCCAATTTGTGTAGCAGTCTTCCATGTGCAACAGTATCAAAAGCCTTTCTAAGATCCAAGTATATAATATCAAAGTTATTCCCTGCATCCAGTTCTTTTGTGACTGCATCATAGTATCCAATCAAGTTGGTCAGGCAAGACTTCCCCTTAACAAAACCATGCTGTGTCTGAGCTATAACTGAAGTCTTGTCTAAATGATCCTGCAGTGCTTCTTTAACCAGTGCCTCCATTAATTTTCCTGGAACAGAAGTTAAGCTCACAGGTCTATAATTACTTGTGTCAGCCTTTGATCCTCCTTTGTGAATTGGGGTCACATTTGCACATTTCCAGTCTATGGGTACCTCCCCTGAGTCCAAGGAAGCTCTCATAATTATGGCTAAGGGTTTGCTTACTTCCTTTGCTGCCTCCTTTAATATAACTGGATAGATCCCATCCACCCCGGGTGCCTTTCTTGTGTTTATCTTCAACAGTTTCTCCTCCACTTTACTCCCAGTTATTTCAAGATTCTGTAGCTTACTGCTAGAGTTGAATACACCTCTGGCATTCCCCTTGCTGAATAACTCCTCATGTGTGAATGTCGATGCAAAATATTCATTTAGTTTGTTAGCTACCTGAGCAGGATCATCAACAGTTGACCCATCGATATCAAGTGAACCAATCCCCTTCCTTCTAGTGTTGACATAAGTAAAGAACTCTTTGCTGTTTTTCTTTGCATCCCTTGCCAAGGATTTCTCGTAATCTGCCTTCGCCTGCCTAACCTCCTTTGTAACGTGGTTGCATATCAACTTGTATCTATCATAGGCTTCTGTGTCATGTGTTAATTTGTATGTATCCCATGCATTTTTCTTCTCTGCCATATGCCTCATTAGTTCATCTGACATCCATTTTGGCCTAAACCTTGAACAATATTTCTTAGTTGGTATGTAAAGCCTAGTAGCGATGATAGTGATGCTGGTCTGGACTGGAGAAGAGGCAAATTGGGGCACTACTGATCATTTGTCCACGTCTGGCAAAGGCTTTATGTGCAAAATCTTGCAGAAGATGAAGTTTTTCTTTGGAATTCAAAAGAGAAGACTCTGCACATACACAGAGCAGACAGAGGCTGACGAAGATCCAACTAATGTGGACAGGTGAAAAGAACATGCTGCCAATCTTCTGGGCTGCCACAGTTACAGAGGCGAGAATCAGACAGGTTAAACATAGCAAGTTTAACCTGTCTGAACATAGTTAAACATAGGATGTTGGCCAAATCCACCAAATCCCTGAGGATGTTGGCTTTTATCCTCTGGGATTTGGTGCCTCTTAAGCCAGATGGCGGAATGTGCCATTCACATAGCTGCCAGAAGCAAGGTAATGAGATCACGCCAGTCATCATCTTTATTGTAGTTATCAATCGTTCCCAGGCAAGGAGATCTGGTAAACTGTAGATTAAGCTCAGCAAGCTGCATGGTCCTTAACTGATGGGTGAGATGGTGTTTATGGTTTTCCCACTTCACCAGCCAGAATTCAATAGCATATATTCTCCCAATGTGGGGTAGGGGTGTCTGACCCCATACTTCAGCGCCATACAATATGGCTGAATACACAGTGGTTCTTATATATCGTACAATTGTAGTTTGTTTCACGTGCAAGAGGTGCTGTTTGATTGTCCAACTTAAGTAATTTTTTTCTCTTTACAAGCATGCCAATTTGAGACGTGAATATAAGTTTAGTGTCAAATGTTATTCCCAGATCTGTATGAGTTTTGACAATCGGGATCATTTATATAAATATTAGTAACCCGATGAGCTGGCGTGTTTCTGAGATCTTAAAGTGGCGTGAGTTTTGTTTTAATGTTTAAATAAAAAGGTTTAAGAAGATTCGAAATTATAAAAAGTCCACCAACATTAATCTCCTAGTCCTAGAGTCCTAGTTTAGAACCAAGAAGGGCCAAAATATTTTTCTAGAGAGTATTGATTTCTCATTTGCAAGAGTTGCTACATAAGGGAGCCTCACAAGTATTGTGTCAGTTTTGCACTCCAAATAAAATTGCTTTTTTTCTTTGTCGTTTATTTAATATTTCAGATATGCTATCTTTCGCCATCACTCATACTGCAGATTTAAGTGTGTTTCTTCCTTCTGATGAAATGGTGTTTCTATCGAATCCGCTATATCACGATGGCGGCATCTCATTACGAATGAAAGGTAATAATTCTTTTTGAAAAGGAATACTCTTTTATTTGTAACGCTCCGAAAAGGCTGTTCATCACAACGATTCGCTCTATCGTATCCAAGACAATGGGTGTGAAACGAAAATATTCTCACAAAACAAAAGTACAGTATATATATCTACATAATTATTCTCCTTAATAAGATCGATATCATTTCGGAAAATCTTTTTCAATTGCAAACTTGGAAAATATTTTCTCAGGCGGAGAGAGTAAGATTTTATTTGATGAGTTATTTCCCATTTTTCAGTCACACAATATGCAAATCGTCCCTAGAACACACTTTTGTACAAACATAATATACACTGGGGCAATGTAGCAATGTAGTACTGGTCGCTGGTGCGCCTGAAACCCAACAACAAGCATAAACATGTGAAATACAAAAAAAAAAAAAAAAAAAAAAGAAGAAAATAAGAAACGCAAAATATCTTTCGCTATTGTAGAACACATTGTTCTGTATTTTTATGAACTTTAACAATGTCTTTTTAGCATTGTTAAAAATTATTCTACACTCTCCCAGAGATGCAGAACATATTGTGCTTGAAAAACAGCTATTGGTCTTTTATCTTTTTAATTATATAATATCGGTGTAAATACACCGTAGTTAACCCATATATTTGAGCTACGATTGTAGCGTAGAAGGCATCGTTTTAAATGTATCTCATAATGTGGTTGCCTTCACAACAAGATAGCTACTATTGAATTACTTCAAATAAATAACGCTTCTCTAGTAGAGAAGGCTACTGTTATTTATTTTCAGCGGTACCACCACCCAGACGATCGTTTCGAAGCTTTTTGCCTTCTACGCTACAATCGTAGCTCAAATATATGGGTTAACTATGGTGTATTTACACCGATATTATATAGTTAATTATCAAAACCCATAAGGATTATGCCTAGTGCATTTAATTTTCCAAATACATTACCACCACACCCTTCTGGCATCTCTCATAATGTGGATATAACTTCGCAACTGAGATGGCTTGTTGTATTACCTGGGTACCTATCCGCCTACTGATGACGAAACCAAAAAGCTTCGAAACGATCGTCTGGGTGGTGGTACCGCTGAAAATAAATAACAGTAGCCTTCTCTACTAGAGAAGCGTTATTTATTTGAAGAAATTCAATAGTAGCTATCTTGTTGTGAAGGCAACCACATTATGAGATACATTTAAAACGATGCCTTCTACGCTACAATCGTAGCTCAAATATATGGGTTAACTATGGTGTATTTACACCGATATTATATAGTTAATTATCAAAACCCATAAGGATTATGCCTAGTGCATTTAATTTTCCAAATATCTTTTTAATGCATGTGCCGTAATCCCTGACACAAACAAGCTTATATTTATTCTTGCTAAGCTTATATTTATTCTCGCCAAAATCTAAGCTTATAAGGTTCACCATACTGTGTACGTAAATTGTACAGAAACACAATACAACGAGCACTTTCTACGGTCATTTGCGTGTTTTTGAGGCTGGATGGGAACCGAGGACCGCGAAACTTTTTGCAATCCAAAAAACACGAAGTCATTTTAACACTACTTGGAAATTCGAGTATTTTTTGGTAATTTTAGTAGTAATTATAATATTAATCACTATTAAGAAGTTAACAGTTACAAAAAGCGTAGCAATATACACTGAGTGGCCACTTTATTGGGAGCACATACCCTTTTCATGAAATGGTGTGTTTCTTCAGTAACAGCATCACATGTTTGTACCATGCGATATAAAGCAGGTGGGCAGTTACGTTAGGACGTTGAATTTGTGCAGTTCAGTGCAAAAACGGGTAAAACGAAAGATCTAAGTGACGCAGGTATCAGTATCTTGGAAAATGCAACATCGCTGTAGTTTTCACGTATGGTTGTGTCTTGGGTGTATGTCGAGATTGGTCCAACAAACAAATAGCATCCCGCCAACAGCGATCCGGTGGCTGGATTCGGAAACAGCTCTTTGATGCCGAAGGCCAGGGTCTCTGAGAGGAATTTTATCAGGGGGTACAAAGTTTCTTTCGGGCCCCCCTTTCCCTTCTCCATTAGTCATCCTGTTTTTATCCACTACAGTTTTATGCCATGAGCTGTAGCCTGTAAGGCCAAAAAAAGGCATGGAAGATGAGAGAGGGGTGGAATGGAGTGCTCTGTTGATTTTCTGCATTTGAGGCCTTATTCTCCTATACTCCCTATATGATAAATTTAAATAAAATAAAAGAGGATCAGAGAGAAGAAAGTACATTTGATTTGAAGTGTTTATGCTACAATACAGAGAAGGAGAAAGAATTCACATTGAAACATCCTTTTATATTGCAATGCAGATCAGATCATCAGAAGACATAATTATTAGTAAAAAGTAAAAAAAAAAAAAAGTAGATAGCCTTAGTATTTACTTTAAAAAAAAAAAAAAAAAGAGCTTTCCTGGCCTTTTTTGTGAAAAATTTCGAATCACAGCATGAAAATTAATTGTTCTGGCAATGTTTGATTCAATACTTAGCCTAGCCAAATCCACAAGACGTTCCTGAGACATTGCAGACCCTTAAATAATTCTTAATCAGCTTGAGTTTGCTAAATGACCTCTCTGCAGAAGCTACTGTTGCTGGAATTGTTAATAGTATTCTTAAGCTAACACAAACATTTGGAAACTAGTTCTTGACAAATTTCCAAATGCAAACTACTTCTAACACAAACTAGTTCTCGCTAAGCTAGGTAACATTCTCTGTGACTATTGCCTTTTTCATGTTTTTGGCTCCTGTAGGAAATTTTCCGCCACTTCCCAGTAGAATCCCAGCCTTCAGCAGATACCAGTGCAAATTTAGACGCAGAGGTGCTAGTCTTGAGACTATTGACTGTCTTGTGCCGACATGGAAAGCAATATAATGCTTGTTTCTGTTGACTCCAGACAAGCCAGTCTCTTACATGTAGTTCTCCATTGTGCTTTGAAATTTGAATATGCTTTCTGGAAAAACTTGATTGCAGGTATCTTTTGCAAATGTTTTAGGCAGAAGGATGTGACCATTCGTAACATACTTTTCTATTTCCTTTTGAGATGGAAACTCGGTTGTGATACATCCAATGTCAAGGCCTACATTATGATTACTCCTCTCGTTTTCCAAATTCACTTCCACATTCGCCTGTATGTCTGTTTATTTCTGTTTTCCATTTTCATTTTCTGCATCTGCCCCTTCATCAAAATCCTGTGCATGATTACCCAAATCAACTGCTCCTTGTTTGGGGATGATGTTTCCAACAGTTTTTTCTTGCTCGAATTCTATAGGTAAGTTCAATTAAAAAATTTTTGAAGCCACACTTAATCCAAACTGAAATAGCGTTTGTTGACCCCTGTTTTCATTTTCCTCTCGTTCTTTCTTGCCTTTTATTTTCTGGGCTCCTGATTTGTGAGAATACATTTTGGAGAGATGATTTATAATTTATACTTTTATATCTGAAAAAATAAGACAAAAATGTTATATACTAATAATTTAGTAGTAGTAGAAGTAGTGGTAGCAGATTAGTATTAATAGTAGTAGTAGAAGGCAGATTAGTATTAATAGTAGTAGTAGTAGAAGTAATGGTAGCAGTCTACCACTGCTTCTACTACTACTAGAAGTAGAAGTAGTGGTAGCAGACTAGTATTAATAGTAGTAGTGGTAGCAGACTAGTATTAATAGTAGAAGTAGTGGTAGCAGATTAGTATTAATAGTAGTAGTAGAAGTAGTGGTAGCAGACTAGTATTAATAGTAGTAGTAGTGGTAGCAGACTAGTATTAATAGTAGTACTGCTATAATTAACGGGCCATACTCCAATATACGGTGCCCCCTTGTAATTGGTTGTCAGAACGGGGGGGAAAGCAGTGATTGACAGGTTTTGATCCCGCCTACTGACTGCGTCCCCTCTTCGTTTCACGTGGATGTCACGTGACACGACGTCACTGGAGCGCGCTAAATGCTGCGTATATTCTTTCTTTTGAATGTTGGTTTTTAGTGCGTACGGAGGTGAGTTGTTACTTCTTCATTTTCTGGTTATTGCCTCGTGGTTTTCAGTTTGTCGTTATCCCGTTCCATCCTGCTGGTAAACTGTTTCTTTGTTTATTGCTGCTGTGAGGTGAGTTTAGTTTGTCTTGTATTTCTGTGTTATTTTCACGTATTATTAACGTAGTATTGTGTCCGTTGCGGTTTTTTTTTAAAAAAAGAAAAAATTCTATGTTGCCGTTTTGTGCTTATGCAAAGAGCAATTTTATTGTTCGTTGCACGTGTTAATTCACATGTATTAGTGGCCATACAAAAAAAATGTATATTGGGAATTACGTTTTTAATTAATTGTCTTTCGTTTGTGTTTAATTAAAAATGGTAGGTTACCTTTTTGCGGGACTTCGCCAGTTATTTGTCGAAAATTGGTCGTTTGCTGCGTCTCATTATATATTTTTTCGTTTTGAAGAATGTTTTTCAATTAGGAATTACGTTTTTAATTGTCTTTCGTTTGTGTTTAATTAAAAATGGTAGGTTACCTTTTTGCGGCACTATGCCAGTTATCTGTCGAAAATTGGTCGTTTGCTGCGTCTCATTATTTCTTTTTCGTTTTGAAGAACCTTTTTCAATTGGAATTACGTTTTTAATTGTCTTCGTAACCTACCATTTTTAATTAAAAATGGTAGGTTACGAAAGTTAATTTTTAATTAAAAATGGTAGGTTACCTTTTTGCGGGACTTCGCCAGTTATTTGTCGAAAATTGGTCGTTTGCTGCGTCTCATTATTTTTTTTTTTCGTTTTGAAGAACGAAATTAGTGTGTTTAATTTGCAATTATTTTGGCTGCTGCTCCGAAAAAATTACTGTTGCCGATAATTTCGTTATTTTTCGGTTCCGCCATACTGTTACGTCGCGTGACATTCGCCACGTGCAGTTGTCGAGAAGAAGAGGGGGAACGCAGTGAATGGGCGGAGTTACGAACCGTACGTCACTGCTTTCCCCTTCTTCTTCTCGACGTAATTGTCAAAGGGGCACCGTGTTCTGGAGTATTACCAATTAACGTGACGTACATTGTCATTTAAGAGAAGATGCTACTACAGCTAAGTTCAAGTAATGTCAACTTCCACCAGCTAGCGATTAAAGCCATTCCGATTTTTAATATTGTATATTAATATACACTTTACCTTTTCATGATTCACGTACAAATTGCATACCTACTTAAGTTTCTTTGTAGCACAAAATCATCAGCTTATCAGAACGTACAACATGGATTGGTGGACACCGTCGAACACACCTAGAGTTACTTTGATAGTAGCAGCAGCGCAGACGAGTCTCGCCACGAGATCCATTTCCGTCTCCACAGGCGATTCATAAACGATAGATTTGAGGGTCCCCACAGAAAGAAATCAAGGCTCGATAAATCACGTGAGCGTGGGGGGCCAGGCAACGGGTCCACCACGGCCAATCCATCGACGCCCAAAACGCCTGTTCAAATGGTCACACCTTCCATAATGGGCAGGCGCCTCCGTCATGTTGAACCCAAATGTTGCGTCTCACATTTGCTGGAACATCGTCAAGTAACGCTGGTAGAACTTGTTCAAGAAAGATCCGATATTTAGCGGAGTTCATGCGGGAGGGTAACAGGTATGGGCCGACTAAGCAGTCACCAACCATACCTGCCCACACATTTATTGCGAAGCGATGTTGTGCCGCATGGGGGCGCACACCGTGTGAGTTGTCGTGTGCCAACACATGAGCATTATTCTGATTGAATAAGCCTTCCCGAGTGAAATAAACCTCATCCGTGAACAAAACATAGGCAGGAAAATTCAAGTCTTGAACACTTTCTTGGAGAAACCACTGCGCAAAAGCCACACGTGCAGGATGATCTTGGGTGAGCAGTAACTGAACCCTTTGGAGATGAAAGGGGTGTAAGGAATCGTTGTGCCAGACACGCTGTACACTGCAACGAGACACTCCTAAGGCAGAGGCAACGGCACGTGTGCTGGTAGTAAGATTATTCTGGACGGCATTCCACACACTTTCTTCCATGGCGGGAGTTCGCATCGAACGTGGTCTGCCCGCACTACTCCTGTTACCTCTAAATGACCCATAATCGCACAAATTTTGATGCACACGCGCAAACAAACGGTGGTCCGGTACATGTCTGTCTGGGAAGCGTTCTCCATAAATTCGTTGAGCGGCTCGTCCATTGCCCTCTGCTAATCCATACTCTAGGTGCATGTCTGCCAGCTCACAGTTCGTATATCGATGCGGCGACGACTACTACTCTTCGTGCGGCGACTTGAATGAGTAAACCAGAAATTTTCTCTCTCGCGAACTGATGAACAGCGCCGTCTACTGACTTACGGTGACGTTTCCGGTTATGGGTTCCTATGCGATTCACATTCCTTTAGATGTTACCTACCTCCCCTAAACGTTTGTACCAATATTTTTGAGACACTCTGTAGGGGTGTCGCAAAATAAATTAAATTACTTAGGGGCGCCGTTATTATAAAAAAGGTTGAAACCACTGTGATATGATGATATATGTAATTTAATTATATCATTTGAATGATATTATGAGTATATTCGAAACAGTGGAATGATTTGTTATAATCGAAAGATTGAAATGATTTGTTATAATCGATTATAACCTCTCGTTTATACCCATTAATATGAGGAAAACTAACAAATCTTAAAGGATGAATCTTTAAGCTTGCAAAGAGCATAATAATTCACATTTTACTTGATTAAATTTTTCTGAAATAAATCTACTTATGTTAATTTATTTTTGATCACAAAAAAAAAAAAAAGAAATAATTCATTTTAACAAGAAAAGATTCATTTTAATAGACTTAAATGAAAAAGAAAAAATAAATCAATACTGTTGCAATTAAAAAAAAATACAGAATGTATGCACTATTATATACGCAGTTTTAATTTCCTTGAATGCGGTGCTGGCGCGGATATTGCATTTCAGATCTATAAAATACCTTTATAAAGTTTTTGGATATATGATACAAACACTTTATAAAGTCGCAGTAAAATAAATGAATTTTCTGTTTATACTCCGCGACAACCACACGGTCAGGAGGAGTTAGGCGTGGTTATTTTATAAGTGAGTTATGTCTGTCATGTGATTGTCTGTTGCTATCTCGGAACAAGATTAAACCTATAATTGAACCAAAAATAAGCCTTTTGTTAAGATATAATTAATATTAAATATACTGTATTTAACTTAATTTCATTAATTAATTCACAAATTCATTTTGCGTAACCTAATGGTCAAGCGCGAAAGGGTAGTAATGTACTCGCGCTCGGTTGCCTGGCTGCAGTGCGGTTAATGATTGTATTCTTTGTAAAAGTAATTAATTGTTAATTTCCCTGACTGTGTCTCTAAGTATAAACAGGAACTTTTTACTTTTTTAAAATATATATTTCTACAATGTACAAAATTGGGTGTATTTACACTGTTTACCCTAACCGTCACTAGATGGCTGCACCATATGTAGCGTTTCATCATCTATTGAACAACTAATCATATCAAGCAAATGTCGGTACAGGTTTGTAGGAAAAAGAATAATGTGGGAAAGCACGCTGTATTTGTTCATCCTTGAAAAGTGCGTTCAAAAATTTATTATTATTATTATTTTGAGTATATGGGGTTATTTATGAACGCACTTATCAATGATGAACAAAGCACTAATATATTCGCACTAATATTCCAGGAATATTAGTGCGAATGGTCAGTAAAAATAAAAGATTTTGTACAGTGCAGCATAATATTACATTTCGTATTTGATAAATATAAACAGAGTAGTCACTTTATTAAGTACACCCAGAAGGCCCTCGTAAGTAGCACAGTTGGTAGAATCGCCGTCCTCTCCACACCGTGTGGAAAAGAGTTCAGTTCGAGTTGCGTCGATGACGTGAGGAATTTTTATGGGCCTTTTTCACAACGTGGCTGAGTTAGTCGGTCTCAGGCGAGGGTAGCATGACGCCCCTCCCCCGGAAACTGGGGTTTTTCGTCCAGCAAACAGAAAATTGACCACAGAATGCACACAGTTTGCAGGCATTATACACGGAACAATATGTCCTTAGTAGCTGATGCTGCTAATACAACAATAACAACACCCAGGAGTGTGCTTAATTTTGTTAATAAGGGACTCGCTTGAGAATAATTTCAGCTAAGAGTCATCCTCAGTTTAAAATTGTCTGTCAAATTTTATCAAACAAATTTTTTTAACAAGGGGGTTCGTGCGCCCATTTCAGTATACCCCAGGTACACCTACCTCATAACGAATAGGTCCCCATGTAGGCCCCCCCCCCCAGACCAGCCTGGTTTCGTTGTGGCATGGTCTAAACTGCTTACTACAGTTTTTGAAAATTGGATGTTCGTGAATCTTTACTTACTCAGAAGAACTCGAATTCAAGTGCTCATTTCGATTGAGATTTGGTGACTGGAGAGGCCACCGTAATGGGCTGAATTCACTCTCACGTTCTTGAAACCAGTTCTTTACAATTCTGGCTTTGTGATATGGACAACCCTGTTGGAAGAATCCATTCGCAGAAAGATACACTGCAGCTACGAAGGGATGCGCCTAGTCGGAAAAGAATTTCCACATAACTTGCATACAAATTTTGCTTCAGTGGTATCGAGGGATCCAATATACATCACGATAACACTTCCTACACCCGTTACACCGTCGCCACCAACTCACATTGACACATGCAGGTGGGGTCTATAGATTCATGCTGTTTTTGTCATATTTTGGTCCTTATAAAATTTGGTTTCTGCGTGAAACAGCAGGAACCAAATTTAATCGCCTTAATTTTTGTTAACAACTGTGGAACCCAGTTCGGTTGTCGGGTTCCACTCCTTATCCAATCAGTGATAAGGTACGACGTGTTGTGCTCCTGAAATGCCTACTTGGTTACCACTGTTGTATTGGGTTGTTATTTGATTGACTATAGCCCGGTGTTACCTTGTGCAAGTCTTGTCACCCTCCGTTAGCCTCTCGCATAAACAAAAAGTTTTTTCTACAGGATCGCCGGTGGTTTGATGTTATTTGGTTATTGGACCAATATCGATATACCCGAGACACAGTCGTATGTGAAAACTGTTGCAGGGTTGTAGTTTCCGAGATACTGATACTGGCAGGTCTGTCGCCGACTACCATGCTACGTTCAAAGTCACTGAAATACACTAGTGTTCAAAGAAAGTGCATCACCTAGGAATTTCATATTTTTAACCCTTTTTTGCGATGGTATGTTACATTAATGACTAGCATCACAAATAGAAATATAAACAAAAGATATTTATTAATAGTTAAGGCAAAGCTAAGTAATATTTGACAAGTGCTCTCAAAATATTCCAAAACGATCAATTGCAACCTTTATACAACAGTTTTGGTAAACACGACAATTATGGCTGAAATGTTTTCAGAAGCCTTCAGTTTGCTTCAGTTTATCATTTTAAATGGAAAACAAATGAAAAGTTCACCAGTGCAAACTAATATTTATTTGAACCGCCTCTGGCCCTGATGACAGCAGCACACCGTCGAGACATTGACAAGATCAATTGCTGAAGATAATCAACTGATAGTTCGTGGTTCCAAACGCGAATTATGAAGTTCACGAAGGGTCTTTGGTTTCTTTCTGGCAACTGCAGATTCCACACGATGCCAACAGTTCCCTATAGGATTCAGGTCTGGGCTGTTTCCTGGCCAGCTAAGAGTTTTAATGGACCCCTCTTTTCACCTGTAACAAATGTAAACACATTACTGTCGAACCTCTAATGCAGAAATGAAGCTAAAGTAACTAGAAGTGCCTACTTACACTTTTCACCCGATGACAAGGAACAGAGTCGTCCTGAAAGATGCAGTTACTTGGCAGGTTGAAATGGTCTCTAATGGTTGGCAGTAATTACCTTTCAATATAGCTAGGTATCCATTGGCATTTAGGGAACCTTTTATAAACTGTAGGTGACCTACTCCGCGATACGAAATGCACCCCTATATCATTTGGCTGGTAGGGAATTTCACCGTAGACACCATACATTCTGGATGGTATTCTTCACCACGTCTACGGCGAATCGTTTGTCTCCCATTAGAGCCATGCAGGTTGAATTTATTCTCATCCGAGAAAAAAAAAACTGACTTCCACTGCTCGGGGATCCATTTGACTGGTTTCACAGAGTACCCATCATTAAGATGAAGGAAAAGCTAAACTCTATACAAAGAGCTATGTTACTGGCGACCCATCGAATCTGCCGTACAGTTTCTACAGCAGCTCTCCAAGTTATAGCAGGCATCCTCCCTCTCAATCTTTATGCAATCTACAAGGGGCTCTGCTATCGAATTAAAAAAATATTCCGGCAACGATCCTGGATATAGAACTCTCACTAACTGCGGATATAAAGCAGGAGAAATCTCGATGTCTCAATAAACTCTTCAATGTATGGCAGACCAGATGGGATACTTCTACTGTAGGGATAGTAACTCGGAGTTTTCTTCCAGAGGGAACCTTTGCAACAGCAGATCTGCATCAAGTGATATGTACCCAGAACAACCTCGAAGCCTTCCAGACTTTCGCAGCTGAGATATTTGCCTGGAGGAGGATACTGATCGTCAATTACCGACGTGGAAAACCCAATTATTAACAATGCCATTGCCAACTGAAAATCACTACTTCCGCTGACTGTTACTTCAGTGCAAATCCCCCCCCCCCTTAACCTGCGTTCTGCACTGTTTCTGGAGCCTGCCCTGGAACTAGAAGCAGCCTTGGCTCACTTTTTCTTCTGTTTTTTAATGTCCCGTGCGGGATAGAAAACCACTCTCATTTTTTTTTTTCTTTCTTTCTCTCTTTCTTTGCTGGCACCCCGACTTACCTCTTCCTCTTCACTATAGGCAGGGTGTGGGATTAAATTTATTTATTTAGCTTTTTTTTTAAATCATTATTTTATTTATTTATTTATTTTTATTTTATTTTATTTTATTTTCACCAGGGGGAATTTTTTTTTTCTTTCACCACGGGGATTTTTTTATTATTTATTTATTTATTTATTTATATTTATATTATTTTTATTTATTTTTTCCTCTGGAGTGGACCCCCCCAGAGAAATCTGGCCCACCTTTTGGCAACATCAGGTGGGTCAGAGTCTCGTTTCGAGACAGTACGTGCTCCATTGGCACTGATCCACCTTCCCGTGGTGTGGACGAGTATCTAGAATCATCTGTCCAGGTGACTGATGTTTCTCGGTAGCCAAGTGGCCAGAACATAACAACCGAACACACACATAATACACACAAACCTATACTACTTACATTTCTGGCCCTTTAACAGTGGTACTGTCCTTCACAGAGATACAAGACTGAGATGAACTCACGTTCTAGAAGCTGCCCCTTACAAAAACACATGTCCACATTTGATATGCACCTTACACCAAATTAATCGGGCTTTTTTCATTTTTTTTGTGTGAAGAGAGGCTTCTTCTTAGGACGACTGATTACAAGTCCATTTTTGACTGTTACTGCACTTGCTACCGCTCCTGTATGTTCTTCCCATTCTCTCTTCAGCTCTGACGAAGAAGCTTTACGGTTTTTAAGGCATAACCGCTTCAAAACGCGGTCCTGTTTTGGCGTAGAGACTCGTTTGCGTCCAGTTTCTTTTTTTCTATCAGCCGAACCAGTATTCTTGAGTTTGGAAAGAAATCTACTCACTGTCGCCTGATCACAAGACACTCTATAAGCAATATGACGGGAAGAACACCCTTCCTCACGTAAAGCAACAATAGCACTCCTTCGTGGTCTCAACTGTGCGTAACTCGCCATCCTGACACAAGCAAGGAATGACTGCAATTCTTGCAGAGCGTGAAAGTAATAGCTGATGCAATATTACGTCATCACCTACGCGTGTCAATCTTATCTGATGCAATCTGTAAGAAATATTGCCATATACTTACGTTGTTCGGACGATAATTACAATTTTAAGGGGTGATGCACTTTCTTTGAAGGCCAGTGTATTTGGTCTTGCCCATTTTGGCACATACGCCATCTCTACGTATTTGTCTACTGCTCTATGTCGTATGGTACGAACACGTGATGCTGTTACTTAAAAGGAACACTCCATTTCAGGAGTGTTCCTTTTAAAACAGGTGTTCTTAATAAAGTGGCCACTCAGTGTATAAATATTGGTAAATAAAGGGGCATTATTGTATATCGGTTTGAATAATCGAATTATACGGAAACAGCGATAGAAATACAGTGATAGATAGTCTTAAAAATAACGATGCGCCATAGAACGAACACTAAAAGCAATAAACAATGGCAGCTAATGCTGAAAAACTGTTTTTATTCTGTTTGAAGATATAAAGGTATCATCCACTCGTGCAATTCCGTGAAGGCGAAAATGATGAAAATAAATATTACAATGAAGGAAATAATTTTTTCAGATTCCCTGAAATCGTGCCCTTCAATTTGAATAATTCCCCTGAAGTATACAGAGATGAACTTGCATTGTTTCTGCGATGTGTGTGGAATGCATGATCTTAAATTCGTTCGTGTAGAGAGTATTTCCATGTATACCATTTTTTTGAATAACTTATATTTCGACGTTTCTTCTGAGATTTGAATGGCGGGTGGGTGATGATGAATATCTGAAGGGAAATCTTGTTGGATTAGGTAGGTACTGCCTTGCTGATGGTAAGATATTTCTAATGTAGTTCGGGATGAAAGATGTCTTAGATTTTCTGCTGCATAAAAAAAAAAAAATAGCGATGAACAAAAGAAATGAGTTAAAATCCAGTGTTGATATATCAAGGAGTATTTTTATTTGAATTGTTTTTAAGAGGATCAATTAAAGAAGAAAGAAATTTGAAGCGAAATGTCAGATTTGTTTTCTAAGTACTTCTTTCATTGATAGGTAACTAAAGCACTACTATTGAACTACAGACGCAAGAAATCTGGATTACTTGAACCATTGAGTGATGACATCATTGGCTAATTCTTCCATCACTTAATGATTTTTGGCTAATTAGAGAAAATTTGTAAGGCCGCAATTGTATTCGAAAAACTGAACTGAAGCAATAAAGGATTCAGTACGTATATTAATCTGTTTATGCAGCCCAGCTTAATTTAAACAGAGAACCAGCTGGAATGCCGGAGAGGATGCACCACACTGAAGGTTTACTCCTTTCTATTCAACAAATAAAGGGGGGGGGGATTTAGCAGGACAAAAGTTCAAACAGAGAAATCTAACTATTAAGAATGTGGACTTTTCTCGGATAAAGTACAGGAATCTCTATTGAGAAATTTAACAATTAAAAAGAGAGAATGAATGTTGCCCAGAAATTCCTCAGTTTAGAGAAAGAAGTAACAACATCGATCACTAGTGGCTGAGAACAGCTGGTTACTATTGGGCGAATCGCCAATTTCATGTTTATGTGTGTGGACCACACTTTTTAAGTGCGTTTCTCAGCAATGCGGTATCGTCTCTGAGCTTTGCCACGTTTGCCCATCAATCCGTTCGCATATAACAGCGCTTCCCTGGTTGAAAAGATTTTGATGAAATTTAGTATTGGAGGTTCTTACTAAAATTCATCGACGAAATTATTTTTTACTTCAGACTCCAGTTTGTAGAACTGAAGTTATATATAGGCCGCCGTAGCCTAGTGGTCAGGCGCGCGGGTGCATAAGTACAATACATGCCTTGAGTGACCGGGGTTCAAGCCCGTGACTACTGAATATGGTGCTGTTTCTTGTATTCTATCTATCTTGTGAACTCCTCTGACCATTTGGTCGTCCCGGAGTATAAACAGAAAAAAAAAATATATATATATATATACAATAGGTGGCTCATGTTCCATTCGTGTTTATTTTGGGATAGCTTGGGAAAAAAAAAATTAGCAGGTCACATTTTACAGCCGCTCTTACAGACCTAAGGGGAAAAAAAATCAGTTCTAGAATTTGAACCTTTCTTAAGGATGATTCTGTTAATAAACCTGAATAGTTCTGTTATCTGCAGTTATATATTATATTATGAAGTGAGTAATATAAAAAGCCGTGAGTACAGGCAAGAAAAGTAGGTTGCATTATAGAATCACAAATAAAATGACCAGCTACATTTAAAATCCGGCATCTTGGGGATTGAGAAGTGCTGAAGTTTAAAATTTTCAGGATTTTAGAGGAGCACAAAGATTAAGCGCTAAGAACTGAACGTATACCATATTATTTTCATCAACTATTACTTCCATCAGTTATTATTGGAAACAGTAGCGGAGTGTCCAGGAGCGTGAGTGCAGTAACACGCGCTCTTTTAATGGACCGGGGTCCGAGTCCGTGACTTCTAAATACGATTATCATATGTATTGATGATTTTTGTGAACTATACTGACCTGGTGGTCGTGCTGGAGTATAAACAAAAGTGGATTTTACGCAGTTTACTGTATTTCTAAAATCGAGATATTGACTGCAGTATCAGCTGGCTTACAGAAAATATTAGCTTCTTTCCTTTTAGTATGGACTTATAGGAACACCTTCTCGCAGGTGTTCAACCACGTAATCAAAAAACACGTGTTCAACAAAACAGGTATGCAGGTGTTCAACTGTATTTTCAAAATACAGTAGAATATCGGTTATCCGAAACATTTGGGATTGTAACTGTAAATGAAGTCTATCTACAGCATAAAAGGTAATCAGGAAAAAAAAATAATAATAATGAGAGAAAATTAGTAATGTGCATTTATTATTTACACGTTGTATTACTGAAAGATACATGCTTATATAGCTTTAAAATTTGCAAATGTTTTCTGCTTGAAAGATGTCATCTGTTTTTTTTCCGATGAAAATTCTATATTTTCTACAAAATTCTTAAATTGGTTCATGTTCAATTCTATTTTGTTATTTTGTGACTCAGTCCGCTTAATAGCAATATGAAGGTCATTAAATGCTATACTTCCTGGTTGTATCTGTAGTTTGTATTCATCGTTGTTCCTTTTCATTGTCAGTTTTTTGCTGATTCGGATTAGTATAATCAATTATGAAACGATTTCCACGTAAGCGATAATCTCAATCGCTTGCATCTTTCAGGTCTGACGTTGCAGAATGGGAGTGTAGTAGTTGGGGAGTGTGATACACTGCTCAACAAAATTAACTGAACAAAATGTTTTTCATGAGTATTTTATTGTGAACGGTGTTGCCGAAGGCGAATATTTGATGTAATAGGCATGCAAATTTCGCGTATCCAATAGAAATCGATCTAGAACCTTACAGAGCTGCACATTATGCAAATTATTCATGCCTATAAAAACACGGGTTGCAACCACATGACTTCATTCCCATTATTTTAGCTTGCTTAGTGGGATAGTCACATCTCCAATACTCAGAATGGCAAGGCATCGTCGTGTAGATGATTCTTTGAGATGGCGGGCGTTTGACATCATCTAAACGACGATGACTTACCATCCTGAATACTGGAGATGTGGTTATCCCATTGAGCAAGCCAAAAAACGGGAATAAAGTGATGTTCTCATAATATGCGGTTACGAAAGGTTGTAGATCGATTTCTATTGGATATTCGGAATTTGCATGTCAGGATGCCTATTTATATCAAATATTCTCCTTCGACGACACTTTTCACAATAAAATATTCATGAAAATATTTTGTTCTGTTAATTTTGTCTAGGTCTAGCAGTGTAGTTATCCCTACAATAGTAGGAATAACTACGTAGTCAGTCTTAATGGGGGAAAAAATTAAGCCAGTTGGAAGAAATCGAAAAGAAAGTCAAAAAAGCTCTGAGTGACTTGTAGAGTTCGGAACGCGATAAAGACAGCAGATGGATTTGACAGAATGGGGGTAAAGCGAATTTGAGACAAAGGAGGTCAGAAAGAAGAGATTCTAGCAAAGAAGTTTCTGACAACGAATATCAGGCAGAAATAAGTACACATTGCACCTTTACTATGGTTGGAGTGAGCGATCTGAAATACCTCTAGGAGTTGAATATATTCTGAATGTAAATATTTGGTATACAACCAACAAAATTTCAATTGCAACACAAAATTATGTCAAAAATAATTAAATTAAATGCATAAAAACAAAATAATTAAAACAAATAATGAGGCAATTCGTACAGATAAATGAGAAATAAACTATAATTAAAAATCCGTAACTTTGAGGGAATAATACGAATATTTTTAAGTATACACGGTGAGTGTTTTTACGTTGCTGAAAGGAGACTTGTAATTCTGTAATCTAGGCACGGCATTGTCATTTTGATTTATTTCTAAAAGACTTTCAAAGCCTAGAAATGTCGTCTAATACGTTTCACTTTTATTTTATAGTTGCCCATTTTAAATAAGTTACTTTTGATATAATTGTGAATTGCAGTTAATATTTTGCTGTCTTTATTTGTATGTACACTAAGTGAACAGAAATCATGGGATACCTACCCAGTAAAGGGTAGGCCCGCCTTTTGCCCGGATAAGGGCACTCACACGGCGAGGCATTGAGTCCACTAGTTCACGAAAGCGTTCCACATGTATTTCCATTCATTCTTGCTGCACCGCTGTCCATAATTCCGTCGCATTCCTGGGTGGTGGATCCAAAACTTGAACGGACCTTTCCAAAAGATGCTCCACAGGGTTCATATCCGGTGAACGGGGAGGCCATTCCATGGTGGTAAAATCTTCGGAATTAGCATTAGCATTAGTAGAGACATTTGATGCAAGAAAGCAAGCTTATGCAGCATCAGCCAAAAAAAAAAAAAAAACCCACTTCCACTTCACACCTCTGTTCGTTCAAAATACCTGTCCAGCTGAGCCTTAAACTTATTTAGGCTATCAACTTCCACGACAAGGGATGGAAGTCTGTTCCACCAACCAACCATCCGCTGGCTAAAGGCAAATTTCCGCACGTCTATCCTACATCTGTCTTTCCTCAGTTTGAATTTATGCCCTCTCAGGTGATTATTCTGAGCGAGAGGAAGTATCACATCAGCATTGAGCATGCTCAAACCATTCAAGGCTTTATACACCTCTATCAGATCACCTCGCTGGTGCCTAGTCTCCAGACACTGTAATTTGCAAAACTTAAGCCTTTCTTCGTAAGAGCACCCCTTTGTTCCATTCACTAATCTTGTTGCCCTTCTCTGTACTCGTTCAGGCAGCTCTACATCCTTCTTGAAATGAGGCCTCCAGACCTGTATACAGTACTATAGGTATGGCCTGACCATTGCCTTATACAAGGGAATAATCACCTCCTTGAGGTGAGTTGAGGCGTAGAGTCCTGTGTCGTGGTGTTAGCAATGGTACTCTGGTGGATCGGCAGCTCTCATTACCTATTACTGCTAATGATCGCCTGATGGTCTTGGTGGAGACGTCTCTGGCGCCTCCTTCGTTGAAGTTGGCGGTGATTTGTGCCACTGTCGCTCTCCAGTTGGCTGAAACAATGCGAGACAGACGTCGACGGCCACGTTCATCCACCACCTTTCTCCGCCCACAGTGCTGTCCGCGATGAGATGTTATTCCGGAAATGGCGTATTCCCGATACACTCTTGATACTGTCGAACGGGGATAGTGCAATTTCTGTACCACCTACGCCATGCAGGTCCTTGCGGGCGTGCTCCCGCTCGATTTGGAAATCATCCGACGTGGACTTCTACATCACCTCACCAAGAACACACCCAAAACCTGACTAGGATTCACAACCGACCCAACCGAACAATGGAAAAGAACAGGCTCCACGTGCACCTGCTGTAGGCGTGGCAGAATAGATGGGAAAATTCCCACAGCGGTGATATCATAAGGAAATTTATACTGGATGTTATACGGGTATATCCTAGGATGCCCAGTTAGTTCTCCCCTGGTTTACAACCAACGTACCTGTTCACAAGCCATGGGGCCATAAACGCAAAATTGTCGCTCCTTGGGATCCAGGAGAACCCCTCATGTACCTGCAGAGGGCTCGAGAGCTGGCAGCATCTTATGTACGACTGCCATCTTTATGACGACCTACGCAGAATCTTGATCACCAAACTAACCGACTCACTTAGAGGACAAGAACAACACCCGCTGGTCACCAGGGAGGATTACCTGGCCTTCACAGAATTCGCACAAAAACTATTCGCAAGGAGGAGAACTTTCCACGAGATACAACCCAACTCGACTACCAGATCAAAGCCATAAAATCCGGACAACCACAACCTTCAGCCGCAGCAAAACATAGACAAGACGACTGATAATCATGAACATCAGAAACCACCCTGATGGAAACCGCAATGGAACACAAGCGCTCCCATACAGGACTCCATGCCCTGGAGTTGAGCCAACCACAGTGGACTAGACCATCATGACCTGAATATGACAACCACAAGGATGCCACAGTACTGTGACACCGGACTAGACCACCACGACCTGAATGTGACAACCACAATGATGCCACAGGACTATGACACCGGACTAGACCACCGTGACCTGAATGTGACAACCTAAATATAACAACCACAAGGACATCACAGGACTATGACATGACAAATGCCACATGGCGACCTGAGTTGGGCACTCTTGCCTGTCTCATTTTGCACCTGTTTCCTGGGGAGGGGGAGGGGAGCCCTGGCTTCCTCCTTCTTTATTCTTCCCTCTGGTGAGGTATGAGCCTGCCTCACTGAACTACTGGGGTTGCCTACTCTATCGTCCCCCATACTTCTGCCTTATTCCTCCCAGTCTTCAGACCCCCCCCCCTCTATCTTTATGCAAGCATAAGCCCCACACACCCAAATTTAAAGTTATCTAAATTAACTTTCGCCCATACTCTCGGCCTTTCCAATTTGAGCGACACTACCCCTATTCAATGGAGATAATAAATTTTTTATTTTTTAGGTCCTAGCCACTAAAATCTCAGGAAACTAGGTGGCATGATCTGCCAGACTAAATAGAAAGTACTGGGTACCTGGGCTGCCTCCACGGGGCGAAAGTGAGGCACCGTTGGGCCTTAGTAGAGGTCCAGCGGCTAAATGGCCAGAGAAACAAGGGTACATGACATTACACATCTACAATATCTACACACTTTCAAATCTCTGGCCTCCCCAGTAAACTGGCACACACCCACAATGTATGAAACGCGTAGATTGGGGAAACCCCTGGTGCCGCTTGACATCAATGCACTTTACACTTTGCACTTCCACCTCCGCGATAAAGTGACCCATGCTTCGGGCACCCACTATCATCCCTCTTTCAGAGTCAGTTAACTTACAATGAAATCGAATTACCGTCTACATGAATGCAGCGATGCAGTGTACTTGCCAAGCGGTGGGTTCGTCCATTAGCGAGAGGGGTGACAGCGTCGCGTAGCCCAGGAACCATGTGTCCCATGAATTCTGTCCTTTCAGTGTGAAGTATCAAAAAATATTTGTCCTTTGTAACTTTCACTTAAGGTTAAAAACATGATACATTTGTGCAACAAATATTAAAACAAAAAGTTATGGATAGCTAAGCTTTTGCACTTGCACTGCAGTTTCTTCTTTGTAAGTGGTTCAGACATCTCTTGCAAGTATGAGTACTAACTTGTTGCCACTCTGATATGCTAGTTTTTTTGTTTTTTTTTTCAATTCCTACTATTAGTTCACACTCTCCCTATATATATTTATATACAAAATTTGTATCTTGTTCAAATTTTCAATCGTTAATAAAATACTTTCTATTCATCCACTCAAGTTCAAATACATTTTTTTAAACTTGTAGTGGATGACACTTGATGTTAATACAGTTTTTTCAAATATTAATTAATTAATTTTAGTTTTATACGGGAGAAAAAAATTTCTCTTATATAAGATATTTAGCAGGATATAAATTTAGGAATAAAATTGAAATCAACAGGCAGTAGCTCAATCGGTAAAATGCAAGGATTTCAGTATTTTTCACGTGAAGGTGAAGAATGCAACGATAAATTTTTGTTATTCATCCACTGAAGTTCAAATACATTTTTTTAAACTTGTAGTGGATGACACTTGATGTTAATACAGTTTTTTCAAATATTAATCCATTAATTAAATTTAATTAATTAATTTTAGTTTTATATGGGAGAAAAAAAATTCTCTTATATAAGATATTTAGCAGGATATAAATTTAGGAATAAATACCGTCAGTGGCGAAGCGTGTAGATCGCTGGAAAAAAATTTCTTTTTCAGATTCTTTTTTTCATTCTGGGTTCTAGTCTGAGTCAAGGAAAGAACAAAATGGAAAATGAAACATGTGAATAAAAATAATAGTCCAACACCATATATAGAAAGGAAAATGGAAAATTGCAAGGAAATTCGCTTTCTATTTTGCCACTTAATATTGTGATTCTGTCATATGTATATACATATTTATATTAATTGTAATTATTTAATAAAAAGTAACTAAAATAAAATTTTTCTTTGTTGACCTAAGTAGGAATTGACTTTAAAAAATTTTTTTTTATATTACTTGTTTTTATAATGCTTGCTTTTGGAGAATTTCAAAGAGGTCTTCTTGAAGGTCATATTTTTCCTTTTCATGTTCAGTCTGTAGAAATTTGTTTTATTGACGAAAGTATACCCACCTTGTAAAATTTTAGTCTCATCAATGCCCTCTACATCCGTTTTTCGATTCATAGGCTCGCAAAGTAATCGCTGCGTTTGTTCACTAGCTGACTGGGAAGGCTCGTAACGATCTTGCTTACTATTAAGTTCGGTATAGCATTAGCATAGACACATGATGCAAGAAAGCAAGCTTATACAGCATCAGCCAAGAAAAAAACACACACACACACCCTTCTCATTTCACCCATCCACTCGCTCCAAATGTTTGTCTAGTTCTGCCTTGAATCTGTTTAAGCTATCAACTTCTACAACGACAGATGAAAGTTTGTTCGAGCAATCAACCACACGCTGGCTAAAGACAAACTTCCGCACATCTATCCTAAAACTGTCTTTCCTCAATTTAAATTTATGCCCTCTCAGGCGTTTATTCTCAGCAAGAGGAAGAATCCCATCAACACTGAGCATGCTCAAATCATTCAAGGCTTTATACGCCTCAATCAGGTCACCTCGCAGGTGCCTAGTCTCCAGACACTGTAATTTGCAAAACTTAAGCCTTTCTTCGTAAGAGCAACCCTTTGTTCTATTCACTAATCTTGTTGCTGTTCTATGTACTCGTTCCAACAGCTCTACATCATTCTTAAAATAAGGCCTCCAGACTTGTTTACAGTACTCAAGGTGTGGCCTGACCCTTGCCTTATACAAGGGGATAATCACCTCCTTCTCCCTGCTAGAAAAAATCCTGTATATCATTGACAAGACACCATGAGCTACGCTTGCAGACCGTCTGCACTGTTCAGAAAACTTCATATCTGCCTGCACAATTACCCTCAGGTCCTTTTCACTCTCTGCCACTGCAGTACCACACAGTTGATACGTTACTCTGGGGTTACTGCTTCCCATATGCGGTACTTTACATTTTCAATGTTAAACCTCAGTTGCCTCCTCTCAGCCCACCTGCTCAACTTTTCTAGATTCTGTTGCAGCAGTACTGTCATTAGTGTCATTAACAACCCTGCCAATCTTCGTATCGTCTGCAAACTTGGCATTAAGCCTGATATACCCTGATCAATATCATTAATAAATACAGAAAAGAATAATGGACCCAACACTGAACCTTGAGGGACTCCACTAACATTAGTCCACGATGAGCAGTGTCCATTACCACTCTCTGTCTTCTCCCACTCAACCATCCCTTTATCCATAGCAGCAATTTGCCTCCAGTGCTACACTGCTCCAATTTGTGCAGCAGTCTTCCATGTGCAACAGTATCAAAAGCCTTTCTAAGATCCAAATATATATCAAAGTTATTCCCTGCATCGAGTTCCTTTGTGACCACATTATAGTACCCAATCAAATTGGTCAGACAAGACTTCCCCTTAACAAACCCATGCTGTGTCCGAGCTATAGTTGAAGTCTTGTCAATCGTGCAATCTTTCTTTAACCAGTACCTCCATTAATTTCTCTGGAACAGAAGTTAAACTAACAGGTCTGTAATTACCTGTGTCTCTCTTTGATCCTCCTTTGTGGATTGAGGTCACATTTGCATATCTCCAATCCATGGGTACCTCCCTTGAATCCAAGAATTTGCTTACTTCCTTTGCTGCCTCCTTTAATATAACTGGATAGATTCCATCCATCCCAGGTGCCTTTCTTATGTTTATCTTCAACAATTTCTCCTCCACTTTACTCTCAGTTATTACAAGATTATCTAGCTTACTGCGAGAGTTTAATACACCTCTGGCATTCCCCTCGCTGAATAACTCCTCATGTATACTGTATCTGTAGTAATCTGTTTGTACTCCTGGAAGATCACGAAGTCAGAGGAGTTCACACGATAGAGAGGGAGAAAGAATATAACAAACAGCATCGTGTTGATCAGTTACCCGGGCTTGAACTGTGGTCACCCCCCAGAGTACGTGTATTTATGCATTCTCGTGCCTAACCACCTCTGTTACAGTGGTCTTCAATGCAAGAACATCAACATATTTATTAGTCATGTGGTGTGAATCACTGTCACTCAAGAGCGTGCACGTCAGTAACTATCGTTAGTAGCACTGAAATATAATCTAGCCCCCTAGAACGGTTGTCCCGTGCCTGGATCCAGTCTCTGATTTCTATACTCCGACCTATTCAGTCTGTGCTGAGTGCTAAGGGTGGCGCAAATAAGTTTTGGACAAGTGTTTCCAGTGCAAAACCTCTCTCAGTTCAACTAAGAAACATGTAATGAAATTAATAAATGGGTGGTTAAACATCGAAGTCTTTATCATGATTCCCAACTAGAGTATGCCTTTCTACAGAAGACGGAGAATGTTTTGACTATGGTATTAATACTCGTATGTACCATATCACATAACGACATGGAATCTTTGCCGCTTTAACCTGTTATAAACTTTCGATGTGTTTAACCCTGTTGGAATTTTGTCCCATTCGGTGCGTTGTGCTGTTGGTGTTTCGATCACGTTGGCATCTTGACTCTTGGTTAGGTTACTGTGTTAAGAGCCAAAGAAATTGTGGCATCAGTATATTGGTCTGTAATTGCCTATATTCTAGATCGGTTGGCTAGAAAAACTTACGTCATTGAAGGGATTTCAACTCAGGCCTTTCCAACGGGTGTTAGAGGAATGTGATTATAACTACTGTGCTACCGCGCGCATTGTGATATATTGGCATTTTCAATCTTTTGATGTTAAGATAGAGAGGAAGTAATTTTAGATGAATGTTTTTTGTTCCTATCAGCCTTTCGATGTGATTTAGATGGTTTTAGGCGTACTTGAAAATTGCGTGCTTGAAAATTCAGAAGAGGAGGTTGTTGTCTGTAATCGCTAAAATTATTACCTTGAGGGCTGAGTAGAACTCACGAGCTGTTATCGAGCCTTCAGGCTCTTAATGAGAATATTCAAATATCCTTACAGTTCTTAATTCATATAAGATTCAGTGCGTTGGCGGGGAATTATGATGCGGATTTGAAATGCATGTATATCTCACAAGAATATGTCATACATGCATAATGGAATTCGTGTTTGTAGACTTTCGTGGCCGCTGCACTCTGAAAGTGTCCTCAT
The DNA here is from genome assembly GCF_048544385.1 of Mastigoproctus giganteus. Taxonomy (NCBI): domain Eukaryota; kingdom Metazoa; phylum Arthropoda; class Arachnida; order Uropygi; family Thelyphonidae; genus Mastigoproctus; species Mastigoproctus giganteus. The sequence continues at coordinate 165,186,816 of NC_143582.1, read as the reverse complement.
TCTAAACCCATCCACCAGTTGCGTTCTTTGCGGGGAGAGCATTATCAGCTGTAAATAAATAATAAATAAATAAACTTTCTATTTATACTCTGGAATGGTTACGTAGGATCAAAGGAGTAAACAGATAGAGAGAGAGAATACAAAACATCACCGCATTTATCAGTCATGCAAGCTTGAACCACGGTAAACTGAAACGCGTGTACGAATGTAGCCTCGTATTTGATCACTCAGCATCGGCGGGCTAATAGAAGAACCTAATAGGCGGTCGGTGTATAAGCATGGCAGAGTATAAAGAGAACGTTTAAAATTTTAAAATGAAATTTTAATTAAATTCAAGTTAAAATAATTAAATAAAACTATTATTTTAACGGCCCCTAAGCATAATATATATATATATATATATATATATATATGTATGTATGTATAATTTGAGCAGTTATTAAACGTGCACTTTATTAAAGGCAAGTATATATAAGCAGGTGGCAACTAATGTTCTATCTAGACATTCATTGATGGCATTAATCAGTTCTTCTCCTCCTTTCAGCTTTTAGTTTTTATTGTATAATTTGCTATAATAATTGTTTATCTTGCCATAATAATTGTTAATTTATTTGCTATATTCATTATATATATATATATATATATATATATATATATACACACACACACCGAGTGATCACTAATTATAACCACCCCTATGAAAATTGAATGCAACCCATTGACAACAACTCTCGGGGTGTTCGAGAGCCGCCGTAGTTAAAGTATACCGGGACTGCTGGCGTCAAAATGGTCAAACAGCGACCCGACGACAAAACTGCAAAGGTCAGCGAAAGGTTGATGTTAGAGATGAGCTCCAGGTCCGACGACTCGTACAGGCGAACAGTTGCAGCACCGTTGAAGAGTTTACTACCCAATACAACGTGGGCCAACCCAGAACAATATCTGGCATGACCATGCGTCGCACGCTCACACGTATGGGCTATACTAGCAGAGGAACCCTACGGCATCCTCTCCTAACCAAAGTTCATCGGCGTAAAAGACTCGCCCTGTGCAAAAAGCCTGCAAGTTGGACGTTAGAAGACTGGAAGAAGGTGTGCTGGTCGGATGAGTCACGTTATTTACTCCACACCGTGGATGGTCGTGCACAGATTTGGCGGCAACAACATGAGGCTCTTGATCCCTCATGCATGGTATCAAAAGTGAAGGCCGGTGGAGGCGGTTGTATGGTGTGGGGCATGTTTCACTTGCAGGAACTTGGACCCCTGGTGCATGTGGAACAACGTATCAGTGGTCTCCGCTATCGTCAACTGCTTGCTGATTGTGTACACCCCGCTATGTTACGCTTTTTATCGAATGGCGATGGTGTCTTGCAAGATGACAATGCGCCGAGCTATGGGCGCATTGTCATCTTGCAAGCCCCAAGAGGAACCTGCAGGGAATGGTTTAAGGAACACAGTTCTGACTTCCAGCATATCGATTGGCCTCCGAACTCCCTCCGATATCAATCCTATAAAGCACTTGTGGGACGCTATGGAAAGGCATATCAGGCGTCTGGATACACTAATCACCTCCATACCTGCATTACTGACCGCATTACAGACAGCTTGGTTGTCCATACCTCCCGAACTCTTCCGACGTCTTGAATCAATGCCATGGAGGATAGCTGCTGTACTGAGGGAAAATGGAGGACCTATGAAGTATTAGGTAGGTGGTCGTAATTCAGTGATCACTCAGTGTATATGCAGTATTATATATATTATGTCTGTACAAATCTGTTCACGGACTGATTTGTACATTATGCAGGCTGAAAAATTTTGAATAACTCACGGGGAACCCTACAGTTGTTGTTGTTGGAAGGTTTTAGGAGCATCGGCGACTAAGGCCATATTGCTCCGTGTATACTGTCTGATATATACTGTCAAAAAATGATTATGTTCTGAGGTCGATTTTCTGTTTGTTAGACGAAAAACCCTAAGGCAGAGAAAGCACGCTGTTATAATGAGATGATAAACATCTGGCAGACAAGATGGGACACTTCCACCAAGGGAGCAGTTACAAGGAGATTCCTGCCGGATATGACTTTCCCCTCCTCTAAATCAGCGCAGAAGTGGCTCTGTCTAACTCTTGAGACATCATTCCTAGTCACTGGGCATGGCTCATTGAACGAGAAGCTCTTTCTTTCAACTAGGCCTAATAACCATAGACGTTTGCTACTGCGGGGCCAAGGAGAATTGGTTCTACCTTCTCTTCGAGTGCGCTCTCTACGAGGACCTGAGGCAAGACCTAGCAAATGCCATCTCTCTCACTGAAAATCAACTGGACATTCTGTTACAGACACCACAGAACCTTGCTGCCTTCCAGAACTTCTCAACGCAAGTATTCATGCACAGGAAAGCCTCCTACAGAATAAGCAGGCTACGAATGGGGATCTCCAGACAGCAGTTTAAATTTTTTTTTTTTTTTTTACTAATCTAAAATTTTTAATTATCTATATTTGTTTTATTTTATTAATTATTTTTATTTTTATTTTTTTATTTTATTTTTTAAAAATTATTTTGTTTTATTATTATTATTTTTTCTCATTTTCTTTTCGCTACCTGCACTAGCGTACTTTTTCCCCCCTCAATCCTCACCCCCCCGCTTTCCACTAGTGTAGCTTTTCTCTCTCTCTCTCTCTTTCTTTTTTTTTTTTAATTACACAACGGGATTTTTCCCTCCTCTCATCCTCTGGAATGGGCCCCCAGAGGAACCTGGCCCACCTTTTGACAACATCAGGTGAGTCAAAGTCTCTTTTGAGATGGTACGTGTTTTACTGGGGCTGGTCCACCTTCCCGTGGTGTGGACGAGTACCCAGTATCATCTGTCCATGTGACTGATGCTTCTGGATAGCCAAGAAGCCAGAACAGAACACACACAAACCTACGTCACACACATATCTGGCCCATTTGTAGTAATACTGTTCTTCACAGAGATACGAGGCGGAGTTGAACAGACACGTTCTAGGAGCCGCCCTTTACAAAAACACATGTCCACATGGACGAAAAACCATTCTACCCTCTCCTGAGATGGACTAACTCAGCACTTTGTGAAAAAGTGCCTATAAAAATTCCATCCGTCATCGACGGGACTCGAACTTAAGCCTTTTCCTCCCGGAGTAGGGAAGACGGTGATTCTATCAACTGCGCTACTCCCACGAGGACAGGAACCCTACTCTTTCTACCTGAAATCGTCTAATTACAGCCTCGATTCAAAAGGACTTTAAAAATTCCTCCAATCGTGAAAATGGAAATCGAACAAGACCTCCCCCAATCGAGCGAAAATTGGCAAAACTTCTATACTGTCACTGTTTATTTAAACGGAACGTACAAGTAGTATGCTTTTTAGCAGATGCTACATGCTCGTATAATAGCATGTGGACAGCACAAGGCGTTAATGCTGTCTACCAACGTGCTGGCAACCTGCCAAATAGGTTTGCACGAAGCTCATTCCAGCCGTGGATAAACTCTAGAGAAGAGCTTTCCAAAGTGGTTGCAGCATCTTGGGATGTCACTTCATGTGCCGGAGGTGTCTCCAGATTTTGGTGTCCTAATCAGAAAGAAAACAATCAGTATTACGTTCTTTCTGTTTTCCTTTCAATTCATGTATCGATGTAATAGTTTGATTAAAATACAATTACCGATTACACCAGTGGTTCTCAACCTTTTTTGCTCCATGCACCCTTTTCACAATATGTCAAAATATCATTCCCCCCCTTTCCAAGATTGTCTGACTCAAAAGCTGCTTTCCGCAAAAATAAAAAAGTGAAATACTGTATTCATCTTTATTTTTAATTTAATATGTGACATCCAATGAAGTGTGATGTCCTGTAGGTTATGTACAATCTGTAGAATTGTAGTTTGTAGAAAGATCAATATTCCAACAGTTTGAGTCTGTCAATCTGTGGTCCCAATCCCCCCCCCCCCCGAAACCCTAAAATTTTCTCATGGGAGGGAATTTACAGGGGAAAATTTTAATGTGTAATCATCCCCCCTGGATGAGAAGTCTGGATTACACATTAAAATGTGTGACACGTCTGTTTCTTCACGTTTGAAACTCGCCGATTGGGTAGATCAGGAATTTTTCTTTGAAATTTAATTGTAACTGACCTAGTCAATATCAGATGTCTTGGTCAAGCTGAGCTGTGGTACTGTGCTTAGTACTGCCCACCTTCTCCCTTTTTTACTCTTGTGTACATGTTTTGGCCCTAAAGGAAGTTGTTTGCTATTGCATTCCACCAACCTAAAGATGAGAAAAAATGGGGTGTCGAATAATTATAAACAATTACAAAATCACATACGTATTGTGCCAGTATTAAAAACTTTTGGAAAGCACTGCTATAGTGTTTATTTATTTATTGTCTAATATTTATTTACTATTTTTTAACATTGTTTTATTTATTTTTAACAGTTTAGCTCTAGCGTGTGTCTGACATGAACAATGACTCAAATGTTTCTGTGGAAGGAGAGAACTGAAGTATAGTTTAAGCCAGGTAAGTAGCAGTTTTATTTGTACAGTCATAAACAAAAAGCGAGTTTTGATATCTGTGTAATGATTCTTGGAGTTTCAAAATAATTCTAAGTGTTGTTGATATCACAACACTGACTTGTTACCTTTTATCATACTAAACCGGAATTTAAATACATGTTTCAGATGGAATGAGTAAACTGTTTTCTGTTCGGAGAGATGCTTCTTTTTTTTTTTTTTTTTTTAAGGCCTTAAAAAAATGGGTAAGGGTGGTTATACATTGGCAAGCGAGCCAGCTGGTGTCAGAGTGATGTTTTACTGTACGTTGGTTTGAATGAGAGCCTTCACATTGTCAGCGAGCGAGCTACATCGCGATGTTGTTGATTCTCGAGCCAGAAACGCTTTGCGTATGCGCACTGAACTCTCCTTCCTGCCTTGTGCAAGTGTTGCTGTTGTGAATAGGTTGAACTTGTGAAAGATGGAAAAATTAAAACAACGAAATTTTAATAAGTGAGCGTTTTAGGGACTTCAGCTTTTAAGTAAAGCGCCTGCCTACGTGTCTTTTCCCTGTCTGTCTGTCCACATGCAACAACTCGACTGACTCCTAGTAGTAGTAGTAGTAATAATAAACGTCAGCTCATTATCATTAGTAGTAATATTTTATTTATAACAGTAGTATTAGTATTTTTCTATCTATTTATTTTTATTTATAGTAGTAATATTTAATAGCAAAATATATCCAATATTTTATTATTATTAATGCAATATGAATATTTTGTTTCGTCCAAACAAACGAGAGTTTGACTGCGTGATTTTCAATTTTTGTAAACTAATAGCTGTTTTTAACTCGGTTTTTTACGCTGATTTTAGAAATGTTATTCGTTTCTTTTTCTATCACATACTGTTTTAACAAATCACTTAAGTTGATGTCATGAGTTGTATTATTGGATATATTAAGTTAGGAGTAAATGCTGGGAATTTGTGAACTAAATCTTCATATGTTGGCAACACAGCCTTAATTTCTTCCTTGATTTTGAGGGTTCCGTGCAACAGTGTTTATCAGCTTCAGCTCAGTTTATTTTTGAGGTTATCGTGTCAGATATGGGCTGAAAAGTGGGTATGTCTTCGTGCAAGTGTTTGAACAATCTGAATTTATATAGTTAGGGAAGGATATAATAATTTGAACTTATTTTGTTGTATTGGTTCGGTTGGTTCGGTGAAACACAAGTAGTTGCGCTTGACATCTCAAAGGCTTTTGATCGTGTTTGGCATAAAGGTCTTCTAAACAAGCTTCCATCTTATGGTTTGCCAACTGTTTTTAGTAATTGGTTATCCAGTTTTCTCTCTGATCGCTCACTGAGGGTGATGGTAGATGGCTCTCTGTCTTCTAACTTCTCCACTAATGCCGGTGTCCCCCAAGGTTCAGTTCTTTCCCCCACTCTTTTCCTCTTGTATATCAATGACCTTCTTCCATTGACTGGAAATCCTATCCATAGTTTTGCCGATGATAGCACATTGCATTCAACTTTCCATTTTGAGAAACCTTGTCCAGCTCAATCAGCTTCAAGTTCTCGAAAATCTGCTGCCAATTTCTTAAATGCCGATCTTCAGGTAATTCTCCAGTAGGGCAAAGACAACTTAGTTGATTTCAACCCTTCTAAAACTCAATCTTGTCTTATATCTCGCAAAAAGGATTCTTCTGCTCCTATGCTTATCTTTAGTGACACTCCGATTTCTAGGCAAAATGATATATCTCTTTTGGGGATTACCCTGACTTCTAATCTCTCTTGGCACAAGCACATTACAAATATTGCTTCCTCTGCATCTAAAAAACTTGGTTTTCTCTTTCGCTCTCGGCGTTACTTTTCTCCCAAACAGCTGCTCACTCTGTATAAATCGCAAATCCGCCCTGCCATGGAATATTGTTCCCACATCTGGGGTGGTGCCCCCAAAACCTCTCTCAGGCTTCTTGATTCCATTCAGAAGAGGGCAGTTAGGTTAATTAATGATTCATCTCTAACAGAGTCTCTCCACTCGCTTTCTCATAGACGCACTGTTTCTGCTGCATGCCTCTTCTACGGATACTTCCATGGGTACTGTTCTTCTGAATTGGCTTCTATAATTCCCGCTCTCTCCTTCAAAACAGTCCGAACACGTGCCGCCACCAGCCAACATCCATTTACTGTCCAACTTCAAACCCACAGAACCAACTTTTCATCTTCCTCATTTATTCATTCAACTGCCGTTTTCTGGAACAACCTTCCTTCATACGTATTTCCTGAAAATTACAATCTACAGAAGTTCAAGTCCAATATCAACAAATATCTTCTTTCGTCTTCTCAACCTCCAACCCAAGCACGGTACTAAGTACTATAGGTTATAATACCTCTCGTGTTTGGGGTTCTCATAAAAAAAAAAAAAAAAAAAAAAAAAGTATTTGTGAAAGTTATGTAGTCTTCAAACAAAGACGACAAGATATTACAAAATTTGTAAAAATATCTGTATTGTGCTTATTTTGGAGTGAAACTTGGTGACCAAGATAATCAGTGGGCTCCACATAGAGTTTACCAAACCTGTGTTGAAGCATTGAGATTGCGGAAAAATAGTAAAAAGATGGCTGTGCCATTTGCAATTCCCATGATTTGGCAGGAGCATACAAACCACTGTGATGACTGTTACTTTTGCCTAGTTAATGTAGAGTGATGCAATGAGAAGAATAAGGACGTTGTGTATCCTAATATTCCAATTGCCATTAGACCAGTCCCACATGGAGATTCCATGCCCGTTTATGGAGAATGTAGTAGCACAAAGTGCTGAAAGTGAAGCTTATGAACATGAAACTGAGGTGTACGCGCCTAAAGACTGAGTCCAGCCCTCAACTGTTTTTACAACATGAACACAACATGGTAAGAAATTTAAATTTACCAAAGGAATCTGCATATCACCTTGGTTCTAGACTTAAGAGAGTTTCTGCTGCAATATTTTTACTCTTGTTACCCCTCTCTTCCCTCCCTGTTGTTTTGATCGTTATGTTTAATTTTCACTATTTTCGCTCTTGTCTTGCCATGCTGCTGGCATTATTTTTAATTCTTATTCTAATTTATTTTTATAGTTATATTTCAAGCATCATATAGAGGAATATGCTTTTTGCTGCCTCTGATGTTCGCTGTACCATTTTATTTTTATTATGAAAGATTCAGTTTCCAACTATTTTAAATATTATTCAAATATATATATATAATCTTTCCTACAATGTCAGTGACCCTAGAGAACTATGAAGTTGTCGAAATTTGGAACATTTTTTAATTACACCACGGGATTTCTCAACATTGCCTTAAGTAAAAAAAAATCTTTTAGCACATGGAACGTTTTTCTCATGGTACAGACACAAAGAATGAAAACTAGTCCCCAAATTTTTTTGAGGGCGATTCTATTGTTTTTTTTTTTTTTTTTTTTTTGCAGTTATATAAATGACTTAATGAACTATTTAGGAATTAGTTACACAGTGGAGACTTTTTATTGACTCATCACAGAGGAGTCTCAAAGGTGTGTTGTTCCACAATGGAAATAAATATGGGCCAATTCTGGTAGTTCACTGTGCACTTGAAAGAAACACACGAGAACTTGAAGAAGTTGGCAAATATTAAGTATGAAGAACATGGTTTATGCTGACCTTAAAGTGATAGGCATGTTACTTGGATACAACAATGACTACGTAAAAATGCTTTTTGTGTGAGTGGGGCAGTCGGGCAAGGAATAAGCACTTGGATGTCAAGGTCTGGCTAAAGACGGGCAGTTTGTTGTCTGGATCAAAAACCACTGGTAGACCCCAAAACAGCCCTCCTTCCCACCCTTGCACATCAAACTGGTTTTAATGAAAGAGTTTATGTAAGCTTTACCTCAGGATGGTCCCTGTTTCAATTGCCTTTGTACTAAATTCCCCTGAATCACCCGTGAGAAGCTACAACAAGGTATTTTTGTTGGACCTCAAATTCATAAAGTTGATATATAATTCTTCTCTGGAGATAGTAAATAAGTTTCTCATTATCCTATTCATCCATCTCATAATCCAGTACCCGATTTCGAGGAATCTGTTTATAGATGTAATTAATCGTGAGATACGACCACTACTGGACGTATTTCACGATTAATTCCACCTTGAACAGTCTTAGTTTATGTTGGATAATCGACATTTTACATGGTGGAGAAATGACTCTGAAAGGTTAGACCCTCATCCCATATCAAGCCGAGGTCGATGTGAGACTACTTTCTCCATTTGCGATCCATTATGACAATCTCTAATGTCATTCTTTATTGTCTTTTTGGAAAAAGTGATTTGATCTGATTTGGATATGTTAGCTCCAGACCTATTTGCTGTAGATAGGCTACGAAGCTGTGAACGACTCGATAATTTAGTTGAAGTCTCTGCAGTGTCTTTCGATGTTATATTCAATTTCATGAGAAATCCGATTATGATGAGAAATCGGTGTTGAAAAGAAAGGTTCAAGAGCAGTAGCGAACAGTAGACAGAACAGGACTCCTCCAATTGGTGTACTCCCCAGATTGTAACACACTTGCCAAAAAGATTTATGGTTGATGATCAATTATGTAGGCGTAAGAATTAGATTTATTATTTTTAGCTAAATTTGTGGATATTATGTTCGTTGCCGTGCACTGATTGTAGGAATGGATGGGCAATATGGCGGATGCACAGAAACGAGCATTAGTATTAGTAGAGGCATATGACCCAAGAAAGCAAGCTTATACAGCATCAGCCAAAAAAAAAAAAAAAACCTTCCCATTTCACCCACCCATTCCCTCCAAAAGTTTGTCCAGTTCTTTCTTGAATTTATTTAAGCTGTCAACTTCCACAACGACCGATGGAAGTTTGTTCCAGCAATCTACCGCCCGCTAGCTAAAGAGAAATTTCCGATTCTACAACTGTCTTTCTTCAACTTCAATTTATGCCCAATCAGGTGCGCAATCTGAGCAAGAGAAAGAATCCCATCAGCATTAAGCTTGCTCAAACCATTCAAGGCCTTATACACCTCAATCAGATAGCCTCGCAGGTGCCTAGTCTCCAGACGTTACAATTTGCAAAACTTAAGTCGTACTTTTTAAGAGCAACCCTTTGTTCCATTCACCAGTCTCGTTGTCCTTCTCTGTACTCGTTCCAGCAGCTCTATATCCTTCCTAAAATTAGGCCTCCAGAATTGTATGAAGTACTCTAGGTGCAGCCTGACCACTGCCCTGTACAATGCGATAATCACCTCCTTATCCCTGCTAGCAAAATTCCTGTATATCATTGACAAGACCCCATTGTTGCTCTGGCAGCCTGTCTGAACTGTCAGAAAACTTCATATCTGACTACACAATTAACCCCAGATCCTTTTTATTCTCCACTACCCCGAGTGTAGTACCACACAGTTGGTAGGTTATTGCTACCCATATGCGGTACTTTGCATCTGCCAATGTTAAACTGCAGTTGCCATCTCTCAACCCATTTTCCCAACTTTTCTAGATCCTGTTGCGTTAGCGTGCTGTCATTAACAACCCTGCCAACCTTCGTATCGTCTGCAAACGTGGACATTAAACCTGATATACCTTTATCAATATCATTTATAAACAGAGAAAACAACAATGGGGCCCGACACCGAACCCTGGGAGACTCCACAATAACATTAGTCCACGAAGAGCAATATCCATCGATTACCACTGTCTGTCTGTCTGCTCCCACCCAACTTTCCCTTTATCCATAGCAGCAATATGCCCTTAATACGGAGCAATATGGCCTTAGTTGCTAATGCTCCTAAAAACCAAATAACAAACATAACAAACATGCCCTTAATGCTATACTGCTCTAATTTGTACAGCAATCTTCCATATGCAACAGTATTAAAAGCTTTCCTGAAATCAAAGTATATGATATCAAAATTGTTTTTTGCATCCTGTTCCTTTGTGACCACATCGTAGTATCCAATCAAATTGATTACACCAGACAAGATTTCCCCCCTTAATAAATGTGTCCTGTGTCTGAACTGCAGTCTTGTCTAGATGATCCTCCAATGCTTCTTTAACCAGTGACTCCTTGTCTATTTTTGTTCTCAATATTAATATTTTTTCTACACATTCACCAAATCAATTGAGGCATTTGGCCAATCTCTTAATGAACATATTCATGCTATCTGTGCATACAATAATTAAAATCTATTCTCCTAAATCAGCTTCTCTTGCAAATCCCTGCCCTGAGTTTTTTTTTTTTAATGTGCAAAAAAAAAAAGGTGGTGTAAGGGCTACGCCGTTCAACTTTATGCTTTACCATAAACATTTGCAATATGAATTATTGCCATTGAAACTGGTTTTGTTTTAAAAAGTCAAATTCCTTCACTAAATTTCTTGTAGGGACAAGTTTTTTTTTTAGTCTGTTCGCCATTTTGAATTGTTATTGGACAACGTATGTCTCTTACGTTGGTAATACAGTTTTGGATTATGGTAATAAAGTTTACGGCAATAAAGCTTTGCAGAAGAACAAATTGAGTTCTACCGCTTAAATATTAATTTTTGACACGTTTGTGAAAATATAATCATTGCGGTCTCACTTCCTAAATTTACCCTTGTATTGTCCTTCCACTGAATTGTTTACTTTTGTAGGTATCTGAATATGCCAAGCTTAATTTTGTCGTCCATCATATTTCAAAATAAAAGAGATAATCGGAAATATCTTTAGTGAAAGGTATTTCCGATTATCTTCCGATTATATTAGTAAATAAAAGAAATCACCTTTATTAAGCTAAATTCTTTTAGTTTTTTTCACATGAAATATAAACACTGTTAAAGATTTAAATTTATTTTCTGAAAGTGATAGCAATCTTTCGATATACTAGTTTACTTCTTCATCGTTAATGTCATACAAGAGCAAGCTGCAAACACCCTCAACTAAAGTGCGACAGTGAGTTTTTATAATCGTCCGCGATTATTCCGCCCATTTATCTGTACAGTTAATCCTACACTATTTGCGCAGCTAAATTCCTCTTACAAGGGAGTTCAGTAATCGTTACGAATGGTTGCGGAGCGTGCAGCGTATGAAAGGTTAATTACAGGGGTATAGAGGTACTCTGGAAAACAGATATTGTAATTATGGCGCTTTGGTTTCTTAATAGCTTGTTCACGATTTTTTCAAAAGTTTTCGAATATGTTGATTGCAGCTATAATGATATTCCTTCATTTGCTTACCTCTGCGAATACATTGTCGTTTACCGTTTTTCAGACACTCTGAATGAATACGGTATTGAACACGGCGAGAACAGTGCCAAGTGAATTACTTAACACTTAGCTGAAACAACTTTAATTGGTTTGGATTGATTTAGAATAGTCGAGTGCAGATAGTTTTGATAAATGATCGTTTCGGATTCACTGATCAGAAACGAAGTCGGAATTAAGTTTATGCGTGTCTGTGTGTACCAACCAAAACGGTTGCTGGAAGTCTCAAAGGACACAAAGGAGTTAATTATCGATGTGCTACTAATTAGCGAGTATCGAGACCACATCTGGCAATGAAAGCAGCGCAGCGGTCCCAGCAGAAAATCTTTAGTTAAGCTTGCGATTAGGAGGTGGGAGGTATTCCTTAATGCGAAATACATTCGGCGATGCAAATGTAACGTTATGTGGTATTATTGGATTCGATAGTTGTATTGATTTCCTGAAGTGATAAAACGTAATAGCTCATATCTGAACATCTTCACACAGAAAAAAAAACTCTTAAAAAAAAAAAAAAAACAAGCAAGAAAACAAGAAGATTACCCTATGTTTGTGATAGCATCAGTATTGCTATTATCACATTAGCATCAGTATTGCTAACTGTAGTCAGTTCTGTATATCTTTATTGCAATCAGTTAAAATCAGTAAAAAAATTTACATGTATGCCTGATGCAATACCAGTAATAGCAACAATCCTGTAAAAATGGAAGAAATTTGAAAATAGCTGAGCCACAATGCAAAAATACATAAAATCCTATGTTAACAATGAAAAAAAAAATTTTTTTTGTAGCTAAAGGGAATTTAAACTATTGGGGTATATATTCCGAAAAACGACAGGGGGGCAGGCACCCCAGTGCCCCTACCCTGAAGCCGCCACTGGTTGCAGGATGCCCCCCACCCCAAATGGAACACAAGGTCATCCGCATAAGCCACGATGCCCGTACCATCCACATATGCAGTCGAATCTCCAAAATCTGGCAACTTCGGGACCCGATCAGTGATGGATCTAAGAAATGAGCCCCACTCGCAAACCAGAATAGGGTCCATGTTCCGTACGGAATACCAAGTCTGTAGTTTATGTTAGGGTAGAGTATAATGATAAGTGAAATTGTCAAAAATATATCAAAGGCTATCAATTTATATTTCAAGGAAGAACTTTGTATTTATTAAAATAAAAACAAAAAGTAAACATGTGTTATATAACAGATTTGTTAACATTCATATGATGAACAAGATTTGAACGTTCTGTTTTGTATATCTGTATACTATCATAAACAACCATATAAAATAAATGGTAGCGATAGTAAAATTCATTTTATTCGAACTTCTGCTTTACACTAATTTTCACCACGGGTCATCATACCTGTGGTGTAAATTAGTGATTAGAATTTCAGACTAATTTATTTCAATAAATACTTTGCATAATCATTCAGATGATCTTCGTTTAATCCATATTTGCGGCCGTTCTAGAAAAACATGACATGTCATAATATCCAATTTATACTTGTTTTTACTTCAGCAAACTCTGCATTGTGAATTCTAACATATTGTATATAATACTTCACAAGCTTAACCTTTTTTTTTTTTTTTTTTTTCGAAGGGTAATAAGATGCATGGAAGTATGGTGAATATATACAGTAAAAAAATTGTTTTTATTTTTACAACAAAATTAATTTTTATGTTGTACTGCAAAATTGATTTTATTTTTACAATACAGTAAAAATAAAATTAATTATTTCTTAATCCAAAGTACAATGGCATGTGTAACTGTTTTTCTGGTGAATATCACTGATGAAAGAAATGCTTTGCAGAAATGTATAAGTAATTCTATTTTTGTGTTACTGAATCAGTCTTAGAACATTTTAATATCGTCTCGTATTTTAAAAAGAAAACAGTTCACACAATCGTGAAAATGAAAACTGAGTAATGATCGCGTATTATCCTGTTGCTAATCTTGATCACAAATAGCAATTAGACGATCCCTTGACTCAACAAATTTGGAAATAGGTAACATTAAGTTTCTTGACAATGTTAATTATGGAAATGCAATATGACAACGCAACCAATACAATTATTGTATTGCTGGAAGTCATATTTTAGGACATAGGATTGTTATTAAGTGCAGTAAGAATGCTGGTTTAATAATCAAAATTCCATGGAAAACCGGTAAGACGTGTCTATTCTTTCCAGTTGGCTAATTCTCCCCCGCCCCTCCCCTCTTTTTGGTACTGAACAATTTTGTAGAATATAAGTTGGTAACTGTGCAGAATTAAGCAAATCTATACCTATCAAGACGCTGTAGATTGCCAAGAAGCGTCAAATAAATGGGTTTGGTGATAGCAATCAGGGATTGTTAGTTCCACCTGAACAGTTGAATAAACAGATAATTGGCCCGACTCGCCTTTTTGTTGCCTTTCCGACTTCGCAGTTGGATAGGTGATAGCTGTGAGGAGAGCAACGTCATTCTTTCTGTTGTTGAGGAGAGCAACGTCATTCTTTCTGTTGTACTTCTTAATAGAACGCCAGCGTTTGTGTGTGCGTGTGTGGTAAGATGCTCCCAGTAATTCAGTGGGCTGTTTATTTTCCAAAATTTGTCTCCTTTCTTAACCGAAAAATCTCATCATAAATGATCGGTTTGGATTCACCGATCTGAAAAAAATTTAGAGTTAAATTTACGTGTGGGACCAAAAAAAAAAAATTGCCTCCCAGTGATTTTAATGAACGTGACCAAATAATTTAATTAAATATTGCGTAGCAGAATATACAAGGAGTAATATACAGTACAATACAGCAATTTACCCTTCATAGCCAATATAAAAGCCCAGGGCATAAAAATAAAAGAAAGTTTACAATAAAACATATACAGAGATAAGTATAATAACAAAATTCATTTGTATTACCACATGTCAAAATTTAGTCATAAACATTTATTAAGTTTCCAGGAAAGACACTTGCTAGCAGAAAGATTTTGTTTAAGCCACAGCTTAGAGTACAATATTATACTAGAAATCAAGTTGAAAAGGGAAATTCTTTCATGTTCAGAGAAAGTCTGCCTATTAAATCTTTCTTGTTATGTGAATTAGTTTAATTTCAGATTACCAGTATTATCATTGAGGATTGCCATTTTCAGTAACATAACTGCTATGCTTCCAGGTTTTCCACCTCCGGGGATAGCTAAAGTGTTTAGGGAGGCTGCTGACGGTTAGTGTAGTATAGTTGTTAAAGAGCAGTGTTCGAAAATATCGCCGGAAAGAGGGGACAGAATTTGTAGTTGCAATTCTGCCCATGTTCGTTTCATATTTTTTTAGGACATAGTTGACTGTTCTATTCTCTTCAGTTTAATTATGCAATTTATAAGTGTAGATCTCTATATAATTTATACATTGCGGGGGGGGTTAAAAGTTTTCTCTTCTGATTGAAGATGATCAAGTATTGCACAGTGTTTCTGTTGTAGATGTACTTTGCCTGGACACACAAATATGCAATGGTGGGAGGACTTTTTTAAATGCTAGCCAGAAAAAAATGTTTCTTAGACGCATTGAACTGTTTTAATCGGAAATATGAGTTTTTTGTCTACCCTCTGCCAGCAGCCCGACTTGAAAATTCATCGTTGTGAACTTTTGTGACATATATTCTCTGAAGCTCATTGTGTGGCCACTCTCCCTAGTTGTAAACTCCTCTGGCTTTTGGATGTCGCGAACTGGAAACTGGGGAGGATCAAAACGGAGCTCATAATTCATTCTGTAACATTACTTGTTATGTCTTTTTGATATTATCATTCATTTAATTAACCAGTATAAAATCTTTATAAGCGTTCACTCTTTTCTGTTTCATAGATGATTTGTTGAGAAATGTAGTGGGTTTTAAAGAATATGAATTTCTTACTTTAAGTTTGACACTTGTTTATTTGAAATTACATTTTTGGCATTCAAATAGAATTCCCTTAATATTGTTGATGTTATTTTTCCTAAAATAATTACTCTTAATAATTCACTGCGCTTTGCCATTTTCTTTCGGTCGTTTTGATGATAGTGAAGCACGAACTGTGTGAAGTGCCTTGTTGTAGTTCCTTTTTTGTAATATTTAATTTTGTTACGTATAATTTTGTTTCGTCTCAAAGTTAGTTCGATTAAATGATATTAAAACACACATCCATTAAAATGTGTGTATAAATATATACACTTATATTTGAATAATGTTTGAAATAATTTAAAACTGAATCTTACATAAAAAAAGGGGGGTAAATCATACATCAGAGGCAGCAAAAAGCATTATCCTCTACATGACGCTTGAGATATAAACTTAAGTGAGAATAATGATTAAAGAATAAAATTGGCTATTCAAAATTTAATTGATTATATTTTATTATCTTTGTATTTAGACTTCTAAATTATCTTTGAGAGTTTCTGCTACAATAATTTTATTCTCTTCCCTTCCTGTTGGTTTGATCGTTATGTATAATTTCATAACTTTCGCTCTTCTGTCTTGCCATGCTGCTGGCATTATTTTTTTACCCCCCCCCCCTTTTTATGTAAAATTCAGTTTTCAATTATTTCAAATATAAGTGTATCACATGACAGTAGTGGGCTGATTTGCTAACGCTGCGCCTGTGCTGCCACCATAGTTCATGTTTTGCCTATATAATCTGGTTAAGATTACTTTTGTCAGTGGTGTGGCTTTGCATTTGAGTGCTCGTATCTGTCCTATTTTTAATTTTCGCTGCATCAGGACCACCGCTATTCAAGCCTCTGCATTGGCGGTTCGATCTGGGGATTGGATGGCGGACTGATCTTTCGATCGATTCGCCTTTGCGGCGATTTGTCTAGCGATCGAAATGCAGCGATTCCCTGACCATTATTGGCCTTGTGGTCCTCTGTTGAGATGGGGCATAATGGTCAGTCTATTTTTGTTTTTGTTATATTTTATTTTATTGTAGTTGTTCACATCTCTGCTCGTGATATTTCACATAAATTTGGACCTGGTGCCCGTCAGAGGGGGGGGGGGGCGCTGTTAAATTTCATTTAATTGGCTATTCAAAATTTAATTGATTATTTTAATATCTTTGTATTTAGACTTCTAAATTATCTTTGAGAGTTTCTGCTGCAATAATTTTTATTCTCTTCCTTCCCTGTTGGTTTGATCGTTATGTATAATTTCACAATTTTCGCTCTTCTGTCTTGCAATGCTGCTGGCATTTTAATTATTTTTTTATTCTTTAATCATTATTCTCACTTAAGTTTATATATATATATAATATCAAGTAAGACTTTTGTGGATTTGTTAGATGACTGTTTTGTATAACAGTACGTTAGAGTGGCAACAAGAGAAGGCCATACTCCTGATCTGATTATTAGCAGCGATGCTTCATGCATTAAGAATCTGCAGATAAAAGAAACACTAGGTGGCATTGATCACTGTATTTATGTGAAATTTAATTAAAGATGTAACTACCATCAAGGGGAAGGGTTTTTGCTTTCGTCAAATAGACTACAGTGGTCTCAGACAGTTTTTTTAAATTCTGTACAGTGGGACCAACTGATATTGTTACCAACAAGAAATTCTAAATGGGAAACATTCAAGGAAATAATCCTAGAAATTACTAGGCTTTTCATACCGACTAAGAATTACTGCTCAAAGTTTAGGCCTAAATGTATGTCAGATGAACTAATGAGACTGGTGGCAGAGAAGAAAAATGGATGGGATGTTTACATTATCAGGTGAAACAGAAGGCTATGGTAGATATAAACTAGTCTACAATCAAGTCACAAAGGAGGTAAGGCAAGCCAAGGCAGATTATGAGAAGTCTGCCAAGAAAAAGGATGGGGCTGAATCACGTTGGTCCACTTGATGTCGATGGTTTAACTGTTAATGATCCTGCTCAAGTTTACAGGCTGAATAGGTATTTTGCGTCTACATTCACACATGAGAAATTGCGTCTACATTCACACATGAGAAATTCTTTGGGGATGGAGATGCCAGAAGTTTATCAAAATCTAGCAGGGCGCTAAACGATTTTGTGATAAACTGAGAGGAAATGGAAGAGAAATTGTTGAAGTTAAGCATGTGAAAGGCAGCACCTGGGGTGGATAGGATCTATCCAATTATATTAAGAGAGACATCAAAGGAGGTAAGCAAACCCTTAGCCATAATTAAGAGAGCATCTCTGGATTCAGGAGAGGCCCTTGTGGACTGGAAATGTGTGAATATATCCCCAGTTCACAAAGGGAGATAAAAGGGTGAGCTTTTGTTTCAGAGAAAATATCGGAGTCACTGGTTAAAGAAGTAATGTAGGACCGTCGAGACAGTAGTGCGGTTATACTTCAATCACAGTATATACTTCTTGAAAGGAGATCTTGTATGACTAATAAATGATTAGTTAAATGATTGGATACTATGATTCAGTGACAAAGGAACTGGATGCAAAAAAATAATTATGACATATATACTTATATTTCAGGAAATCTTTTGAAACTGTTATACATAAAAGACTGCTGTACAGATTAGAGCAGAATGACATTAAGAGAAAGTTACTTAAGGATTGATTGAGTGGGAGAAAACAGAGCGTGCTTATCAATGGACATTGCTCTTCGTGCACTTAGTGGCGTCCACGATTCGGTGTTGGACTCATTGCTGTTTTCTGTATTTATTAGTGATATTGATGAAGGTATATCAGGCTTAATGTCAAAGTTTTGCAGGTGATACAAAGGTTGGCGAAGTGTTAATGACAGTAATGATAGTACACTACTGCAACAGGATCTAGAAAAGTTAGGCTGATGGGCTGAGAGGTGGCAAGTGAAGTTTAACATTGACAAATGCAAAGTACTGTATATGGGTAGCATAATCCCCGAGTTGCATATCAAATGTGCTATAGCGCGCTCAGAGTAGTGTTAAATGTAGAAGAAGGCATGGAATAATTGTGCAGTCTGATATGAATCTCTCTCTCTCTCTCTCTCTCTCTCTCTCTCTCTCTCTCTCTCTTTCTCTCTCTCTCTCTCTCTCTCTCTCTCTCTGCATTGCAGACAGGCTGCTAGGACAGCTCGTGGCGTTTTATCAATGATATACAGGAATTTTGCTAGCAGGGATAAGGAGATGATAATCCCATTGTACAAGGCAATGGTCCGGCTGCACCTTGAATACTGCATACAAATCTGGAGGCCTCGTTTTAGGAAGGAAGTAGAGCTGCTTCAACGGATACAGAGAAGGGCAACGAGATGTGAGAGGAGTAAAGGAGTGCTCTTACAAAGAAAGGTTTCATTTCTGCAAATTTCAACGTCTGGAGACAAGCCAACTATGAGGTGCCTTGGTCAGACTATATACGTGAGTGTGCATAAATTCAAACTGAGGAAGGATTGTTGCAGAATAGATGTGTGGAAACTATCCAATCAACCACCCGTTGCCTTGAGCCAACGGGTGGTTGATTGGATAGTTTGAAAAGATTCAAGGCAGAACTAGTCAAACCATTGGAAGGATAGACAGGTGAAATTGGGAATTTTTTTTTTTATCTGGTGCTATATAAGCTTACTGTCTTGCATCATTTGCCACTATTAATACTACACACACACACTGAATTTTGGACGTCTACCTAATACTGCGTTTGGCCGCTACCAGTCGCACGGATAACAGCCGGTAGATGTCTGAAGACGTCCGTAGGATCTGCAGCCATGCTGCTTACAAGGCTTGGCACATATGACAGTTGCGTGTCGGTACGCCTAACTTCCTTTTTCCAAACATCCCATAGGTGTTCAATTGGCTGAGGTTAGCCGAATTTGGATGCTAATCAGAACAGGTTTGATATCTTCACTGAGTTCCTTGAACCCTCGTCCACATACTTGTACATGCCCCATTATCGTCTTGGAAGAGGATTCTGTTTCTTTCCGGGAAAAAAAATGCAGTATGGTAGGGCACATGGTTTCCTGATAGTTTCCGCTAGACTTCACCAGTGAAACATTGGTCCATATCTCTCGTATAAATACATCTGAAGTACAGTATTCACTTAGAAAGCAAAGAATATTTTACCCCTACCATGCACCACGTGGGAGAGCTAGAGAGAAAGTTGTCTTACAGAATCGAACAAGCTGCAAAGATGTTTTTTGTGTGGTTGTTTGTGTACCAAGACAACTTAGGCCATGGTGTGCCAATGTTCTATGTCTGAAAATTGTGTGTGTATTCTATGGTTTGTTTCCTGTTCTGCAGGATTAAAATTCCGAATTTCTGGAGGGGTGGGCATACATCCTTCACCAGACTCACTAACTTGGCCACGGCTTCGAAAAAAAAAGTATATTAAAGTTTTTTCCCTGTGAACAGATCCCTTCGGACCCAGGCCTTTTCTTCACGGTATGGAAAGACGGCAGTCGTAGCCACTGCTTGCCAAAGGGCTGTAACATGTCTTCCTGTCTGTTTCAACACGGAAATGGAATCTTCAACCAGTATGTCTTCAGTGTATCGGCTATTCATTTGTTAACAAAAGAAAGAAATATTTTTATGTACTTCAAAAGAAGATGATAAAATCACAGTGACTTTGCTTCTTGATATTTTTAATCTTCTAATTAACAGTCCTCCGCAAGCTTTATCATTGATTGAATTTCTGTTCATCGAATTCATTGATTTTAAAAGCGCCTGTACACTCTTCAAAGAACAATCAATTGAGCAAGGGATTTCACTGAACTATACTTTTTTTTTTTTTTTTTAACGCAGTTTTCGTTTCAAGTTAACTGTGAAAGACAAGTACGTTGGCACACAGTTCAACACAAATTAAATAAAATAATCTTACCTCGATTGAGTTACTTTTGACGAACTCTGCCTCTATTCAGTTGGTAACTTCCATTTCATTCTCAGCTAGCTACCACTCCGTTATGGCTAATAGCAGAACATCTCTATCCGCAAAAATTGCCTTGGATCCCTTAATTGAAGTTATCTATCCGGATATATGCTCCGTGATGAACTCTGATTCATCACGTTTGGACAATACAGTTGCGTACAGTTCATTTGTCTACATTTGCATTCGCTAGGGATAATTCCTCACCGTGTGTGTTTTGTATTGAAATTTGCCTAGCCATTATTCCAATTAATGTAAGCAGTTTGAGAAATTCCTGTATTCATTTCCTATGTACACCTTACTATGTCCTTCCACGCCGTATCTGGTACTGATAACAATACGTCTGTTCCTTGGGATAGCACTAACGCAAAGACATGCACAGATCTTCAACTCACTATCAGTCTCAGACTTGAAAGATAATGTCCTTATTTGCAGTATAGTGAACTTGGAAATAAATACAGACCGTAATGTACTTGATCAATTTTTTATTTATTTTTTTTTTTTTTTATTAAACCTAATTTTTTTATTTTGTGTCCGGCATTTTGTTACTCGACCTAAAACATCAAGAAAGGCTTCCAATAGGCATTTTTCAAATGAAAAAAAAATGATTCCCATTGCACGATTTTTTTTTTTTTTTGTTTAACCTGTTGAAGTTGGATTTTGTAATAGATCCTTTGAACTGACTTCAGTCGTATTAATCGCCTCATATAATAAATACTAACGAAACACGATACCAATCAGTTCGCTCATTCGCTTTATTCTTCAGCTGCTACTCACGGTGGCATACTGTTACTGTCAAAATGTGCAGAGTTTAACGAAATGGAGCTCCAGTTCATAACAGAATTTGAACTAATTCTGATCACGAAAACATGGCTAAACGCTACGCAATTCTGGATGGCGAGTTGGTAGTGCCTAGTTATTTGGCCATAACTCTAAACGAGGCTGAGTTATAGTATCATATCATGGCTCCATAAATATTTAAAAGTAGTAGTAATAGAGGTATGTGATGCAAGAAAGCAAGTATGAACTTACGTAGCATCAGCCAAAAAAAAAAAAAAAAAAAATCACACGCCCATTCCCTCTAAACGTTTGTGCAGCTCTAGATAGCTCTAAACGTTTAAGCTATCAACTTCCACAACGACAGTTGGAAGTTTGTTCCAGCAATTAACCACCCGCTGACTAAATGCAAATTTCTGCATACCTATTCTACAACTATCTTTCCTCAATTTGAATATATGCCCCCTTAAGTTCGTAATCTGAGCAAGCGGAAGAATCCAATCACAATTCAGCGTGCTTAACCCATTCAAGGCTTTGTACACCTCAATTAGATCACCTCGCAGGTGCCTAGGCTCCAGCCGCTGCAATTTGCAGAACTTAAGCCTCTCTTGGTAAGAGGACCCCTTCGTTCCTTTCACCAATCTTGTTGCCATTCTCTGTACACGCTCAAACAATTTACATTCTTCCTGAAATGAGGCCAGACTTGTCGTGGCTTGGCCATTGCCTTATGCAAAGGGATAATCACCTCATTTTCCCTGCTAGCAAAATTCCTGTATATCATTGACAAAACCCTATGACCTGCTCTTGCAGCCTGTCTGCATTTCTCAGAGAACTTCATATCTGACTGCACAATTTCCCCCAGGTCTTTTTCATTCTCCACCTCCATGAGTGTAGTGCCACACAGTTGGTACGTTCCTTTGGGGTTACTTCTACCCATATGCAGTACTTTGCTTTTGTCCATGTTAAATTTCACTTCTCACCCATCTGCTCAAATTTTCTAGATCCTGTTGCAGTAGCACACTGTCATTAACAACCCTGCCAACCTTTGTATCATCTGCAAACTTTGACACTAAGCCTGATATACCTTCACTGATAAATATACAAAACAACAGTGGGCCCAACACCGAACCCCGTGGGACTCCACTAATAGTATTTTAGTTAATTTAGAGCATCTTTATGTCACCTTCACAACAAATGATTCTTGTTTATTTTACTCTGTTACACCATCATTCCTGTAATTTTCTTGGATAAACCTTGGAAAACTTAAACGATCTTATTGTCTCTACTCGAGTTACAAGTCACACTCAACATTACCCCGCAGGTCACTCTGCCATGACCTTTGAAATCAACTGATTATAATATTTAATAAACTTATTTCAGTTAATGAAATAATTTGAACGTATTAAAGAAATCTTATATTATTTTACAATTATCGTATTATTTTACACTTGCCGCCTCTTTTTACCTCTGATCTTGGTGTAACTTTTACTCCTGATGCTGGATTCTCATGCAAATCACACCGTGTTCAGTATCCTGTTCTTTTCGAACACCCGTACACTACCTTTATTCTTCCCCTGTTAGAGTGTACTTCATCTACTTGGTCTTCTGCACACACACTGTCCATATCAATCGAATTCAAACCATTCAAAAAGTGTATAAGAATGCTACCGAAACCTAATCATTTTGCCTACTTTCCTAGGCACCGCTTCGATCACTTACTGCTATACGACGCGTATTTTCCAGTTAGATGAAAAATACACGTTGTATAGGAGTAAATGTTCTCTGTTAAGTCCTCTAATTGGTTGTATAATGCCGTACAAAGTAATGTGCAAGAGGATGTTAAATGATTTTCTAATTCACTTTTCGCAGCTGTACATTTTCGGTTAAGAACATCAGAAAAAAAACACTTCCTTTACTTTTCCTTCAGCTCACAAAACGCTTCAACTGAAGCGTTTTAGTTGGTTCCATGTCAGCTTGGTGCGAGGCAGTTCCTTTTATGACAAATCGGTGCAGACAATTCGTGTATGACAGTTTGGTGAAAGACAGTTTGTAGGAGACAACGATTTGGTGAATTCTATTCGAGAATTCGGTATGTGACACAGTTAGTCCGAAAACGGAAACTTTTAATGTGCAGTTTATTTATTTTTTATGGAATCCTGTAAAAAATGTACTATTGGCAATTTAAAGAAATTTATTCACACATTATTTTCGCTTCTGTAGGATTAATTTTCAGGAAAAACATACAGAGATAAGCTGTTCCTGGTATCAGAAGTAAGAGAATAAGTGAGCAACAGAATTTAGGTTAGCGAATTTGGTGTGGAATCATTATTGAATGCTGACTACTTCGCGCACGTGTTTTGGCGTTCGCCTTGCAACCCTCCTTATACTTATTTTATTAAAAGCTGTTAAAGCTATTTATTTATTTTTTTATTTAACTAAGTTCAGTTACATAACATTCCCAGAGACAGATAGGGGAAACCTTGGAGCCCGCAAAACTTTAATAAAATACTTTGAATACATAACATCCCCAGTATGTCCATAATGGCTAGGAGAGTAGAAATGGTATGTTATTATAATTTATCGTTACAACATGTTAATATTAGCAAAATTTCTACGTATCGATTTCTAGGTACCAGTTAGTAGAGAAATGTCATATAACAACTTATGCACCTCTTATATTGAAGAACATATGAGTAGATTAATTTTATAAATTATTAATACAGTATAATTACTAGTTTAGTTCTTCACGCCATCGACGGGACCAGGACTCGAACTCGGGTCTTTTCCACCCGGTTTGTGGAGGACGGCGATCCTACCAACTGTGCTACCCACAAAGGCATAACTGAAGCACCGGATAGAAGCTACTAGACTTTTCATACCAACTAAGAAATACTGTTCGGTGCTTAGAGTCTGCGCGCGTAGCACAGTGGTATCGTCACTGTCCTCCCCACACCGGGTGGAAAAGGCCTGGGTTCGAATCCCGTCAATGACGCGAGGAACTTTAATGGGCGTTTTTCACTCCGTGGCTAAGTTAGTTGGTGTCTCAGGCGTAGATAGCAAGGTTTTTCTCCCCAGTAACTGGGGTTTTTTTGACCAGCAAAACGGGCAAATCAACCATAGAACATACGAAATTTACAGACACAAATACGGGTTAATGTATTTAATTACGGGTAACCCTAAAATAATAATTTGATTTTTTTTTTTGTTCACTGCTTAGATTTAAATGGATGTCAGATGAACTAGTACGGCATATGGCAGAGAAGAAAAATGCATGGGATGCATATAAATTATCAGGTGAAACAGGAGACTATGGAAGATATAAGCTAGTGTACAATTAAGTCACAAAGGAGGTTAGGCAAGCCAAGACGGCTTACGAGAAGTCTCTGTCAAAGAATGCCAAGGAATTCTCTAGGGAGTGGATGGATCTTGTGTGACCAGAAGTTTATCAAACTTTAACAGAGAGCTAAACGATTTTGAGATAACTGAAAGCAAAGTTTAAGAGAAATTGTTGAAATTAAACAAAAAAAGGTTATCTGGGCGGATGGGATCTATGCAGTTATTTTAAGGGAGGCAGCAAAGGAGTTAAGTATTTTGAATTATGAGAGCATATTTGGAGTCAGGGTATTTTCCTGCGTACTGGAGAAGTGCAAATGTATCCCAAATTCACAAAGGGGGATCACAGGGTGACAAGAGTAATTACATACCTTAGCTTAACTTCTGTTCCATGGAAGATAATGGAGTCACTGTTTAAAAAGAAGAAATGCAGGGCTATCTAGACAGAAGTGCAGTTATACTTCAGTCACAGCATGGGGTTTGTGAAGGGGAGATCTTGTGTGACCAATTGGATTGGATACTTTGGTGCAGTGACAAAGAAACTGGATAAAAAAATAATTTTGATGTCATATAACTTGAATTTCATTAAAGGTTTTGATATAAAACACTGCTGCCTGTACAAATTGGAGCAGTGTGACATTAAGGGCAAGTTGCTGCTATGGATAAAGGGTGGCTGAGTGGGAGAAGGGAGAGAGTGGTTATCAGTGGAACTGCTCTTCGCGGTCTAATATTTTTAGTGGAGTCCCACATGGTTCGCGTTGATGTATTCTGTCTGCAAGAGTGATATGATTGAGGTGTTTCAGGCATTGAATGCACGAACTTAAAAATGATGGTATTCTTCCTCTTGCTTAGACTATGTATATGAAGGGGCATAAATTCAAATTGAGTAAAAATGGTTGTAGAATAAATGTGCGAAAGTTTCCCTTCAGCCAACGGGTGGTCGAATGCTGAACTTTCATCCTCTGTTTTTGTGGAAGCTGATAATTGGAATGAATTCAAGGAAGAACTAGACAAATTTTTGAAAAGGATGGATAGGTGAATTTTTGGATTTTTTTTAGCTGTATAAGCTTGCTTTCTTGCATTAATACTGATATTATGTTTGCTGCCATGCGCTGGCTGGAGAAATGAATTGGCAATGTGGTGGATGCGTAGAAACGAAATTCTCTTGGTTTGCTCATAAAAGTCCCATTTATGAATTATTATTTGCTAACGCGCTTGAAATACACAGGGTCGTCGAAAAAAGCGTCCGTGATTTCCCTTTTAATTATCTTCTGAAATATTTGATCGATTGCTGTGATCGTAGCAGCAAACAGTGTGGTAACTCACTAAGTTTTATTTGACAGCTCAACAATGACTTTGGCTGCGCCGTGAGTGTGCGTAGAATGACTCCTACGCGCACCGCTTCAGTCAGTGTCAGTAAGGTGGCCACCATGTAACAGAAACGCAGTGTGTGTTGTGGTACGCTGAATTTAAATCTGTCATAACAGTGCAACGTCAGTGCTGAGGTCAGTATTGGCGTTACAATGGTATGACTCTGTTAATACTGCAGTGGCGGCGCCCCTAATTGTTAGACCAACGGTGACATTTCACCTGACAAGTGTAAACTTTCTTTTTAATTTCTGGAATTTTTTTTTTTTTTTTTTTTTAATTCTGCTTGGAGTTTATCAATATTTCATATTTTTTTTTCATAGATTGCAATACTTATTTATAGTATGTTTTTTAATTTTTAATAAAAAATGAAATATTTAAAAAAAGTGTGTTTTTATGCCATTTATTTAAAAAAAAAGTAATAATTCTGCCAAAAATTAAAGAAGAAACATTATAGACATAAAATATAAAGATGAACTGTTACTTTATTCCTTTTTTTCAGTTTTAAAACCGTTAAACGCGCAAAACTTTAAACGTGCACATGCTTATATATTTCTGCTTATTATTTATATAAATGGATTGTAATAGCTTTAAAAAATTGAAAACAGTTTGAAAAACATTTAAACTATATAACATTTTAGAAATTATTATTTACTTCCCTTTTCCAATATTTTGTGAATGCAATGAATGCGCTTAATTTGAACGTTGCTGACTTTTATCTCGAAATAATACCGCCCCTTGTGTTTTCTTGATTATTGAAAACCAGTAACGAAAAAAATAATAACAAATCTTTCAAAAACACCTCATATAAGACTATTTATGGCTATAGAATACCTGGGACAGTTCTTTACCATAGACAGTGTATTGTACTGCTCTTTATGCTCACAGCAATAAAAACTACACCTGCACGTCGAGGTGCACTGGTATTGCATTACTAATAAAAAAAATAGTAAAACTAATTCAAAAATCTCCTGTAAGGCCATTTGTGTCTATAGAACACCTGGTATAGTTCTTTACCACAGTCTATTCTACTATTCTTTATGCTCACAGCAGAAAAATGTTTGCCTACACAAAGAGTTGCATTGGTATTGCACTATTTTCAGACGAATGGCCTCGCTAAAAAGTTAATCTCCTTTATATTAATTTTTGGAATACAATAATAAATTAGATAGTCTGCTAACTGCAAAGTACGTTATTACAAACTCCTTAGCCGAAGTGGAATAATTGGGAAGGTATGGATAGTTTATTTGGAACAAATCCTACAGAAAACGTATAATCAGAGAACAGTTCTCATCTTAGCTGAGTGGTTGCCTATGCAGTTCTAAGAGCAGTGATCCAGAAATGGCTAGGGACACTGCCGATTCCAAGCATGCACGACACTGTGATGGCCATCGCGGTTAAAAAAATCATGTAAATAATTATTTTTTTCAATTACCTTTTCTTTATAACGATATGTCAAACCCCTAGCATTATTGCTGTTATGGGTATTGCATCAGTCCTCTATGTAATCCATTTATTTCTATTCACCGATTGCAGTAAAGATTTACTGTATGTAAAATCATTGGCCATTACTAATACTAATTGACTGATTTTCAGTTTCGTTAGTAAATGTGTTTTTAAAATTAAAAAGAAAAATTTGTTGCAATTATTGTGCAGTTTTTTATTGTCATAGACTACTTTACTTCTAGAATTTGAAGTTATAAGAATTGCATGCCATAGCCAAGTGTGATGGATAAGATAAACTGCAGCCGATTATTCTGGTGTTGCCAAAGTTTCTATATCATTGGATTCAGCATCATTGGTATGCATTATCTGCGAAAGCATTTGTGAGATAATTGAGATGATTAACAAGCTAAGTTAGTTGTTGGGAAACTGGCCCTCTCTTGCGGGGCCATAAGCGCTATGTGAATTTATGGAAGCTGCAACACGTGCAGTCATTAGCAGTTGTACCATTACTTCATGCTTTATGGTTCGCTACCATATACATATTACGTGTGTATATATATATTACGAGTTCTCCTCCGGGGATCTCTCTATTTAGAGTTGTTTGAGATTGCGCTTACAATGTTTCCATTTCTTTTTCATTTGTTCCCGTTAATAACTGCAAATCCAGATGTTGTATAAAGAAAATGATGAGGTTACGTTATTATGATGTTATTTATTAAAAGTTGTTCAACTGGAGCACAGCCAAAATAAACCAAAAGGTGGACTGTTTCCTTTTCTACTAACAATATCGTGATTTTTCATTGAAAGTTTGCTATTGCCTATTAGTTATTAATTTGCATTTGTTAACCCATAAAAAATCAGTGTCTTGAAAGTTTATAATATTGTTTTGGAAAAAAAAAAAAACTAGCGCCAGATACAGGTGGTGACTTCTGTTACAAGGGCCCTTTTTTTTTGTCAATGCTCAGTGTGGGAGGAGTTTTTGTCTCTCACGTCATGGGACCAGTGTTGGATGGTTCTCTGGACCTCTGTGTGTTGCTAAATGAAGATAGGGAGTTCAGGTGCTCCTAAATATTCGTCCAGCTTAATGTATCCGTCTAGTGCTAAAATAAGACAATAATCTCGTATCTCCTGAATATTTTAACGGGGAGGATCACCCCACCAATAAAATATCGCGATTTGGATTAGCGTTGTGTTACATTAGAGACTTCAGTTATGCTAATTAGCTTAAAATCTCTAATGCCACAAAAAACCTTTCTTGATTCTGCAACTGGTTTTTCTCTGGTGTAGATGAAGAGAGAGAGAGAGAGAGAGAGAGAGAGAGAGAGAGAGAGAGAGAGAGAGAGAGAGAGAGAGAGAGAGAGATTTCAAACAAAACATTTAATATAACAAATTATAAACAAACATACATCACACTTTCTATCCAAGAGGATTAAAAAGATTAAAGACACGAGCATTCCAATATAACATGTGTGACATTTATGAGAATAAGTTAACATAATAATTAATTATAGTGGTCACCCGTTTGAGCCCATATTATAAGTAATTTCACATAAGTAGCCATTGTTATTGCTTTACATAGAAAACGCGTTATTGGAAATATCAATTCATTAGCCATATCTGTAAGTTACCAGAATAATAAGAAATACAACGTATACTACACATAACATTAATATAAGAAATAAATATTCTTAGGAAGAAATCATCGTTCATTATGGGTAAGAATTAACATGAATATTTTCTGTTCAGTTATCATTTCCTCACAATCCTTTCACTCTTTTGAAAAGGTATTCTCACTTACCCTATTCTTCTCTTCCGCTCCTTTTCTGTACTTTCATGGACAATTTCATCCGGACGAGTTGGGCGGTGACTTTCATCTCGACGACGACACAGACACAATACCACAAAGAAATACTGTCGAGACATGTTTCGCACACTATGGTCAAAAGCTGCTTCGACGACACCTCCCAACACTCTCCTTTCCTTCCACTCTCTTGCTCCTGGGAGACCCAGGAGAAAGAGTGGGTCTGAGTCTCCCAGGACCCAGTTTTTAAAGGGAGAAGATCCTGGAGAATTTACATAAACCTGAGATCTGATTGAACTCTCCAGTACTCATCTCGTGCACCTGATGGAATAGGAATGATTACAATGTCCTCCCCCCCCCCCCATCTCTCTCAATCTGTGTCTGGCCCTGTCCGGTGACTACCCGAAGTACCAAGCGCATTTCCATTTTTGGCATAACTAGTGATACCCATACGCGTGAATATTCACTAAAGGCATGTCACTTATGTCCAAGGTACGAGCGTACGGCTTCTCTGTTTATAATATAGGTTATTTTAAGAAGCAGCTCAGTAGAACTTTGTGAGAGTTTTATGTACTACTATGCTTCGTTATAATGGAGTTGATAATTGAATATTACAAGTAAAAGATTCTGTAGAAATCCTTAGTAAGTGGGCATAACAAAGGAATAGGGAAGTACTCGAACAACAAAAAAGAGGTTAACTTTGTAATAAGAAACATGCAAAAGGAGGGAAGTTTTAGAAACAATTAAAATGAAGCATAACAGGAACATTGGCCATAAAGGTTTATATATTGCTCCTTGCTAGTTACTTCGAAGTCCGCACTGCCCGATAAACATATTCACTATACAGATATATTATACTAATTAAAAAATACTTCCACCTTAATGATCTAATCATAGCCTATCTATTTCAGTTCATGTCCTTATTGTGCGTCCCAAATTAATGAAATCGGTGTATATAGCCAACCCCAAATCAATAATAGGTCAATATACGCAGTGAAATAATGTAATTAGTGCAGTGGTTAACAATCTTTTATCCTTGTGAGTACCATTTTTTTTTCCCAATACAACTATAGAAATCTTCACGCATGTCACTTGGACAAGTGTATAGGAAATACTCTATCAAATCATCAGCGTTCCGCAGAAAATCTTCCCGCTTACAGCCTGGTGACAAGCATGCTAATTATTCTAAGTATGCTTATTCAATGGTTCCTTGACTCTTGAAGATATCACTTCCGTATTACTACTTGCATTGAGTTTTACTCGTGCCTCTGTTGTCAATCTTGTTCAGTTAGACAATTCCTTGTTACTGGAGATTTTCGGATTGATTCCAAAACTTCAACAATAGAGCAGTACAACTACTGTAAATCATCCCCACTGCAAAAATAAATCATTGGGTCTCAGTCGTCGGTTCTCAGTGTCCATCTAGGGAATCGGAGACCAAAGAAAAAAATAATAAAATTAAAATCGGTGGTAAACAAAAAATAATTAAATAAGGTAAGTACATCACATACTAGCAAGGCTTCTGTGAATTTATTGGATGACTGTTTTCTACAGCAGCACATTAGAGAGGCAATAAGAGAAATCAGTATTCTTGATATGGTTACGAGCAGTGATTCTTCATGCATCAAGAATTTGCATCAATGAAAGACACACTGTGGCAGCGATCATAGCGTACTATGTGGGATTTACTTAAAGACAACTTACGTAACTACTGTCAGAGGTAATTGTAAGGATGACTACGTCTGTGCGTGTAGTGACGATACCACTGTGCTACCACAGTGGTATCGTAACCGTCGTCCCCACACTGGGTAGAAATGGGGCAGGTTCGAATCCCGTTTGATTACGCGAGGAGCTTTTATGGGCATTTTTCACTCCATGGCTGAGTTAGTTGGTCTCAGGCGTATACGCCAAGATTTTTTCCTCCCGGAACCGGGGTTTTTCTTTCAGCAAGGCTGGCAAAACGACCAGAGAATACACGCAATTTACAGACACAATACACATGGTTAGATGAAGTAACCTTCCGGGTGACCCTAATAAAATAGTTTTTTGGTTTAGTAAGGGTGACATAAGCGGTCCTAGACAGTTTTTAAATTCTAAGATGTTACCAAGGGCAAATTATAAATGGGAAGCATTCAGAGCAGTACTCTGTAACATATATCATGGTGCCGCCGTAGCCTAGTGGTCAGGCGCGAGGGTGCATATGTACACGTGCCTTGAGTGACCGGGGTTCAAGCCCGTGACTACTGAATACGGTGCTGTTTCTTGTAATCTGTCTATCTTGTGAACTCCTCTGACCGTTTGGTCGTCCCGGAGTATAAACAGAAAATTTATTTATTTATTTATAAAATCTTACAAGGAAATTGTATATAAAGATAACAGATCGTCGTTCCCAAACTGAGAAATTTAATAAGAAAGGATACGTCACGAATAGTTATATTGTAAAATAAAATATAACAAATCAAATAAATTGAACAAAGTGGATCGTTAAAAATAGGGTGGAGATTAAATTAAGGAGAGGGCTAATCGAAGGGAAGAGAGAGAGTCATGGGAATTACTACGCGAAAATTTCTACCAGCAGATGGATAAACACTCAGCTACATGTACTGTAAACAAATCTATAGGTCTAAAACGGGTAGCAGAGCCATCAGTAAATAGGCGAGAAAAAGGGTCGCTGGAGAGAACAATAGAAAGGTGAGCCGGATTAGTCGGAGTATCCCTTTGATCAGAGACTCCGGCAGACAAACAGTAAGAGAGTACACGACTAAAGAACTTATCTTGGAAGCTACCAGACTTTACATACCAACTAAGAAATGTTGTTCAAGGTTTAGGCCTAAATAGATGTCAGATGAACTAATGAGACATATGGCAGAGAAGAAAAATGCATGGGATACATACAAATTAATGGGGGACATGGAAGCCTATGATAGATATAAGCTGGTCTGTAACCAAGTCACAAAGGAGATTAGGCAGCAAACGCAGATTATAAGAAATCCTTGGCAAAGGATGCAAAGAAAAACAGAAAAGAGTTCTTGACCTATGTAAACTCAAGAAGGAAAGGGACGAAAGATTGGCCACTGGATATTGATGGTTCAACAGTTGAGGATCCTGCTCAGGTGGCTAACAAACTAAATGAGTATTTTGCATCTACATTCACCCATGAGGAGATATTCAGGAAGGGTAATGCCGTAGGTGAAGTAAACACTGGCAGTGAGCTAGATGATTTTGTGATAACTGAGAGGAAAGTGGAGGAGAAATTGTTGAGCATAAACATAAAAAAGGCACTTGGGGTGAATGGGATCTATCCAGTTATATTAAAGGAGGCAGCAAAGGAAGTAAGCAAACCCTTAGCCATAATTATGAGAGCTTCTTTGGACTCAGCGGAGGTACCTTTGGACTGGAGATGTGCAAATATGACTCCAATTCACAAAGGAGGACCAAAGAGCGACACAAGTAATTATAGACCTGTTAGTTTAACTTCTGTTCCAGGAAAAATAATGGAGGCACTGGTTAAAGAAACACTTCAGGATCATATAGACAAGACTTCAGTTATAGCTCGGACACAGCATGGTTTTGTTAAAGGGAAGTCTTGCCTGACCAATTTGATTCGATACTGTGATGTAGTCACAAAAGAACTGGATGCAGGGAATAACTTTGATATTATATATTTGGATCTTAGAAAGGGTTTTGATACAGTTGCACATGGAAGACTGCTGCACAAATTGGAGCAGTGTGGCATTGGAGGCAAATTGCTGTTATGCATAAAGGGAAGGTTAACAAACTAATATGGTTTGAGTGTGCTCAATGTCCTGGGATTCTTCCTCTTGCTCAGGATAATCACCTAAGTGGCAGAAGACAGAGGATGGTAATCAATTGACACTGCTCAACATGGACTAATGTTATTAGTGGAATTCCTCAGGGTTCAGTGTTGGGTCCATTGTTATTTTCTGTATTTATAAATGATATTGATGATGGTATATCAAGCTTAATGTCCAAGTTTTCAGACGATACAACGGTTGGCAGGGTTGTTAAGGACACTACTGACGCTGCTGCAACAGGATCTGGAAAGGTTGAGCAGATGGGCTGAGAAGTGGCAAATGAAGTTTAACATTGACAAATGTAAAGTACTACATATGGGAAACAGTAACCGCAGAGCAACCTATCAACTCTGTGGTACTACACTGACAGTGGTAGAGAATGAAAAGGACCTGGGGGTAATTGTGCAGGCAGATATGAAATTCTCTGAGCAGTGCAGACGAGCTGCAAGAGTAGCTCATGGTGTCTTGTCAATGATATACAGGAATTTTTCTAGCAGGGATAAGGAGGTGATTATTCCCTTGTATAAGGCAATGGTCAGGCCACACCTTGAATACTGTATACAGGTCTGGAGGCCTCATTTC
This sequence comes from Mastigoproctus giganteus, assembly GCF_048544385.1. NCBI lineage: Eukaryota > Metazoa > Arthropoda > Arachnida > Uropygi > Thelyphonidae > Mastigoproctus > Mastigoproctus giganteus. The sequence goes on along the minus strand of NC_143582.1, from coordinate 165,153,119 downwards.
AAGGAGGATGTAGAGCTGCTGGAAGGAGTACAGAGAAGGTCAACAAGATTAGTGAATGGAACAAAGGGTTGCTCTTACGAAGAAAGGCTTAAGTTTTGCAAAATACAGTGTCTGGAGACTAGGCACCGGGGAGGTGATCTGATAGAGGTGTATACGGCCTTGTATGGTTTGAGTATGCTCAATGCCGATGGGACTCTTCCTCTTGCTCAGAATAATCACCTAAGAGGGATAAATTCAAATTGAGGGAAGACAGATGTAGGATAGATATGCAGAAATTTGCCTTTAGCCAGCGCCAGCGGGTAGTTGGTTGGTCGAACAGACTTTCATCCCTTGTTGTGGAAGCTGATAGCCTAAACAAATTTAAGGCTCAGCTGGACAGGTATTTTGAATGTACGGAGGAGTGAAATGGGAGTGATTTTTTTTTTTTTTTTTTTTGGCTGATGCTGAATAAGCTTGCTTTCTTGCATCATATGCCTCTACTATGCTAATACCGTGTCCGAAACAATAGGGCTTGCGTCTGGTTATCTGCAATAGCTTGTTCCGCAGAAATTTAGGGTAACTGCGAAGTATTAACATGTGTCTGTGGGAATGTTCGGCATACTTCAAAAGAGAAGAGATGGCCTGGGAAAGGAATATTGATATTAAAATGGGAGGTTGAATCTAGAAAGGGATGGTGATAGCATGGGAAATCCACGCTAGCCAATAGTCCGGATGTAAATTTAAATATTGAAGTATGAGTGGTTAAATTTCTGAGCGAAGGTGGGCCAACCAAAAAGGATGGTACACAAATTCGAAAAACAAAAATAATAGAGCGCACGTAGCCAAGAGTCCTATCCTGCCCTGTTAGCCAGTTGAGAAAGTTCTGACAAAGTTAAGATGGACTAATAAGTTGTGGAGGGTTAGATAAGTTTAAGTACAGTCAGTGGGTTAAGAAGAGTTAGATGAGTTTCATGATAAAAGAGAACAGTCGAGTAGTTGGCCATATGGTTGGTGATGGAAGAAATATAGTAGAGAGAAATAAGCCTAGTCCGTCACCGGAAGGCAGTAAAATGGCCCTTATACAAATGAGTGAAGTGTAAGGTGGTATAAGCCTAGTCCGTCAACGGAAGGTAGAGAAAGTGGCCCATATGTAAACGAATGAAGTGTAAGGAGAAATAAGCCTAGTCCGTAATCGGAAGGTAGCGAAAGTGGCCAGTCTGCAAATGAGTGTTGTGTAAGGAGAGAAATAACCCTAGTCCATCATCTGAAGGCAGTGATAAAGGCCAATTCGCAGATAAGTGAGCTGAGAAGGTAAAGTTGTAGTCCTGAGCCCGCCAGAATAGCTGAACCGAAGGTTAAGTAGCAGTATCAAAAACCAGCCCATTAATTCCTAAAAGATTCAGTGATGCCCTATCCATACGTAGACTACAGCCCATTGAGAAACGAAAGGCCCTACCAAAAGATCCTATTCGGTATCATAAGTAAGTGTCTAATTAACATGAGTATTCACTTGTAAATTATAGGACTCTAAAGAAGGGTTAGGAATTATAAAAGGGACATTATAACATATATAATAAGAGATATGTACTTTAAAAAAAATGTGTAATTAAGATAAGGTTCCCTAGATAATGGTAAAGAGAGGGAGATTCATAGATGTAGAAAATTTTCTTGAGTAACGTAAAGTAAGGTAACAGTTTTGGAAGTGGGATAATTCAGAGGGATTATGGAAAGAGTGATATATGTATATGTGTGTGATACACTGAACTGTCATAAGCTGACAAGTCAGAAGTAAGGTTGTTACCATAATTTAGAGATTGAGATAAATATTTATTTAAAAGATAAATGCTAATGTATTAGAAAAGATAAATAATCTAATTAGAAAGAGATTACCCTTAATGTTGCTAACAGAGAAATCTTATTGTTAAAAAGGGAAGATTTGAATGTGACAGACAAGCCTGATCTGTTAGAATAAAAAACAAATGCTGATTTACTCAGAGAACGTTTTGCTAAGTAGAGTGGCATAAGAAAAATGTTGTTAGCCTTGTGATATAATGTAAGAAGTTGTACAAGAATATAACTAAACTTAACCAATCATTTATTATTGTACGGGAATAGAACATTACTGATTATAATATGTACTGGATCATTGAACTATTTCATTTATGTAAATATATGTAATAAAATTTTTTGTTATATTTTAAACGAAGTCTTTGTTTAGTCATTTTGAACATACAGACAAACCCAAAGGAGGAACATAATAATATAGAAACCCCGTAGAACCTGAAAGCTCCTGATAGACATACGAGTCAGATTGCAAAGTGGGGAATTGTAAAGTACCTTTATTAGGTAATAATAAATATAAGGGAGGATATATAAAAAGGGGTTAAAATAAAAAAAATATAATAAATAAAATATAAGAACAGAAAAGAAAAACTCTCCCCCACAACTCATAGAATCTGCTATGCTTTTTATACCAACAAAAAATAGTGTTCATAGCTTATACCTAAATGCATGTCAGATGAACTGAATGAGCTTGTGGCAGAGAAGCCAAAAAGCATGGGATGCATATAAATTATCAGGTTATATACACTGATGAGCCAAAACATTATGACCACCTACCTAATATGATGTTGGTCCTCCACGTGCAGCCAAAACAACTCATACCCGGCGAGGCATGGACGCTACAAGATTTCTAATGTGTCTTGTGGTATCTGGTACCAAAACGTAACCAGCAGATCCTTCAATTCCTGTAAGGTCCATGGTTGAGACGCTGCAGATCGGAATTGCTGTTCCAACACAAACCACAGATGCTCAATGAGATTGATGTCTAGGGAATTTGGAGACCAGAGAAATACCTGGAAGTCTTCCTCGTGTTCCGCTAACCAGTCTCGAAAAATCCGGGCGGTGTGGTATGGTGCATTATTCCTACTAAAAGACGGCACCGCCAGAGGGGAAGACCGTTGCTATGAAAGGGTGTACCTGGTCAGCAATGATGTTTAGGTAGGTGGTTGACTTCAGAGTGCCCAGCACATGGATGACTGGAACCAGAGTATCCCAGCAGAACATCATCCAAAGCAAGACACCGCGGACACCAGCTTGTTTTCGTCCCATGGTGCATCCAGTTGCCATCACTTCCCCAGGTAAATAATGCACACGTACCCGGCCGCCCATATGGTGCAACAGGAAACGTGATTCATCAGACCAGACGACCTTCTTCCAATCACTCAAGATCCCGTTTCGATGCTTGCATGCCCATTGTAGGCTCTGTCGCCAGTGAACCGTGGTTAGCATGGGCACTCGGAGCGGCCTGCGGCTGTGCAGCTCCATTTTCAGGTTTGATGTACTGTGTGTTGTAACACATTACTCCCGTCACCAGCATTCCAATTACCGGCGAGTTGCGCCACAGTCGCCCTTCTGTTGCCAGGTACCATCTGGGAGAACCCTCACCCACCTCAAGCATCGATGAGCCATGGTCGTCCAACACCTTACCGGCGGTTCATGGGTTTTCTCTCCTCGGACTACTTTTGGTAGGTACTAATCATGCTGACCTTGAGCATGCCACCAGCCATGCCTCTTCGGATATACTCTGATCGTCTACGTGGGTAGCACATTAGTATCGTCACCGTCCTCCCCACATCGGATGGAAAAGGGCCGGGTTCGAATCCCGTCGATGACGGGAGGAACTTTAATGGGCTTTTTTTACTCCGTGGCTGAGTTGGTCTCAGGCGTAGATAGCAAGGTTTCCCCCCCCAGAATCTGCGGTTTTTTGTCCAGCAAAACAGACAAATCGACCATAGAACACACGCAATTAACAAACAGACATATGCCGATCGGACTAGCCGGGTGGGTAAAGTGCCTGCCTGGCAACCCAATGATGGCGGATTCGAATCCCGTCTCGGGCTTGGATCAGAATAGAAAATGCAAAAAAAAACCTTGGGAGTTGCAATATGGCCACAGAAGCCAATGTCTAACGAAAAAAAAAAAAAAAAAAAAACAGACATATGACGCACAGCACGCAGGTTGAATTTAATTATTCGGGTAGCCTAAAATAATAGTTTGGCTTTTGGATATGCTCTGACCCAGTCGTCTGGCCATTACAATTTGGCCATTGTCAAACTTGCTTAAGTCCTCTGCCTTTCCCATCTGAAGAACAGGAGTAACCCTGATTAAAGGAGTTCAGTATCAGGTGTTTTTTATACCGTGTCCTGACCCGCGCACGCACCGTAGTTCACCTGCAGTTGTTTCGATTTGCATAATGACTCGCCGGACATAATGTTTTGGCTGATCCGTGTAGAAGCTTATGGTAGATATAAACTTGTCTATAATCTAGTCACAAAGGAGGTTAGGCAATCTGAGGCAGATTATGAGAAGTCCCCGGCTAATATGGAAAGAAAAGCAGTCAAGACTTCTTTACTGCCGTAGTGTGTAGCACAGTTGGTAGAATCACTGTCCTCCATACACCCGGCGGAAAAGACCCGAGTTCGAATCCCGTCAATGACGGGAGGAATTTTTATTGGCCTTTTTCACAACGTGGCTGAGATAGTTGCTGTCAGGCAAGGATAGCATCGTTTTTTCTCTGAGAAATTCTGGTTTTTTGTCCAGCAAATAGCAGATTGACCACACAACAAACTCAGTTTACAGGCATATTATATACGGCGCAATATAGCCTAAATTGCTGAATCGCCTAAAAACCCAACAACCAACTAACCGAATTCTTCACTTGTGCTAACGGTAGAAGGAAGAAGTTGAATCACATTGGTTCGCTTTATGACGATGATTTAATTGTTAATGATCTTGCTCAGGTTGCTGATAAACAGAATAAGTATTTTGCATCTACATTCACACATGAGAAATTCTTTGGGGATGGAGATGCCAGAAGTTTATTAAAATCTAACGGGGTGCTAAACGATTTTGTGATAACTGAGAGGAAAGTGGTAAGAGAAATTGTTGAATCTAAATATAAAGGCATCTCGAATGGATGGAATTTATTCTGTTGTATTAAGGGAGGACGCACAGGAGGTAACCAAACCCTTAGCCATAATTATGAGAGCGTCTTTGGATACAGGAGAGTTCCATATGGACTGGAGATGTGTGAATGTGTCCCCAATTCACAAAGGGCAGTCAAAAGGTAATGTGGAAATAATGGAGTCACTGGTTAAAGAAGTAATGCAGGACCATCTAGGCAGGAATCCTATTATACTGCAGCCACAGCATGGGTTTGTTAAGGAGCGATCTTATCTGGCCAATTTGATTATATACCAGTAGCGTCGTCGCGGTAGTACAGTTGGTAAAATCGAGTGGAAAATCCCTGGTTCGAACCCTGTCGATGACGAGAGGAATTGAAATTTTTATGTGCCTTTTTGACAATGTGGTTCAGCAGAGTCGGAACTATAGTGTGGCGAGCGGGGCGCCAGCCCGAGGTGAAGCATTTTAAGGGCGCATCCGACCAGTTATATATTTAAAAATTGCATCATTTTTGATTTAATTACAGTCGAACATGTGTTTAACGAACTTCTTTATAGGGATGTTTTGAATTCCTTTTGGTAATTACATTTAAAAGTTTCTTTTGATTGAAGAAAATTCCCATATAACGAACAGATTACGAGAGACTTAACTTTGTATGCTTTGCTTCCATCTCCAGCCTTTAGGCAATTTAAGCAATTAGAAAGCGCAAATTAAGAGTTAAAGGGATTACCGTTCTACAATGTAAGTGGAACGTAAGACGTATGCAGCCACCTATATCTTTATCGGGAATACGCCTTAATCTTTTTGTTAAAAGATGAGGCGTATTCCCGACACGGACAATAGCTTCTGGTCAACTCCGTGTTCTTTGTATAAAATAAAAATAAAAATTTTATTAAAGAAATACTCATTATCTTTGTACGTGCTACTTATGATTCCAGAAATTTTTGTGAGAGTGAAAAAAATTATATCAGGGAGGAACAGTGTTTTACAAATTTCGAATATAACAGAGAAACTCCAATTACAAACATCCATAAAGAATGGCCCGTTTTGTGACGTCACACCTCTGAGCCACTGGAGGACAAACAATTTTTCAAATATCCGTTGATATTTCAATAGATATTTGAAAAATCATGTTTTGTCAATTCTGTGGGGTATAAAATCTGTAACCCCTTTACAACTTCTCCAGTTCGTTCACGTGTATTGTCTAATAGAATCTTATCTAAATATAGAAATAGCACCATGAATTTTTCTTATCCTGCCTGTAACAGTTGCTTCTTGTGAAAGGTCCTCGAAAACGAGAAAATTTCAATTAAAATAATGCACTTTCATTGCATATTTTTAGTTTATGTTGTAATATTAAAATTACTATATTTCACAATATTTTGTTTATGATTTTATACTAGATATATAGAAACACACTATCTGGTTTCTAATTTCTTTGTAGTTGCATGTATTTTCTTTGTAGTTTATATAGAATTAAATTCTCAATAGATATAAAGAAATATTTTTAAATTTCATTTTTCTTTGATATTTTTGTTTTGTTATATTTATTGTATTATTTAAATTATTTTATTAATAAATATATGCAAATCACAGACCGTTGCGTAATTTTTATAAATTCATAAAGATTGCAGAGGCGTAGCAAGAGGGGTGCAGATGGAGGGGATTTCCTCCCGGGCTCTGAGCTTCAGGGTTGCAAACTGGAGGAACTATCTATCACAATAGGGGCGCCAGGAAGACGTGTTGCCCCCGCGCGTCGACGACCCTACTGAAAGATTGACTACCTGCATACAATGGGGGCATAGTTATAACACTTTTTCCCGTCGGATTGCCTAGTTCCGGCTCTATTGCTCAGTTAGTCGGTCTCAGGCGAGAGTTGCATGGTTTTTTTTTTTTTCGAGGAAACTCGGGTTTTTCGTCCAGCAAACTGCAAATCGAACACAGAACACAGCAATTTACAGATAGTATACACGGAGCAAAATGGCCTTAGTTGCCAATGCTCCTAAAAACCCAATAACGAATAACAAAGAAGTGGATGCGAAACATAATTTTTATATATCATAGTATACGTACTTGGATTTTAGGAAAGCTTTTAATATTGTTGCACCCAGAAGACTGCTGTACAAATTGGAGCAGAATGGCATTAAGGGAAAGTTACTGCTATGGATAAAGGGAGGGTGGATTGGGAGAGGACAGAGTGGTTATCAATGGACATTGCTCTTCGTGGACTAATGTTAATAGTGGAGTCCCACAGGGTTCGATGGGACATTTTGTTTTCTCTATTTATTAATGATATTGATGAAAGTATATCAGGCTTGATGTTTAAGTTTGAAGAGTATACAAAGGTTGGAAGGGTGGTTTATAATAGTAATCAAGGTAAGTTACTGCAGCAAGATCTAGTAAATTTAAGCAGATCGGCTGAGAAATGGAAATTAAAGTTGACAAACGCAAGGCACTGCATATGGGTAGCCATAATTCCAGATTAATATAACAACTGTGTGGTTACACACAGGGTAATGAAAAATGAAAAAGTTGTGGGGGTAATTGTGCAGTCAGATATGACGTTCTCTGAACATTGCAGACAGGCTTCCAGGACAGCTGTTGGGCTTTTTTCAATGATATACAGGAAATTTTCTAGTAGGGTTAAGGAGTTCATTATCCCGTTGTAAGGCAATGGCGGGGTTACTTCTTGAATACTGCATACAGGGTCCTCGGGTAGCGGCACAGTTGGCAAAATCGCCGTCCTCTTTACGCCGGGTGGAAAAGATCTGAGTTCCAGTCCCGTCGATGACTTGAGGAACCTGGAACATTTTTCTCAACTTGGCTGAGTTAATCGGTCTCAGGCGAGGGTATCATGGTTTTTCTCCGGAAACTTAGGCTTTTCGTTCAGCAAACTGCAAATCGACCACAGGACACATGCAATTTACTGACAGCATACATGGATAAAGGGCGGGTTAAAGGCATGGATAAAGGATTACAGACAGCATACACGGAGCAATATGGCTAAAGCCATATTGCTCCGTGTATGCTGTCTGTAAATTGCTCCGTGTATGCTGTCTGTCTTTAGCCGCTGATTTTCCTAATAGCCCCTACAATAACTGCATTCAGGTCAGGCCTCATTTTAGGAAGGATGGAGTTTTGCTTGAAAGTGCAGAGAAGGCAACGAAATTGGTTAGGGGGGTGGAAAGAGGGTGATTTTACTAAGAAAGGCTTCATTTCTGCAAATTGTAGCGTCTGTAAGCTAAGCTTCTGCGAGGAGATCTGATTAAGGATTGAGTAAGCTCAATTCTTATATATTGATAGCATTCTTCCTCTTCCTATTTATGCTTAGACTACACATATGGGGGGCATAAATTTAAACTCAGGAAGGTTGGTTGCAGGAGAGATGTGCGGAAGTTTGCCTTCAGCCAGCGGTTGGTTTATTGTTGGAACAAACTTCCATCTGACGTTGTGGAAGTGAGCAGTGGTGTAGCTACCATGTAGGCAGGCAAGGCAATTGCCTCGGGGCCGAGCCCTTTAGGGGCCCAGCGTCTTTGGCTGTCTCCTGTTTTTGCAATTTTCATTAATTAAGTATTTCATTAACATGTTCTTTGCCTGCGGGCTAGAAAAAGGGTTGCTCGCTACTGGAAGTGAGTACTGTAGTTTGAATACGTTCAAGGAAGTAGTAGAATAATTATTGGAGGAGAAGGACAGGTGGGACGTTGTTTTTTTTTTTTTGGCTGATTATTTATAAGCTTGTTTTTTGCATCATTTGCTACTACTAATACTAAGATTAATACATAACTGTGGCACCTTAACATTCGCTAAATTATTATATATATCAAACGTTCGTTTTCTTTCTTTTTTTATTTTATTTATTTATTTTTTTTGGATAACTAAAAATGCTGTGTGCATTTTACAGATAAGCGTTTCAGCTAAAATCAGAAAAAAAAACCTTTTGCTGCTGAAAGCATAAATTCCTTTTCTCCGAATCATCGAAACGTGCGTATCAAGTGGCGGAGTTGCCAATCTCCGATTAGCAACTTCGCTATCCATTGCTAACTGGGAAGGGGGTTCATGGAAATATATTTATACTATAGTATAAAACAGAAAATAGCCGAACTTGTAAAGTGGAATAACTTACCCTCTCCACACCTTATTCATTTACGTCCCTCTTCCCACAAACCAGGCCAAGAAGTATTGTTAAAAATCCCTAGTAAGAAAAATTGCTTAATAAGTTTTATTTATTTTACAACATTACAACATTTAGAGTTTAAACATTTGTCAATTTAAAAAAAAAAAAAAAAAAATATATATATATATATATATATATATATATATATATATATTAAAAAAAGAAGAGTTTGATAAACATTGCGTTATCTGCTTCGGTTCCGAAGTAATTACCACCTCTCTCCATATGTTTTAAAAACAGCATGTAATTATAATATATTAATCAAATAAGGTGTAACAAAAATGTAACCTAGCGGCAGTGTCTAAAAACTCTCATTATATTGTATACACTGCTGCCATTTTCCTAGTTTTAAGCGAACTATAAAGTGAAGTGAAGTGTGGCTTCCAAGCAGTAATATGGAAGTGGCTCTTCTAACGAAAGGTGACTAGAAGTTTCAGGAATTATTTTATAAGTTAAACAGAACTTTTCAATTTGCTTTTGTTCCTTTCAGATTAGGTCCTTTTGGCTAGCCGACGAAACCGTTCTCTTCGGCCATGACTGGAAGTATTTTTGGAATTCGTTTAGTGATATCGATTTTAGCACTTCCCCTCTTTCCCAGCGCCTTAGAGGAAGTCCAACAGTACTGCTCTTAAGTCACAAAATGTGTTCCTTTCAGTGAAGTTTCATACTTGGGAATAGAAAGAAGTCACGTGGCGCCAAATCAGAAGAAAAGGGGGATGTCTCCTGTGAATTACCCGGTTTCCCATCAGAAATTGCTTCACTGGCAACACGCCGGCTCACACTGCATTATGAGTAAGGCAATTTCTGATGGAGAAACTGGTTCTTCACCTGTTCCCCTTTCTTCCTCTCCTCTGATTTGGCGTCACGTGGTTTCTTTCTACTCCCAGTTATCAAAATTTCACTGAAATGGACACATTTTGGGTCTACTGCCAATTGCAGCTGAATGACTTTGTGTCCAGCTGTCCAAGGGAACTGTGTGGGGAACCAAAGCAAATTAATTGGAAATTTCGATTTTAAATTACTTATAAAGTTTTTATTTTTATAATAAAATTACCATTTGTGATTTGATCTCCGATTATCTGATAAACTAAACTTAATGTACACGTAGTATGGTGACTATTTCATTTATTAATATAAATATCACATGCGTCATTCTCTAACTTCATAGTTCTATAAGGTTTGTTTCCATTTGTGGCACACAAATAGAACTGTATATGAATCATTAGTTAACACTGTTATTAGCAGACGTTACAAAGTTATTAATCTTCATTATTACATCGACAAAATGTTCATCTGTTATAACTGTATGTTGCAATTCATAAATGATTACTGCCAGATGAACAGAATCAATAGCTTCGAGAATGTTACATTGGCAGTCTCCACTGTCTAATCATTTGCTGCTGTAATGCATTCACTTTCTGATAGCATGTATACCAAATTCAGTATGCCGCTATTGAGTTTAATATTTTCGATCATTCTTATTTCCTGTAACTTTTACAGTAACAGCAGAGAGAGACAAAGAGTGAGCGTCTTTATGAAGACCTTTCTGTGCTTTCATTATCCAGTAACAAATCAGTAGAAGGATAGGATTTTAAACAAGCAGACCAAACAGCCCCTTCATTCGACTTCTCTGCGCGCTGCCCCTGTTTAAAACATTCGCCTCTAAATGCCATATTGTCAAACGAATACCAACTCGGTTACACGTGTCTCTTGACAAAGTATGGTATCATAGCTGCGGGGTTGTCATCACTCTGTCACCATGTCTAAACAGCTATCTCGTGTTTGTCGAACGCTGCTCGCTTAACGAGACACCACATGCGTCAATATTTATCTCACAACTTAAAGCATCTTGGTAATGTAAGTGCGTGTACATGTAAATAAACCAGCGGCCATCTTTGGGGAGAATGCAAGAATAAATCAAGACATATTTATTCAAATAGGACTCTGTCGATCTTTTGTCAATCTGCGACTAAGGGTTTTCTTTTTCTGTAGATACGTTTACAAAGACGACATGAATAAAAGATTATGAGGTATGTTTATGTAAGATGTATTGTATGCAAGGAACGAGCCTTTGAAGAGGCACTTCATGAACACATTTGTGTAAACAGATACAGATGTACAATATCCAATGCAGCTGTAAGAGACAGGAGTAAAAACAACTTAGACGAAGAAATTGCTCATCTTGAAGGCTTTAATTTATACAGATTCGGCGTTTGTCAGCGTGTGAGACGGTTTCAGTTTTTTAGAAGGAAAAACGTTGGATTACCTCTCGACGGGATTTACTTTTAATTTCTTAATGCCGCATTTCTCAAACCTTTCACTGTTGTTTCCATTCTTTTCAATTCTTAGTACCATAAGAAGTCCCCCCACAAGGTTTGAAAATTATTCTTCCTTTAACGTAAAAAGTAAGGAATTACGGTATTAGACCAGTAAGAGTGTTTTATTCTTTGTCTTTTTAATTCTACGTAAATTTTAGATTAATAAAAATTTTCGAGACGTGCAAAAGGCGATTAAGACACCTTGGGAAAGGAGCCACAAAAATAAAATAAAATGTAGGAAACAAAAATTATTCATATACTATTATAACTAATTAACAATGAAAATAGTGTGGGAACTAAAGTTGTTGCACAACTAGGCTCATGTAACAACAATCCTTCTTGAACTGTGACTTTTAGGAATATGAGCTGTGGTATTTAATCACTGCGGTTTAATGGTTTAATTACTCCTCGGATGTTGTTCAATTTTTATTTGACATTTACTGTGTTCAGATTTTTACTGTTAAATATATATATACACTGGTTCTCAAAGAAAGTGCATCACCCCTTAAAATTGTAATTTTCGTCCGAATAACCAAGTATGTAGCAATGTTTCTTACAGATTGCATCAGATAAGATTAACACGCGTAGATGATGACGTAATATTGCATCACCTGTTACTTTCAGCTATATAAGCACGCTCTACAAGAGTTGCAGTCATTCCTTACTTGTGTCAGGATGGCGAATTACGTGCAGTTGACGCCACGAAGAAAGACTGTTATTGTTGCTTTACGTGAGGAAGGATGTTCTTCCCATCGTATTGCTTATAGAGTGTCTTGTAATCAGTCGACAGTGAGTAGATTCCTTCCAAACTCAAGAATACTGGTTCTACTCATAGGACAAATGGAACCGGACGCAAACGAATCTCTATGCCAAAACAGGACCGCGTTTTGAAGCGCTTATGCCTTAAAAACCGTAAAGCTTCTTCGTCTGAGCTGAAAAGAGAATGGGAAGAACATACAGGAGTGGTAGCAAGTGCAGTAACACTCGGAAGACGCCTCTTCAAAAGTGGGCTTGTAGCCCGTCGTCCTAAGAAGAAGCCCCTCCTCACACAAAAAATGAAAAAGGCCCTATTAATTTGGATTTGGTGTAAGGAGCATGTCAAATTCTTTATTAACAAAAAAAAAAAAAAAAAACAAGCGGCCCCTAGCCAGAAACTGGCAAATCCCCTATGTACATACAATGATATATATATATGATACATATAATGATATGATATATACATATAATCGTGTTAATCACAATGTTATAAGTGTAATGAACATGTAACATATTCACACAGCAAATCACATCACGCAACTAATCAGAAGTATTAATTGTGGCACAGGAACCACAAGACAGCAGACTTTTTTTTTTCTGTCCTAGGAAGAACGAAAACCGCACCCACTGGAGGTATGGGTGTTTAGCTAATCCTGTATCCACAGCTGCCCAAACTGGGGTACCAGCTTAAAAAAAAAAAAAAAAAAGTAGATGGCAGGCGATATCAGTTTTAAGAAATATCGATAGACATTCAGGTGTTGTGTTGGTTCCTTGTTGCTGATAAACTTGAGAAGAGTTGCTTTCTTTTGGTGAAAGTAGTATAAGGTTGGGGTTCTAGCCGAGTACGGCTCTATGAATTTTGGCGTCAATTTTCGTGTGTGCTGCCGCGTCGGTCGCTTGTTTTGCCGTTTCGGTTTTGCGCGTGTGCCGGTGAGGCGAGCCGAGGTTTAGGCTTAGCTGTTGCGCCGAGGCTTAGTTGCAGAGTCGGAGGAAAAATTATTTTAGTTCTTATTTCGCCCGCTAGATGGCGCCACTTATTTTCGCATTAAATATATAAATTTTATTTTCGCTTTGCCGAGGCTCGAACCCATGTCGTTGCTACTGGTGGTCCGGTGCTTATCCCCACGGCTACCCTTTCAGTTGTAAGAATATGTGTAAATGTAGCTCTTATAGTTAAGAGTGGTGTGAGTGTGACGTAGGAAGTTGTATTTCGCCTTGTTCTGATTGCAGGGGGATATGAACCGATGTTCTGATTGGTTTGGGGGTATAAACCGACTTCGACTCTGAGTCTACCGGTGATTTTCTGGTCTGTTGATGCCGTAGAAATCGTCTGTTTTTGCCGCGTTGGTTTTCAAGGTAGCGTTGGAGGGTGCGCAATGAATTGTGGGTCCGCGCACGCACACACACACACACACGCACAAGCCCGAGCTCTTGCGCTCGCGCACGCACACACACACACACACACACAAGAAAATAGAGCAGTAGACATTCTTTCCCAAGACAAAGGTTTTGGTGGGAAAAACGTGGACGCTGTAGACATACGGGCACTTGGGGAGTCACAAAAGTTCGAGCACGACGATGGCCACGACAACAGAAGCCCACGAAACAGTGCCGCCATCTAGCGAGTCATTCTGAAAGCTGAAATCAAAGATTTTATTTTATTTAAGGTGTTTAAATTTTTTTTTTTTCCTAGGTAGCTATGACTGCCGTTTAAATATATTTCAATGGCTTTGCAATATGTGGCGCCATCTGTGGAAGCAATCTGAAAGCTGAAAATTAAAAGATTTTATTTAAATATATATATATTTTTTTTTTCCCTACATACTTCTTGAACGGAGATTGCCACGACATCGTAACAACCAAGAAACTGTGTCGCCATCTAGCGTGTCATTCTGAAAGTTGAAATTAAGGATTTTATTTAAATATATATTTTTTCTCTCACATACGGATACTTGGTGTCACAATACTTCTTGAACGGAGATTGCCAAGACATCGTAACTACCAAGAAACTGTGTCGCCATCTACCGATCTATTCTGCAAGTTGAAAAGCTGAAAAATTAAGTATTTTTATGTTTAATGTTATGTTATGTGTTTTTTTGATGGTTAAATTTTTATATGTATATATTTTTACCCATAACTATTTATGATGGTTCCTCTTCAAGTTGAATTTGTATCCTAACGTTTAGAGTCTATCTTGGAAAAAAAAAAAACCTGAAAAGTAAAATGTATTGATGTGTATATATATTTATTTACCTTCTTCGTGATATGGTGGTGCCATCTTCAGATTCTTTCCACAACTTTGAATTTTTTTTTTTTTTTTAAAAATCTATATTCGAAATCATTTCTTTCCTAAAAGTAAATTCTCAATTTTTTAAAAAAAGGTTATTGATTAATGGAAAATTAAAACTTAATTTCTACTTTCTAAGAAAAAAAGACAGACAATATTTTTCAAATAGACATGTTTTTATTGGTAAGTTTTACAGATGTTGTTACTAATCACAAAAATCAACACAAAAACTTACATATGCACATTGCTTTGATCAGAACGGATACTTCGTATATTTTGTAGTGTAAGCAGTTTGAAGTTCTTCGATCATCGAAACTACAGCATTGTACAAAGCATAATCATTGAACTCAGTAACTACACCTTCTTTCGAACACTTAGCAGAAAAAATTTTAACACTTGTAGATGGTTCAGCATTTCTTACGAAGTAAGCATACACGTCGTTAAACGAAACATCGATAGAGCCAGTAAACACATCGTTCTTTATACGTTCTCTAACACAATCAAGATGTTCCAATATAACTGATTGCATTAAGAGAAATGCGAGTTTTTCGTCTTCTAGACGTTGAAGAAAAGAATCTATGTCTATGATTCTGTTAGATATAGCTTCAAGTTCAGAAAGGTGGAGAGTCATTCGTCGTTCTGCAGATAGCGAGAATTGTTTCCAATAGAAATCACAAACACCACCATCTGTATTGATTCGGATCCCCGGTAGATGGATTTCATCTTTAGATCTGGCTCTTACGGAAAGCAAGATATCAGTTATTTTGTTTTTGAATTCATCCCACTGGTTTCTGGATAGCATCATGTGCATATTAGTTGTCTCAATCGTAACATGTGGCTCGAATTCATGGCAATAAACACGAACTGTGCTACTATGGCTCAGACGCCTGTAGAAAGTTACGTTTGGTCTTCTTATATCATCAAAGATTTCGTGTCTTGACATTCTGGATAAAAAAAAAAAACTGCAACAGTGGAAAAATTTACAACCACACTGAGAAAGTTCCAAACTGTAAATGTGGTCCAAGGGCTATAACAGCATGTGTTTAGATTCTAGCCGTATTGTTACTGGCTCATAAACTCGTGACGTATCAGTAACAGGTAGAGGCATGTCGTACAAAGGTTATATAGCCTCATATAGTTAGCGCAGGTGTTGCTCCCAAGTCTTTGTTCAGATTTAGAACGCTAAAGCAGAAGATAACTCAACTTCAAAAGGCTTCGTTTGGTCACAGCTAGACACAAGACGTACAAAGACTAAAGGAGATACCACCCCTCCAAGTATGCTCTACCGCTCCCAGAGCCTTTGTACGACATGTGCCTGTGCTACCACTCCCTAGGCTTTGTTCAAAATGTAGAGTGACAAAAAGATGTCGATCGGTCGGTAGGGAACTGGGTAGGCACATGTCATATAACTAGGGGTGATGTCAATCCCGAGTCTTTGTTTAAATTTAGAATAGTAAAAGCTAGCTCAACTTCAAAGGCGATGGTTGGGAACAAATAGAAACATGTAGTACAAAGGTTATATAACAGCACATAGCTTTAGCTGGTATCGTTCCGAAGCCTTTGTAGTAACAAAAACAAAAGATAATTCAGCTTCAAAGATTACCTTCAAAGATGTCACGCCCTTACTGATGATTAAGTATTTCGCTCTCATACCATAGTGATTTCCTATAGACTGTGACTTTCACTCTCATACCGTAGTAATTTCCTATTGGTTGTGACGTTCACATACTCTTGAATCTAAAACACAGATTGGTTGCCATCAAGTAAAAAGGAGCATGTTAACTAATAAGTTGTTTTAGCAACAGTATTATATACGATAATTCCGATACGCTCCGTACTCACCTTCATGAACCCATCTCATTGGTTAAATTTTCACCTTTCCATACCAATCTGATTGGTTGTATTAGATTAACATTTGAACCTGTTTGAGTTTAAAAGGGCTAGTTTTTGTGTTTATTTCTTCATGTTACTCTCACGTTTTTTTTTCCATACAATGTTGTGTACGTACAGTTTATGCTTATGTTCGGGGTCAGTTGTCACTTCTGATAAAAGTTCAGAGTGTTGTAACCCTTGGG
Organism: Mastigoproctus giganteus; assembly: GCF_048544385.1. Taxonomy (NCBI): domain Eukaryota; kingdom Metazoa; phylum Arthropoda; class Arachnida; order Uropygi; family Thelyphonidae; genus Mastigoproctus; species Mastigoproctus giganteus. Next base: position 165,136,565 of record NC_143582.1, on the reverse strand, counting down.
TTTCCGACAGTGATATAGACCTTTGGGAAGTTGCTGACGGTTGTGAGTCCTTTGACTGCAACGACCCAAAATATTTTACGAAAATACGGAGTTCCACTCCCATTAGTACGGGGCAGTCCTTTTGCAATTTATCTCTATCACTGGATGATAGCCTTTATTCTGCAAGTTGGCATCCTTCATACGATGGCGACATATCAGCATCCAACTCCTCACGATCGACATCAGAACTGTCAACAGGATCGGCAAACGTTGATCGTGAGGCTCGGTCACCGGATATAATAGTCGTCGGGGAGTATGAAGAAGAAGAAGAAGAAGAAGACAATGATGTTGGTCCTTGGAATCCCTATGCCGTTGACGAGAGCGGTTTTTCGACGTCCGGTGCTTCCACAGTGCCCATCATCTGGACCGATCAAAGTAACGACGGGTTGACAAAAGATGATGGCTACTGCAGCGTGGTTATCTAGATTAGGGAATCTTTAGTAGTAAGTATTTTGTATCTTTCTTTAGTTTTTAAGAATAAAATAGAATATTCTTTTGTAACTTTTATCTGTGTCTCTTTTTTTTTCTGTCGAAATACCGTTTTCTGTCCGGAGAGACAAGCGTACTTCTCGTCTCCTTGAGTCCTCAGTAACAAAAGGGTTTGGCTTTACTTTCGCTAAACGTGTGGTAGGAGACGACACACACACACTCCAAGACACATAGCAAAAGCTAACCACCTAGTCATCATACTATCAACATTAGAAAAAAAAACCCAGTGAAATCCCCATGTTTTTGACACTAAGCAGTTTTTTCAATGGCTACCTCTGGTGACGTCTCCTTTTTTTTTCAGGATGTCGGCGAAGTCGATCGGGCACGTCTTCCCCATCCTATTCCCACTGACGTCACATTCGTGACGGCACTCGGATGGGAATCGCAGGGCGCCGGGGCGTGGGGGGAATCGCGGCACCCCTACCACCCATCACGTTGTGATGGGCGCGCGCACGGGGGAATCGCGGCACCCCTCCCACCCATCACGTTGTGATGGGCGCGCGCACGGGGGGATCGCGGCACCCCTCCCACCCGCCACGAAGTGTCGGGCGCGCTTAGATGGAGGAATACCCTTTTTTTTCCGTGTCAAGAATGGTTTCATGGAAAAGACAACTTCCAAAAAAACCTTTTTCATAACTCAGTTTTTTTAAAAAGGGGACAAGGTTTCGTTTTTCTGGAGACGTCACCTTCTGTCTTTACAGTTGCTAGTCCTACCTCTCGCATCGGCGCGCGAACACACACATAAATACTTGGTCCAGACTCGAGGGCGATCATTTACATAATGTTTCACCATCCATTCACAGCGATAGTCTCGGGAGCAACACAGAGTGGTAAGACAACGTTTGTATTGTCGCTATTAGAAAATAGTGAAAGTTTAATTTCGCCACCACCTCAAAGAATCGTCTATTGCTATTCAGAGTTTCAAGATAAGTTTCGGTGTTACTCGCAAATCGAGTTCGTGGAGGGTTTAAACATCCCCGAATTCGATCCATCAGTAAAAAATTTACTTGTTTTAGACGATCTCATCAACCAAGCAAAGGATAGTATTGTCGTTTCGGAAATATTTATAAAAGGATCACATCACAGAAATCTGAGTGTTATTTTGTTAACACAAAACCTGTTTTCACAAGGATCGCAGTTCCGTACTATTAGTTTGAATTCGCACTATCTGATTGTTTTTAAAAACCCTCGCGACTCAAGGCAAATCTCACACCTAGCAAGTCAAGTTTTCCCCGGGAGATCACGTGTTTTAGTCGATATATATAAGCATGCAACACGCGAGCCTCATTCATATTTACTGTTTGATTTTTGTCAGAACACTGATGATAGATTGAGACTGCGCTCACACGTGTTACCAAACGAAGGACATACGATTGTTTACATCCCCATATGGCTCTGCGTCTAAAAAACAATGCTAACTTTATAAGGTATCTGTCGGAAGTTCGACCGAAACAGGCAACCGCTTTATTAAGGAGTTCAAATCAAACACAAATAAATTCACTCTGTGAAATATGTAAAAACATAGTCAAAGGTAGCATTCCGTTGACAGAGAGAGTGAAAAACAAGTTACAACGCAAAAAACGTCTGCTCAGAACACTAGCAGATAAAAAAGTAGCATTTAAAACTAGGCGGAAATTAATTCTTCAACAAGGAGGTTCACTGTTCCCCCTGATCGCAAGTATAGTGGTTCCGCTCATTACAAGTTTGATTAGAAGATGAGTGAATCTTTCCGTAAATTCATGCTTGTAGCTGCACAGCCAGAACAAAAACAGATGCTCTCTTTAGACGAGCAAATGTCTGCAATCTTAAAAAGACAGGATTTGCAGCCCGAGTCTAAAGTTAAAATGTATCTTCAGATACTACAGTCATATTTAGGCCTGAAAACTAATGCCGCAAAACAAGCGTCCTCATCGGCATCAAGCGATATCGAGACCAGCGTATCGAACGTAACGGGGTCGCTACCCACAATCCCCTCTGAAGCGCAGGAGCAACGGTACTCCAAGAGCGAAGTTATAAAGCCTCGTAAGCAGGTCAAGCGCAGATATGCGGGTTTGATATCGCCTCGTCGTTTGAGACGTAAGCATACGTGGATTTCATTGTGGTAAGTTTTTTTCAATAAAACAGACACTTTTTAAAAATAAATAAAATTTTATTTTGTAAGTAAAGGTTCAATTACACGTAATGTGGCTAACAAATCATTTGCCCACAAATCTTTACAATAATATTTGTTTACAATCTTTGACATAGAAATATTTCTACACCGATGAGTCAAGAAAAAAATACAATGTAGTCCACACGCTATAGATTCTGGATGTTGAATCACCACTTTGTTATAAGTCCATTTCTTACTGTTTTGGTTAAGGAACTCTGCAATGTCCGGTGTCGGCGGTCGTGCAAAGCTGTCGAAATATTGACTGCTGTTTTTTCCCAGAAAAATGCAAACCCAGTGAGTACCGGGCAAATACGAAAAGTCCGTATTAATGACTAACAATGCTGGTTTCCTCTGTATTCTTGACGGTAACTCGTCCCTGGCACAGACACCGATCAGATGTTTTCTCGATTCACTGTCTGCTTCTAAAACATTCAAAATCTGATCAGTGTTCATAATTCACGAGGATTGAACGGTCTTTAGTCACAGAAAGAATGTTTTCGAATTCGGCATACAAGATCACTGTTACGTTTTCGGGTAGAGGTTCTGCGAATTTCAGTTCAAGTCGAACACCGCCTCGCTGTAAAGAAGTGATGTGCGCGCCGACAGCGTTACTGTCGGGAGTTAGGTCGAAAGCATAAAGCACATTCCCTTCTGTATAATCCAAGATTGATATGTCGTTTCCACAGTCTGAATTCCATTTGTTTAGCGATGTGAAAAGAGACAGGTAGGACCTGGTATAATGTCCATTCTTATAATCGGGTGTTAGCGGAATGGAAGGATGCTGCACACCATCAGCCGTCAGAAGTAAATAGCACAGATTGTAGTGACCAAAATTGAATGGGTTGGTTTTGAGGGAGCCATTGAAACCATCACTGGACACAATACCGACTATTAAACGAGTGGGGATCTGGCCTAGATATATATTGTCTCGGGTAGAGTCTGACATGCCTTTTGGTATTGAATAGTAACTTACATCAGCTCTGTTAATGGGATATACAAGAGGATGTTTTTCAAGAACACTCATGTGGGCTAACTGTATGCTGGGGTTAAGTTTAACTTTACGCACAAAAAGACAGGCTTCGCGTATATGAATTTTAGCAGTATTGTCGAGAGACAACAGACAGAACTCGGGCGAACTGCGAACCATTCTCAGGCGGAGCGATAAATTGTTAATAATATATTTGGCCTGATGGCACAAATCTAGTCTGAGACGACCCAGAAGTTCCACAGTTTTGGTTTTCGAAAAAAACTTCATACGTTGATTCATACCACTGTCAGGCTGAGAAAACATTTGCGAAACATCGGAAACATTGTCTTTTACGAACAGTTCTGTAGTGAGTTGGGATGTTTTTGCTCCTCTGTCAAAATTCAAAAGCGTTTCTAAATAAGCTCTATAGGGGTATGTATCACTGCTAGGATTTATTAATTTGTCTTGAACGAAAAGATCCACATGTTTAAACATGGAGTGAAAAAAGTTGTTGACAACACCTACACTCGACTGTAATTCTTTTCCGTCGCTTTGAGTTAACTGTACTTTGAGTCACAAATAAGTTTTTCCCAGGTCCAGATATTCTTCTGATGTTCCCGGTATGGAAAATTCTATTGGCCCCGGCGTATCCACTGAAGCTAAAGGCAAGAAAGTAATGTATGAAGATCGCTCGATGCATAGATTAGTGGCAGGCTGAGCAAACAGGTCTAGTTCTGACATCATAACTTCACCCATCATTGAAAGATGTCCTGATATTTTTTTTTCTTTCGACGCTTGCCTCCACTCTGACTACGGACTTTTTGCTTAATGGCATGTCCTACTTCAGAAGCTCGATTTATAAACGAGCGTTTCACGGGTGCTCCCGAAATGACATCATCGATCATATTACGACCTGCCGATAGCACTTGGCGACCGATGAACTTGGCTGCGGGCTTCAGAAGAGGAGAGAGAAATGTAAATGCAGATCTGAATATACTGCCTAAACCTTGACCTCTCTGGATCGCTGATCCTGCAAAGTAGGGATTTCCCCCCGCTTGCACTGAGTAGTAATCAACGTACGCGTTCATTGGGGTCGAAAATTTAACTTAATTAGAGTTTTACCACCTCTGAATGGAAATAACTGACCACTGTCTGTGCGAATTTGAATAGAAATGGATTGAATGTTTGAGAGCAGTACAGGGTAATAATCCAAATGTAAGAATTCACCACTGTTTCCGAATGGTACTACTCGCAAAAGAGGCGCTCTGATATCACCCACAACCTGGTCTTCTATCACACTACTATAAACAAAATAAGAGCCTACACCTCTATTTATATCTCCGGGAAATTTCGATCTCGCTGTTCCTTCGAAACCATCAGGCATACGCTCAAAACCGAGTAACTCACCGAGTCCTGTCTCAGGGAAGCGAAGAAGCACACCGCTTTCTATTTCGAAAGAAACAAAACCACGGGCATTAACAGAACCTTTAATTTCGGGGGCTATAAAAGTCATAACCTTTAGAATTTCGGAGATGTTATCGTAATTACCATAAGGAATTTTATGCTCGCGAACATCACAAGTCGGCTGTTGTACGAGTACAAGCTTCCTATCAGCACACTCACTGTTAGGCTTTAATGGTGGTAACACTATTTTACCTTTAGGTATCCACTTTCCTATGTACTCCCCTTTAAAAGTTCTAGATTTGTCAACAACTTCACTCACTACTACTTTGTGTACTAGTCCTAGAATTCTGGCAGTTCGTAAAGTCATACGCAACTCACAGCCATTTTTAACGCGAATTGTAAATCTCACTTTGAATTCTGTCTCTTCTACTTTAAGCTCTAAATTGGTATTAAGACCACACATATGTTCAATCAATTTAGACGAATTTTCGTACTCATCGTTCAGCATGTAAACCTCAGGGTTCCTAGCTGTCGGTTCTTTCTGCAGAATTGCAAACTCGGCCCAACCTTCGGAAATATTGTCCCATGACTTAGGTACGTGTATTTCTGCAAGTGCTACCTCCCACTTGCCTTTGAGAGGTATAGTGTCGGGCAATATAATAGTAAAATTAGCTTGCGTATTCTGGGGATGGAAATCCATGCACGCATTACTCGGTAGTGTTAAGAAGAACATCTTTAGCCGAAACCCAACTGTTGTAGGAAGCAGGGTATTCTAGCCACTTAACACGGAATTGACATTCTCCTCCACACGTCGCTCCTTAAGTACTTTTTCAATAAGATACACGTCGATTGGTAACGAGTCGTGAATATTAACAAGTTGTAACTGTTGCTCATAAAAGGTACCTTCGATCGTGTCGCCTGTTTTGTCTTGTACTCTGTACACAACTGGCTTTCTTCGTTTCAATACTTGAGATATAGTAAAAATCTCACGCGTCCAACTGCCCCAGAATCCTTTGCGGAAAAGATTCGAACCTGTACTTAGAACGACACGATCCCCCACTTTAAATTTAGGAGTCTGTTCTTTGGTTTTTTTCAAGTACAATTTCCTGTAGACGTCTTCTTCATTATGCAAAGTGACATCGGCAGGTGGCATTCCTATAGCTCGATGTGGCGTTCGATTATAAGTAGCTACAATGTCGGGAAGAACATGCACATATTTCTTACTTTCAGAATAAGTTATCCATTTAAATATTTTTTCTTTCAGAGTTCGAATAAAACGTTCAGCGATTGCAGCCTTTTTCTCCGATCTAGTAGTATAAAAATTAATGTTGAGAGATTTAAATAGGGCCCTCACATCTTTGTTTATAAACTCTCTACCTCTGTCACTGTTAAGACTGAATGGCGTTTCTTCCTTGAAAATTGATTTGAATGCTTTTACCATCTGCTTCGATGTTTTATTTCTAAGTGTTCTCACCCAGGCGTATCTAGAAAAAGCGTCTATACAGACGAGTAAATAACGCACTCCGCCATTAGCATCAGACAGATTGGAAACTTCTGCTAAGTCACACTGAAACGTATGGTGTATACCAGGAACTATTATTTGGTTTCTAGGAAAATTAACTCTTTGAGGTTTGTGTCTGACATAAGCAGGTTGAGATGACAAATACTCTTTCACGATACGTCTGGGTAATTTTGTATGTTTTTGTAATGCATTAACACCACTAAAACTTCCAACGACGCGCGGATCGTTGTAATCTTGTAACATTTCTTTTTTTTCTTTTCCAGATGGACTTCTACGAAAACCAGGAGTACTTATGGCGCGACCCCTGTTTCTTTGCATCTTATATGGCGGGTTTGGATGCTAATGGTTAAAGATGGGGTAAAACTAGCGATGACCCCACTATCTTGTAATTTTTTTTTATTTTTTTTTTTTATTATTTATCAATAAACATATCTATTTGAAAAATATTGTATGTCTTTTTTCTTAGAAAGTAGAAATTAAGTTTTATTTCGAATATAGATTTAAAAAAAAAAATTCAAAGTTGTGGAAAGAATCTGAAGATGGCACCACCATATCACGAAGAAGGTAAATAAATATATATACACATCAATACATTTTACTTTTCAGGTTTTTTTTTTTTTTTTCAAGATAGACTCTAAGCATCAGGATACAAATTCAAACTTGAAGAGGAACCATCATAAATAGTTATGGGTAAAAATATATACATATAAAAATTTAACCATCAAAAAAACACATAACATAACATTAAACATATAAAAATACTTAATTTTTCAGCTTTTCAACTTGCAGAATAGATCGGTAGATGGCGACACAGTTTCTTGGTAGTTACGATGTCTTGGCAATCTCCGTTCAAGAAGTATTGTGACACCAAGTATCCGTATGTGAGAGAAAAAATATATATTTAAATAAAATCCTTAATTTCAACTTTCAGAATGACACGCTAGATGGCGACACAGTTTCTTGGTTGTTACGATGTCGTGGCAATCTCCGTTCAAGAAGTATGTAGGGAAAAAAAATATATATATATATTTAAATAAAATCTTTTAATTTTCAGCTTTCAGATTGCTTCCACAGATGGCGCCACATATTGCAAAGCCACTGAAATATATTTAAACGGCAAAGTCATAGCTACCTAGGAAAAAAAAAAATTTAAACACCTTAAATAAAATAAAATCTTTGATTTCAGCTTTCAGAATGACTCGCTAGATGGCGGCACTGTTTCGTGGGCGTCTGTTGTCGTGGCCATCGTCGTGCTCGAACTTTTGTGACCCCCCAAGTGCCCGTATGTCTACAGCGTCCACGTTTTTCCCGCCAAAACCTTTGTCTTGGGAAAGAATGTCTACTGCTCTATTTTCTTGTGTGTGTGTGTGTGCGTGCGCGAACCCACAATTCATTGCGCACCCTCCAACGCTACCTTGAAAACCAACGCGGCAAAAACAGACGATTTCTACGGCATCAACAGACCAGAAAATCACCGGTAGACTCAGAGTCGAAGTCGGTTTATACCCCCAAACCAATCAGAACATCGGTTCATATCCCCCTCCAATCAGAACAAGGCGAAATACAACTTCCTACGTCACACTCACACCACTCTTAACTATAAGAGCTACATTTACACATATTCTTACAACTGAAAGGGTAGCCGTGGGGATAAGCACCGGACCACCAGTAGCAACGACATGGGTTTGAGCCTGGGCAAAGCGAAAATAAAATTTATATATTTAATGCGAAAAATAAGTGGCGCCATCTAGCGGGCGAAATAAGAACTAAAATAATTTTTCCTCCGACTCCGCAACTAAGCCTCGGCGCAACAGCTAAGCCTAAACCTCGGCTCGCCTCACCGGCACACGTGCAAAACCGAAACAGCAAAACAAGCGACCGACGCGGCAGCACGCACGAAAATTGACGCCAAAATTCATAGAGCCGTACTCGGTTAGAACCCCAACCTTATACTACTGGTGAAAACAGCAGAGCAGAACTGCTATAGAGCTGAGAACGATTGAGAATGTTCAGTCAGCGCCACTTCATTTCCTTCAGAGAAGTTGCTGACAGCAGCTTGTAGTGTAGATCTGTCATCGTGGTAGAGGGTGCAGCGATACAGAAGGTGCGTCCAGGTTTCCTCAGCACCACACAAGCAGAGATTGGTGTCAGACAAGCCAAATTGAAATAGTTTGGAGTTGATGGAGCCGTGCCCAGTAAGTATATACGATGTTGTTAGGCTGGGAGAACACCATTGGCAGACGTTCTTGTTGAGAGGGAAGGTAACTGCAGGAACAAAAGAGCGGGTGACTTGACTAGTAGTACTGGAATCCCATCTTGATTGCCACACACACTGATAAGTTCTTTCCAGATTCTCCGTTCTCGTCTTTGATGTTAGCAGTTAAGTTGCATGAGATGCCGAGAATCTCGCCGGGAACTCCGTGCTTTAGATAATAGTATAGTCCTTTGAAGATGACATGCAAGTCTAGTGGTAAGACTCCAGCAAGGACCTGCCCTGCAGGCCCGGAGCATGGCAAGCAGCATAATCCGTTGAATGGAGATGAGCTTGGAACGGAGTTTAACGTTAACGGCTCTATGAAACCAGACTCCCGAAGCATATGTTGTTATTGATACGAATACTGCTGTATAATATTGTAAGAGAGTCTTCCTACTTAGTCCCTAGTCCAATTTGGAAATTCGGATAACTGCTGCAGTGAACTTCTTAATCTTCGAGCCGAGGTGATTAATATGAGAGGAGAAGGTTAACCTGTCATCTAAAATTACGCCAAGATGTTTTAATTCGGGAACAAAAGGGATTTTCTTTCCGTCTATCTTTATATTTGGAGGACTTCTATAATCTAACTTGCCCTTAAAAACCATCAGTTTTGTTTTTGCATTTATTCGCAGTTTATGTATACTTGACCACTTGATTAGCTCAGAAAGAGTTATATTGGCTGATTGTTCTCGTTGAAGACGCGATCGACCTGAAATTAGAAGAACCAAATCATCGGCGTAGGCGAAGGCAGAGATATTGTCACGTTTTTGCCAACTGTCCAAAACTATGTTCCAGAAGATCAAATGGACCCCCGAGCAATGGAAGTCAGTTATTTTCTCGGATGAGAAGAAATTCAACCTGCATGGCTCTGATGGGAGAAAGACGATTCGCCGTAGACGTGGTGAAGAATACCATCCAGACTGTATGGTGTCTACGGTGAAATTCCCTACCGACCAAATGATATAGGGGTGCATTTCGTATCGCGGAGTAGGTCACCTGCAGTTCATAAAATGTTCCGTAAATGGCAATCAATACCTGGCTTTATTGGAAGGCAAATTGGTGCCAACCATTAGAGACATTTCAACCTGCAAAGTAACTGCATCTTTCAGGACGACTCTGCTCCTTGTCATCGGGCGAAAAGTGTAAGTAGGCACTTGTGTAGTTACTTTAGCTTCATTTCTGCATTAGAGGTTCGACAGTAATGTGTTTACATTTGTTACAGGTGAAAAAATGGTTTATTGGACCGTTCTTCCAACTGTTAGCTGGCCAGGAAACAGCTCGGATCTGAATCCTATAGAGAACTGTTGGCATCGTGTGGAATCTGCAGTTGCCAGAAATAAACCAAAGATCCTTTGTGAACTTCAGGAAGCCATAATTCGTGTTTGGAACCACGAACTGTCAGTTGATTATCTTCAGAAATTGATCTTGTCAATGCCTAGAAGGTGTGTTGCTGTCATCAGGGCCAGAGGTTGTTCAATTAAATATTCGTTTGCAACTGGTGAACTTTTCATTTTGTTTTCGATTTAAAATAATAAACTGAAGCAAATTGTGAGGGCTTCTGATAACATTTCAGCCGTAATTGTCGTGTTTACCAAAACTGTTGGATAAAGGTTGCATATGCTCATTTTTGAATATTTTCTTTGAACAGCAGTGTATATCATTACTCGAAAATTTGACAAATTACTTTCCCTTCTACTACACATAATGTAAATTACCAAGTGAATTTTAGAGCTACGATATAAATCAGCATTGTTGAATTCATACATAGAACGTATGGGGGTTATGTAGTGAGAGAATGGGAGGGAGGGAGGGTGTAAATGTAAGCAATGGTTATAATCTGAATGGTTGTGTACGGAGGAATTCTAGTACGGACGTCATTGGTTGTGTACGGACGTCGCCCATATATACCAGTGAGGGCGTCTATGGGCACAATCATTGTTTCTCTCGATAAGTGGGTGATTCCAGAACCATACAGGATCATCGTTTCTGTATTTTACTGTGGATTGACCACAATAGAATGCAGACTGTCGTTGGGATACATTTATTTTGAGAAAGGATAACTGCAGAATAGAAGTTCAGAGATTTGCCTTTAGCCAAGCAGTGGGTAGCATCTTGATCAGAGCTCAGAATGGACTCTGAAACGACGTTTTTGTTCATCATACGCATCAGTAATCATGCATGATATCCCATCTCCTTTGGTGAGGAGATGGGATATGTACCAAGTACAGTGCACCCTTTCCCTGGACTGAAAATAATGCTATATTACAACAAAGAGGACCTCTTCAATCCATTCAAGAACTCCTCCTTGATGTGCTTTCCAATCTTTCCCAAAATTAATTCGCCCCTGTGGTTTCCCTGACCGCTACACCGGCTCTAATGTACATACTAGTTAACTGCCTTCTGCACATATTATCCCTTCGTGCGAGCGTTCCGTTTCGTGAAATTTTCCATTTCGAGTTAGTTCTGATCATAATACTTATACCCTGGGATTTGGAAACAGTATGTTTTTTTTCTTTTATAATTTATGTCGAAGATGTATGCAGCATAAGTGCTCATTGTTTCACAGTGAGTGCTTACATTGAAAATTATGTCACACGAAAGTTATCTTATGCAGTGTTCTAATCAGAACAGCAATGTAGCTGGAGATGAATCCTACCTTTGTATAATGTTATACAAAGAATATTTAAAAATACTGACAGCAGAAAGCATCACTGCTTTTTAGAACACTGCATTAAGGCCGTCGTGCATCTTGTGTGACCTAACGGAGAATTACTTTCGATTAATGTTTAAAGCCAGATAAAATCATTACATTGGCACATAGATAACTGTAATAGGAATCTCAGGCTCATTTGCTAGATTCAAGGGTTCTTTGAAGTTCAGTTATCTAATTTTTCATTCTGGATCTCAGCCTGCCAGCGTAAGCTTTGCCACTGATAGGGAAAACTGCAAAATTGTGTTGTTTGTAAAGTTATTTTATTCTCGGACCTGCTGACCCGAGGAATCTTTACAGCTTACCTAGTTGCTGGCTGACTTCGAATTGTTTCGTGTTGTTTCATACAATGGCAGCGTATAGTGTCGTTTCAATCAACGGACTATCTAGGACCATTAGAGAAGAAATTGGTACACTGAATTAGGGTGGTCGATTATATCCTTAAATCTTTATTTTAATTGTAGCCTAAATATGAGCTATGGAATTTAATAACCGCGCTTTAATGGTTTAGTTTCTCCTCAAATGTTATTCAATTTTTATATGACATTAACTGTATTCAGATTTTTACTGTTAAATAAAGTACTGCTGTTTTATTCAGATTTCTCTCATGTGGAATTATTTCACGCACTCAAGAGTTTTTTTTTTTCCTTCGTCAAATCCCACTTAGTGCAACCTATATAAATAGTTCGACCACAGCCAACATTTAACTTCAGTAGTACACACTCAAAGTTTCAAATATGGAATGAATCTATGTACAATCTGGACCCCTTAGCTGAGTGAACATAAACTGACTACACGTTCATTTGCACAGGGGCAGGAACACTCGCTTCATAATACAAGGAAGACCGCTACAATAGACAGTAACGGTGTTTTTTTTTTTAGAATTGGATTGGATTATTTTATTGAACACAATTTTCCAAACAGCTACTCTCACTTTTATTTTTATGTTCAAACTTTAAGCTTAGAAACCTATACCGCATAGGTAGGTTGTTGCAAGGGCTGTGCAAAAGGAGGATGCGCCGAATGCGACCACCCAGGGCTTGACACAGAAGGGGGGGGGGAGGCAAAACAATAATAATAATAAAACCAATCATGCACCCGCGCCACCGGACATCATTTCACCGTGCTAGTTGTTGTGAAAGAAATGAACATTTTTAATGGTTTCTCAATTAAAGAAGAATGGTCCTTTGTTTATAGAATCAGATCTCTGACAATCATTGACTGTTAATTTAATCTCAAAGAAGAATCGGAAGAGAAATCACCCAGTATTTATCGTTCACTCATATTTAATAAATCAGGATTATAGTTAAAACGGTCTCTAATCCAGTTGAAATGTACCAAATTGTTGCAAAAATATTTTCAATTTTTTTATTGATTCTGTTTCCGATGTTTCTAAATGACAATGTTGTACGTATCTGAAGTGTAATGTCTTAAGTTTTCTGCGATACAAAGGCGGATGTGATAGTGATTGGCAATGATTAGCGTATATTGCCCTAACAGGATCTATATGAATTACTCGGATGGCCTGAAAAATGGCTTGAGGTATAATATAACTAGGCCTGAAGTAGCCGAGTTGTCAGAGTCGGGTGCTGTAGCAGATGCTCTTTGAGTGGACCGTGGTTCATGCCTGTGACTGCTAAATACGGTTAACGATTGTATTCATGATTGTAAACTCCTCTGACCTGGTGATCGTGCCGAAGTATAAACAAGAACATTGCCGACCGGGCTAGCCGGGTAGGTAAAGTGCCTGCCTGGCAACCCAAAGGTCGCGGGTTCGATTCCCGCCTCGGGCTGGATATCACGATGGTGCCGAACCAACCGGTTGGTTGGATATCCCGGCCACGATACACGAAGGAAGCAAGAAAAAACTGGTTCCTTCGTGTATTGATCACATCATACGAAATAAAAAAAAAAAACAAGAACATTGGACAATGCATTTGATTAGCGATAATGACAGTTTACGTTACTAAAATTAATAATAAAATAAAATTCTGTTTATACTCCGGCACGACAACCAAGTCAGTAGAGTTTACAATAAATCGTCAATGCAAATATTTATCATATTTAGTAGTCACGGGCTTGAACCCCGGTCCACTCAAAGGAACGCGTGTTATGCACTCGCGCTCCTGACTACTCGGCTACGTCAATGTACCATTTAGTTAATAGCAAATTCAAGGTAATTATTTAAAGGTAATTATTCTGTCTGATGTGATGTTCCTTGTGTAGCACATCCAAGCTGCTAGTTATGGACATCAAGAAATATTCTTATCAAGCGAGACAGGTTGAGATGTATGGAAACTAGGAATCTGTGTGGTGGTAACCTGATGGGGAACTGTCAGCGGTTGAGTAAGCTAAACGCTGCGGAAATCCTTATGCTTGGTCACCTGACATACATAACGGGGAATACATTTATTTTGAGAAAGGATAACTGCAGAATAGAAGTTCAGAGATTTGCATTTAGCCAATTGCACAACACTTAGAAAAATAGGTAAATGAAGCGAACAAAGGCTGGGTGTAAAGAAGAGCAAAGACATGGGCAATATTTATTTATTTTATTATTTTATTTTTTTTACGTATACTACATTAGTTTGCTTCCCTGCATCATTTTTCCAGTATTAACACTAAAACATTAATGTTCGTGTAAGTTTCCTGATACAGTTTTCAAAGGAATTTCCTCACCTTTATACAATAAAACTAATCTTTAAACTTTAATTTTCTTTTCCTTTCTAATACTTATATATAATTTATATGCAGTGTTTTCTAATTTTATTATTTAATTAATTTCGTATTTCAACATGTGAGCAATCGACAGACATACACTAAGTTGGTCACTTATCTTCCATCGAAGCTTCCATAGTCTGTTTGGCCTTGCGTCCTTACATAGTGATCATCGAAAGCATAAGCGAAACCCCAAATTTTCTGTGCGTCAAAGTTGAATTTGGCCGATGAATTAAGGAATTAAAATGACAGATTTCAGTAAAATCTATCCAGATATTGAAAGGGGGGAAGGCTTATATGCATACAGAGATAGACAAAGCGATGCTAATAGATTCTTCAACACGCTCTTATGAGGCACACATAAAAACATAAAAAGAATAAAAAGAACATCCGGTTCCTTTTGCATAAGCTAAAGATGTGGTAGCTAACCATAAACATAGTCATTGTGTACAGCAGTACAGAATTATTTCCTTTATCTGTCGTCATTCATTTTAGTCAAGCAAATAGACCAGACGTCGAGATTTGGCTTTTTTTTTTTTTCCTTTTTTTTTTTTTTTTTGTCTTCCTCTCACCGAGAAAGAAGCATAAAATCTTCTCATGCTGTGACTGCTGTCTTTCCATCATTCTGACGCTGCAAGTTTTCTTGGGAAAAACTGACAGAACAAGGCACATTAAACCAGGTCTGCATGCAACCGGCGAATTTCAATTGTGATTTCTTTTCCTTCTTTCTTCTTTTTCTTTCCTTGCTATTTCCCTATCAAGCAGAGCAAACATAATGTAGACTAACAATGACGACAACCCTCACAATTCTTGGTGCACGTGACGAGCACGTCCTTGAATATGTTCTTTCGAGTGTGGAACATCGGAAAGTGTGATGAGGCGTGGCTGGAGATCTTTTCTTCACACTGTTAACTAACGCCGAATATTCAACAATCAGCGGGCTCTGTCACGCTATTAAAGTTTTCCTGAATGGAGTATTTGAACGAATATAAAGTTAGTTTTGCAATGGTAGCCATTGCTCTCTGAAGGAAAGCTAATGTGGCGTGTAAAATGCACAAAAGGTAGCTATGGGAACCAAGTAAAGTCGGGACGACACATACCGGACATAATTCCCATAGAACACTTAAGCAAATCGTTCGTAAAGAAATGGGGGAAGGAATAGGGAAGGAGCGCGAACCGCTAGCCAAGAAAACAATTTCGGCATCATCCCGAAGCTATCAGAAAATGCGCCCGACGCTTTTCATTAACAGACTTAGCGAAAGTAAGGAAATCTTACTATTACTTATGCTACGGTGATCCCATTTAACGTTTCCTTAAGTCTTCTCAGTTATCTTCAGTTTCTTGACTTTAACTGAAATATCGTGACAGACTTTAGTTAGGTGGTACTTTGTGGTGTTTTACTCAGTTTTTTGTTTTCAGTTCAAACAAACAAAACGTAAAGGAATATTAATGAATTCTTTCCATCGCACCAAAGGAGAGAGAGAGAGAGAGAGAGAGAGACATATTAATTCCCTACTGCTTATTTTATAGTTTGAAATGCAGCATCTCTCGTTTCCAAATGTTTTATTTGTTCACTAGCGAGACCTTTTAAATTTAACAAGAAAATCCAGACGAGCCGCTTTAAGGCAATAATTAAACAGTCAGACACAAGAATATATGTTGATTGGAATGACTCCTAAGTACCGATCACTGTAATAGCTTTAAAAGACTCGTTTTCTGTAAGGGACTACTTGTTTTTCCCGAGCAGAATCGAAACAAAAAAAGTGAAGAAAATGCAGTTTAGTAAATGTAACATTGAAAGGAAGTTTCTGTAAAACATTTGGTTTCTTTGATGTATTAAATACGTCGAAGAAACCAAATGTTTTACCGAAAGGAATTATCTCTTTAATAATTTTCAATGTTTACTCACTCAGCTGTTCACAGCTGGGTGAGTGGGCATTGGCAATCATCAAAGAGATAATTCCTCTAGCTTTCTGGTTTAGTTAAGAAATCAGATGGTACAGAAAATAATTCACTGACCAAAGGCGATTTGTCCACTTGAAATCTTTGAATTTATCTTCCCATGAGACCGATATCGAGTTTGGGTCAGGCTGTCGAGAATCATCAGATCGACAGTGAAAATATGTAAAAAATAATTATGCTTGAATAAAGAGAGAATGAAACATCGACAAATGAAATGCCAATATAACGAGAAAATATGCATTAAACTTTTAAAATTAAAAACCCTCATAAGCGAACTACTGTGATAAAAAATAATATGAAGTAATTGTATATTTGGCCTTTGAACTGTTGAACGTTGAGATATGTACCAAGATATCGGGAATGCAGCTTCTGTAATATACTTAAAAATATACGGACTATTTTTTATATATCTGAGAGATCTGAAAGAATCCATGGAACAGCAGGTGTAGGCAACTGTAGCGGAGAATGTAGGAAACTGCTTCCTATGCAAGTCTTTTGATATAAAAATTATAAGGCTGAAGGGGAAACACGTGAAAAGTAAAACTTGCTTTAAATTTTAGATTTACAACAGATGTAGTGTATAATATTGTGATTTCTTTCTTTTCTCTTTTTTTTTTTTTTTTTCTTCTTTTTAACCGAAACACTACATACAGTAAGTCCAGAATTGACACCAGAAAGGATTCTAATTCTGAGACTTAACTGTGTCATAGTACGTATGGTAGGTTCCAATTCCAAAAGGGGCTCGAAGTCCAGAAAATTATTATTTTTTTTTTTATTCTCATTTGGTCGTCAGTACCCTGTCTGCGAAGATCAGTGGACTATTTTTGCGGTGAGATGACATTACATTAATTTTGTTTAAATTTGGAAACTACCCAATTTTCAGCCTCATCCAGAGTGGAATGGAGTTTGTATCTATATGTAATCGTACAAAGTGTAAAGTATTTGATGTCTAACGGCACCAGGGGTTTCCCCCATCTCCGCGTTGTGTACTCTGTTTGTGTAACACAGGACTCTGTGAAGGCCAGAGGTTTTACAAAAATGTAGGGATAGTGTTCTGTTGTGTAGTGTCGTAGTATGTTGTTTCTCTGACCTCTTAGCCGTTGGACCCCTAGTGGGACTCACCGTTGCTCACACTTTGCCACTGGGAGGCATGTCAGGCACCCAGTAGATTAAGTTCCGTACTCTGGCAGGCCCTGCCACCTAGTTTCCGAAGATTTCAGTGTCAAGGGCCTATGATAAAAAAAAGAGAGGAGTAAGCGCTAAAGGTTTAATAAATAGGCCGAAAGAGATATAAGCGTGAGTGAATTTAGGTTTCAGCGTTAGAATTTGGCAGCATTGTTTTAGGCGCGTGCACGGTCAGTTCAGTTAGAGTAGGGGGAAACTGAAGGCTAGGAGGGATAGATAGAAGTACTGGGATAATAGTGAAGGCATCGCCAGGAAGGTTAGTGATTAGCCCCACCAGGAGAAGAGAAGGGGAAGGGGGGAGAGGGCTTCCCCCCACTCTGCCAGGGGAAGGGGATTAAAGAGGTGAGCCAGGTTAGGGCATCTGGCTCTGAACGCCAAAAGGCACTGAGGCAATAATGCCGTTGTTAAACCATGTCAGTGGTCATGTGTCCAGTCCAAACAAGGTAGGGTGAGACGATGGCGAGTCAAAGTATAGATCATTTGATCATTTTCAGGAAAGGAGTCCTATTCAGGTAGATGTCAGTTTTAGTAGTAGTTCATTCTTGGGACGTAATTCCTATTCAGGATTTTTTTGTCTAGGTTGGTGTTAGTCAGAGGGGCTCTGCTAGCCTATGTAAGTGGTGGTTCTAGACTTTGTCATCTTCCTGTTCCACGAAATAACTTTTTCCACATCCACATCTGGGTTGAGATGAGTTTTGGTTTTTGTCACGTTCAGGTTGTGGTTAGTTGTTTCCATGGATGGCGTGTAGACGTCTCCTTCTCGCAAACAAATCCTTATCAAAGCTGGACAACGCCTTGTATTCCTCCTCTGTGTCCAGTATATGCGATTCTTGTTCTCTAGGAGAGTAGTGTAGTCTGGTGATAAGCAGGCAGCGGAGTATGTAATCATATAAGTGTATAAAGTGTAAAGTATTTGATGTCCAACGGCATCAGGGGTTTCCCCCATCTCTGCGTTGTGTACTCTGTGTGACACAGAACTCTGTGAAGGCCAGAGTTTTACAAAAGTGTAAGGGGTATTGTTATGATGTGTAATGTCGTGGTATGTTGTTTCTCTGACCTTTTAGCAGTGGGACCCCCCCCCCAGTTGCACACAGTTTTCCCCGAGGAGGCAGATCAGTCATCCAGTAGTTTATTTTGTACTTTGGCAGGTCTTGCCACCTAATTTCCGAAGATTTCAGTGGCAAAGGCCTATTGTGAAAAAAAAAGGGGTAAACTCTAGAATTGAAATAAGGCCAAATGGGATTTAAACAATGGTTATGTTGAATTTTGACGTCAAAATTTAGGAATTTAGCAGCATTGTGTTTGGGGCGTACACGGTTGGTTTAATTAGATTGGGGGAGACTGAAGACTGGGGGATAACAGATAGTAGTATGGGAACGATAAGGAAGGCGACCCCAGGAGGATCAGTGGGTTTAGCCCCACCAAGAGGAAGATAGGGATGGAGGGGGGAGACAACAACCCGTCTTCTCTTCCCCCGCCGGAGGAAAGGGATTAAAGTGAGTCGGGTTAGAGCACCCAGCTTAGGTCGTCAGATGGCGAATTGGCAGCTAGGCTGCAGCTTGTCCTTGCCGATGTTTATGATCTTGTAACCTACAGTCCGGTGGTAAGGTTAACATAGGACTTGGGTCCGTTCCCAAGGGTATTGCAGTCCAGGAGGCATTGCTGTCCTCAGGGTGGAGATTGAAGTCCAAGGTTGTCACATCCGATGTTGTCAGTTTTGGTCGTTCCTCAATTATACTGGATCAGTTCGTCAGAGTGGTTTGTCCATTCTAGTTCTGTTTAGTTATAGAGATCTTGGCATGCGTCAGTGAGTCTCTGTCCGTGCTGTTATTCTCTGTGGATAGCTATTATTGTCGGGCGAAGAGCTCCTTTGCATACCCGGCAAAAGTCTTGTATTCTTATTTCAAGTCAAGGAGATGAGGTTCCTCGGGAAGCAGATGATTTAGGTCATTAGCCGGCAGCGAAGGTCTTCGTAGTGAGTACAGTCGAACATTATGTTGTACTAGGTCTCAGGCTCCCCACATGTGCAGCTTGGGTCTTCCGTAACTCCAAGGTTATTTAGTTTTGCATTAAATGCTCAGTGACCGGTCAGCTGGTATGTTACGCACAGTTCAGGATGGAATCAGGCTGGAGTCTCCGGGTATACCCGGTTAATGCTAGGTAGCAACTTCTTAGTTATCTCACCTTTTGTCGACGCGGTCCAGCGATGCTGCCATGCCTGCTGTAGATGCCTTTGTAGTCTGGATTTCTCCAGACAGCAAACATCTGACAGCAAACCAAAAGCAAACCTTTTGGTTTGCTGTCAGATCTATAGTGAAGGTGAGGAAGGCGCAGGGCAGTCTTTTAGCGATGTAGTATGCCATACCACAGCGGATTGTCTCAAGGTCCAGAGGGAGGATCCCGCCAGTACCTGGAGGGCGTGTGTGTGCTGGTTGTACAGCAGCCACGGGTGATAGTGAGCATCGTCGACCGATTAACTGAATCCAAGATTCTTCTGTTTTACTGCGGTTGCAGCCTTGCAGAAACCAAACGGAAGAAGCATATGTGATTACGGACAGGAACGTTGTCTTGTAATAAATTAACAGGACATATAGTATAGTATAGTATAGTATAGTATAGTATAGTGTATAGTGTGTTTAGGGTCTAACGGCACCAGGGGTTCCCCCATCTTCGCGTAGTATACATCGTGGTGTGATACAGAACACTGCAGAGGCCAGAGGTTTAAAAGTGTACGCATATTGTGGTGTGTAATGTTTTGTACCGTTGTTCATCTGGTCTTTTAGCTGTCGAGTCTCAAATGAGACCCACCGTTGTCCACACTATACCTCATGGAGGCAGACCAGGTACACCAGTATTTTAGAGATTTACTATTTACTCTGGCAGGTCCGGCCACCTAATTTCCTGAGATTTCGGTGGCTAGGACCAAAAAAAAAAAAAAAATTGGGGGGGGGGGAATGCTAGAAATTGGTTCAGGCTGAAAGAGATATAAGTTATGCGGGTTGGGTTAAATTTTTTTATTATTTTTTTATTTTGAGTGTCGGGTTTGTGTAGTTTTGACAAGGGTCAAACGCTAGTCTCAAGATAGCTAGAGAGGGAAGGGAGACTGAGGACTGGGGGGTGAAAGACAGAAATATGGGGTCAATAGTGAAGCTAACCCCAAAAGTCGGTAGGGCAGGCCCATGCCTCACAAGGTGAAGATAGGGGATGGCAGGAGAGGGTACAGAGTAACCATCCCCCTGCCAAGGGAACGGATGGAAAGTGAACCTAGTGAGGGTACCCGGTTCGGATCGCCTAATGACGTTTCGGCAGCAAACTGCACAATGTCTTTGTTGGGTCTTCCTATGCCATTCCTGGGACATGTTGTCCCGTCCGTATGAGTGGTCAAGTTCAGATAATGGCTCCAGTTTAAGGCAGTGGTCAGTTCCAGGTTAAGTTAACGATTATTTGTTCTTCAGATTGTAGTTGTTAGGTTTTTGTTTGGTTGAAGTATCTAAGGATCTTTATTCTGGATGAGTGGTTGGTTTGTAGGAAAATTCCTGCTAAGGTTGTGGGTATGTTCTTCTTCTAGTAAAACGATCCTGCGCAAACTGCGTTAAGGCTTGATAATTGTCTTCGCTCTCCAAGAGATATTGTTCTTGGTTTATCGGCGAGAAACGTATTCTGGTTATTAAGAGGCAGCGTAGGTCTTCGTATAGTTGGCAGTGGTGCATGAGGTGCTCCCACGTCTCTGGCTGTCGACAGTGGCAGAGAGGGGTGTCACTCAAACTGAAACTGGAGAGTTTTGCTCTTATTGCGCCGTGTTCCGTGAGTAGGTAAGATGTCAGCAGTCCGGTGAAAACCAGTTTGGGCTTTTGGGAAACACTAGTTGATTATCCCGTATGAATCTTCGGGTGACTTCCCCTTTTGTCGAAGTCGTCCAGCGGGTTTTCCAGGCCTGCTGTAGGTGGGTGAGAAGGCGATTTTTCTCGATCGTTCGCCGGATCAGTTGTGTAGTCTATGCAGGTGATTGCTCTACCTTTGGATAGTTGATAAAGCAACCCACAGCGGATGACAGGGCATATATTGAAACAAACCTTTTCCCATCATTCCCTATTTTCTTGTAAACGTTCGTTTGTTTTTAATTAGTTTTATTTGATGAATTTTGTCCGTCGCTGTGCTAATGACAGCGTACCGCTAAAATGGCGAACACTAAAAATAGCTTCTGGAGCATAAGGGGAAAAAATGATACTATTAGTAGCATTGACAGTGTCTAAATTCATATAAACTGGAGAATATTTACATTTTGTTTTCGTTGTCCTTTTTTATACTGTTGTTTGATTTTGCTTCAAGTTAACTAAGTCCAGGAAAGTTTGTTCAAGGCAATAGATTAACTTGGTCATGGTGTGATGAAAACCTTCAAAAGTTCCTGTCATCTACATGAACCGCAAGGGATGTTATGTTTTTGCGCATCTCATTCCAAACAACTATGGACAGTTGTTTTTGATTTCTTGATTTGTGTTTTAAATCTTGTAGTTTTGATCTCAGTTTTCATATACAATACGAATATTTACTATTGAGCGAAGAGTGTTGTGATCGTGAAACAGAATAGAGTATCTACTAACTGAGATCCCTTTATGTGCAATCAGTATACCTCCAAGGGTGTTGTGGAGTCGACTTGGAAAGTTACCCTCTTAAAGCAAAATAATATTTTATTCACGGATAATTCCGTTCTAAAGTATTTCATGTGAAAAAAAAAACAAATGTTCTGTAGAACTAATGCCACTTACACTTTCCATTTCTTTCAACATATTAAAAAATGGAATCTATTTCAATTTTGTTTCAAAATGGCCGTTCGAAATAGAAATATCTCCTTTAAGATACTTTAGGAGGGATAAACTTGAAAAATTCTCTTAGAACCTCTTACGTAAACATGAGGATTCTAATGGGTAGTGGATGTAATTTGAGTGGCTGCTGTCTTATTCCAAGATGGAGGATCGAAAGGTAGGCATCCTTTCACCTTCACGGTATCCCGAAATCCTCTCATATTCACTTTGAATTTGGCGTTGAGAGGACTGTAAACGGAAGAGTTCTAAATGGGTGGGGTTCTTTTAGCGAGGATCATCATGTGTCAAGATGGCGGTCGAATTAAAACAATCCTCTCTTAGTCTACCGTATAATCTCCCCCGTATGTACAGTATTGTAAATTTGAATTTATAAGCCAAGCTATAGATAGATGCATACAAACTCACAAGCCCCGCTTTCCATTTTTGCAACGTATACTTTCCATTTCTTTTAGCATGGTAAAAATATTATTGGTTAGTATTTACTGTAGAGGTTCGAAATCTTTATCAAGTTTCAACAGCATAGTATTAAAAAAAAATAATTTTCTTGTTTATACTCCGGTGCGATCACCAGGTCAGTGGAGTTTACAATAAATCATCAATACAAACGTTAGTCGTATTTACCAATCACCTCCTTGAACCCCGGTCCACTCCAAGAGCGCGTGCTACTGCACTTTCGCCCCTGACCACTCGGCAACGTCAGGCCTTATTTTTTCATTTAATTAATTGGACAGTTATGTAATTTGTGTCTCGTGTAGTTACACAATTTCCGTAAATTATGATTAGGTAAATACCGCAAGAATGAACTGCGGTGAAACTAAGATTATTAAACCGTTTTTTTTAATTGGCTACTGTATTCATCAGTGCTTTCCAAAATTTCCAAATTATTAGCATGATTATAAGGATAATCCGTTTGCGCACTTGTTGGTACGTTCACATTAAGTACCCAATTAGTGTAATGTACTTAGCGAGAATTAAATTCCTTTTTATATCCTCATTTGTTTATTGCGATTACCTTGTTGCTTTTTTTTTTTCCGGATCAAATATACATTATAGAAAGAAAGGCGTATGTGTATTTTTCCCCCAAAATTAGCGGCAGTCGAAAAGTAGCTTATTTTTTGTCCTCTATTTACAGTGTACAGCAATTCGGTAGTCCTTCCGTACGATAATGACGATGCGATAAAAGCGCTGTTCATTTTCCACAGAAAATAGGAAACAAGTTTCCCAAGCATACATAATTTTATAACTCCGCTTGTAGATATGTAATAATAATGCATTTTGATTATTATTTAAAAATCTTTATTGTTATTCGTTTATACAGTCTTGCAGTAGTGCTAACCTCAATCAAGAGGCAAAGGTGGTTTGACAAATCAAAAATATAGTTATCTAGTATTATGAAGTTAAGGAAGTGACAGTCCATCTTCGAGATTCTGCGCATAACGGGTAATATTAACGATATCGAATTACAAAAGATTGCTATACAAGAAATATCATATCTGCTGCTTTACTACACAAAACAGTTATGATAACACGCACACATATATAAACTTTGCGAGATCAGCATCCAAGGATTGAACCAGTGGAAGCAAAAGTGGAAGAACTAGCACAGAGTGCTGGGAATGATCGCAGGGAAGATCGGGGATATGCGAATGACACGAATCCCAGAAATTTAATGTACAGATTCATCCAGTAATGTGTTTGTTAGTGGGGATTTGGCATATGGTCAATGAGAATTGGAAGGATGCTTGAAGCGAAGGGACCATGTCCCTTGAAGTTATGAGAAGGAGATGGTGTTTATATCTGCAAATTCATTTAATTGTGGCTAGTGCTGTGGATGACGATATTTAAGCAGCTTAAAAAACAGCACAATACTAAAAAATAAAACTGAAATTTACTTTTCTAATAATTGGCAGTGCATTCTTAATAGTAAAGGAAAATTAAGAATGACAGAAAATAAATACCAATAGAACATATATTCATGATTTATGTTAATAATATTTTTCGCCCTATCTGTATGCCACACACTCTCCCTTTATTTTTTTCATTGTTTTATATACTTTCATTAACGATTCTCGGATTTAGTGTTGGATATTTTACATTTCGAATGTAATCACTGTATTTCTTTCACGCTCATGAGATTTCTTATTTCGAAATTTCTTGTTCTGTTTTCTGAGTTCGCGAATTGCTAATAAGATTTTCTGACAAGTCGCTTTCCTAATTATTTAGCTGTATTTCAGAAGGTGCGCAATAGTTCTAACAGTTGGTAAAGATGCACAATAGTTCAAAAATGACTTGAATAGCAGCATATGTTATACCAAAAGTGGGATTTAAATATAAACAGTTACTTGTATACCATTGAAAAACTCGAAAATTTACTGTGACCTTACGTATAGTGTTATGATGCTACAAACTTTTGGAAATTGGACCGGAAGCCACTATCGGAAATTGTTAAAGATAGATTATAGTTGTTATCACGAATTCACTGTCAAATCACTTGCTCTTTCGGTTGAATAGAAACGGAACCAAAGCATTTAAAACAATAACATAACCATCGTAACATTTGAGTAGGTTTAATAAAGGTACTTTACCATGAATTTAATTAGTTTATTGGACCGAGGACACATTAAATTAAGAATTAATTTAATAGTTAAATGATTATAAATTATTTAATAATAAACTTATTAAATAAACTGAAACAGTCCCAACAACCCCGAATAAATTTGCCATGTTTCGATTTTCTGTGTTGAAATCCGTCTTTGAGGTAGTGGTAGATTTGTGTGATATAACAAGGTTGATATAACAGGAGATACCAAGCTATGCTTGGTATCTCCTGTTATATCGACCTTGTTAGCACAGAACCAAAATTCCAAGCCTCAAAGACGGATTTCAACACAGAAATTCGAAACATAGTCAATTTATTAGGTTGTTGGGATTGTTTTGGTCTATTGTAATAATTGTCATCTCGTTTCAATAAATTAATTAAATTCTTAACTTGGTAAAGTGTCATTATTAAACCTACTTAGTAGTAATTTCCGCCCAATTCCTTTCTCAAGTTTAATCACGGTAATATTTATATTGGTACTAGCCAACAGCTGATCTAATTTTGCCTATTTTGATCAATCTGTTGCTGAGACGAACTATTTAAAGTAACCTTCACACTTCTATGTAATTGGAAAAACTCCAAGAAAAGAAAGTATCGGCCTGTTTCCATTGCCTCTTTCCCGAGAGTGCTATTACGTCTGCAAGACTTGAGCTTACACAACCCTCTCATCACTTCATGTCTGACAGCAGTTCAAGGTCAGAGTCCTTCGTACCTCTGTACAGGTCCATAGTCTTATTTTCACTGTTACAGGTGATAAACGTTGCGAATGCGCGGGTTTTCTTACTACCCTGTAATTAGTTTAGATATAAAATTGCAAGGTATCCAGTCAACTTTTGGAAAAGACCGCAGACTGCACGTCTGTTTGTGTGGTTTTTCTTCCTGAGTAAACATTCCAGGAAGTGGATTACGTGTTAGATTGAATGTTTTTTTCTTAATTTTGGGTAAATTTAGATGGAAAGATTAAATAGTAAAAGGGAATAAATTTCTCGTCGTTTAAGAGATGTTTTCTATGTTAACAGGCTGTTAACCTGATCTCATATAAATTTGAACAATTCCGCAGTGCGGACTTTAGCTCCATTTTTCAGACGATTTGCACAAACATCACGTTGGACACCTTTGAAGCTCTTTATTATACATTTCGTTTGCTTGACAAAATTTTTAAAATAGATGCATGCATTTATGAGTATGATATCCATGCTGAGACTGCCCATTTCTTAAAGCTCTCCTCTTTAAAAGGGACTAAGAATGGTGAATTCGTAAATCAAATTAGCCAGTAAGATTAATTATGATTTTAAAGACGGCTTGCGAATTAGAATCTCCAGAAATGAAATCCCCGTTAAGGTAAGTTTGATCATATAATGATGTCCTCTGAGTAGAACTTTTAACATACATTGATGAGACAAATTTATTACATTAACTTCTTCGCATTTGAACTAGTGCCCGTTTTCTGGCTAGAAATTGCCCATTCTTTTAGCAGTGGGTAGCGTGAACATTGATAGCACGATTGCATAATCCATTGATAGACGCTGTTTATGGCAGATACCCTGGCACTGTGTATCAGCAAGACATCGCACAATGCGAGACCAGTAAAAAAAATTGGAGAAAGGGATGAAATTAACTCAACGAAAAAGAAATTAGTTTGAATACGTCAGGAAATACAAGTAGAGTATAACTGGATTTAACCGAGGAACTGTTTGCAAAAATACAAGGTCAGTGAAAATGTTGACAGAGTCAAAGGCCGAGGCTGAAAAAGAACACTTTCAGGAGCACAGGACAGATTACCGGTGTGTGTATGTCCACAGCCGGGATATCAGATTCAGAAGCGCACGTGGGTAGCAATAGTGTACTCACGATACAAAACCTGCGTGGCATTACTTAAAGAAATATATTAATTTTCAAATTTGATCTAAATAAAATAAAATTAAATTATATAAATAAAATTTTATTAAATTATGTAAAATTATATTGTAATTAAATTTAATTAATTATATAATTTAAGTTATAGTTATACATTGAAAAAATGTATTAAAATTTTTTGCTTATTTTCTCTCACACAAAAGTAGGCAAACACCTGGCAACATCGAAAATTCGTGTAATTTAAAAAAATTATTATAATGTTATATTGGTGTATCTCTTTTAAATCACGATTTTTATCATTATTTGACTACAGGTTTAACCCATGAAAATGTCTCATTCCGCACACTGAAAAACGCGACTGGAAGAACGATCTTCGATTTGATGTACACGCATCATCGGATGAATAATTTTAATTTTTTGATGCGACCCTACACCAATTCTTCCTCAGAATTGGTGTAGGGTCGCATCAGAACTACTGTTAATGCAAATTTATATACGAATATCCTTAAAGAAACTGATTTTAGCATAATAATGATTATTTCTTGTGCAAAAAAAATGCTTTTTCAGAATGATTTGTTCCATACAATAGTGTTAAACGGCGAGTAAGTTTTCAGTGGTTCGAAACTCTGTACCTACATTATATGGATATCATATTAACTCATCTTTGAAGATAATAAAGCACTGAAAATCTGAGTTGGTGTTATTATGTTTATTTCCCAATTGGAAAAATGTGCATGATAGAGTCAAACGTTTCGTGGTATTTTCTACAAAATAACCCTTAGTTATTGCAAAGACAGTAACTAAGGGTTATTATTATAGAATTCTTAAATTTTTTAATAAATTAAATAGTAGAATTAAAAGTTTTAATAAATCAAATTCTTTTTAAGGTTAATTTTATATAGTAAATAACAATAATACCTAAAGATTTACCAGCTCTTTTTGCAATACGTCCATACTTCCACAGAGAGATGAATCTTCAAGGAATACCTTAACTCATCTTTTTCACATAGATTCAATCGTTCTTTAAAGGATAAGGGGGAAGTCAAATACCACCATGGCAAAGATCTTAATCCGATTTAAAACTGTTTAAAAGTCATATGTGTATGTGTATTAAGAAAGCTCGCAAAATGACAAGAACCAAGCGAAAACTCCAAGAATCTGTTATTCGTTAATATTCTTCAGAATACATAATGAATCTGACCCTGTAAATGCCTAAACAACCGATCACGTTTTCTGCTCATGGAGGCCCAACTAAATATTAATATTTGTTTCGTGTTATATGTGGCTGTTTCGCCATTAAAGTTTGTCTTTTGACATGTAGAGCAGAGCTGTATTTGCAGAGCTGTATTTCATCATATACTCATATATTCGTTTTGAATGCATTTATAAAAATTTAAGAATACATGCAAAAATATTTGGTATGTTTGTTATAAATTAATTGTCTGAATAAGGTACATAATTATTCGTATGTTTCTTTCAAACAGGCAACAGAGAAACTTGGTATCAGGGTAAAAAATTGAGCTACATATGTTACCTCCATGCAACTAAATCGATACATTGGGATTTATGCGACTTTTTAGGTGAGTTTAATCAGTTTTATGCACAGTTTACGCTATCTTACGATTTTTTTTCCCATTGAAATAAAAATATTCAGTATAATTTATCATTCTATTTGTATCAAGATGTGCCATATACTTTTTATTTGAAAATGAAATGTAATGAGTTATATTCAATAATATTTATAATAAGGGGTTGAGCTGTGAGCCAGCTGTTCCAGTGGTAGCACTTTTTCTCTTTAAATGAAGCCGTCGTGCATTTTTGAATATCAGTTTCTTTTCTTATGTTAACAGAAGTATTTGGACACAAGAAACATTCGTTGACAAAGAAATACCATCATATGCGGTTATCTTGAATAATTCATGTCAGTTTTGGGACGGGAGCAGTTACAGATTACCTGCTGAAAAAGTTATGTGGAATTAAGTGAAAAAAATTGATATCTGTGAATACTCAATATAACACTTTGGTCAGTAACCCTTTTGTGGATTAACATCTTTTGATATTGAATCCCTTCCGACATCGCTGCAATATTTTTAAATTCAGATGTTCACTGCCCTACCAGAGGTATTCGGAAACTATTCCAAAAGTATTGGTAAACCCCGTAACCGTGCAAAAGAAATGTATGAAAAGGCAAGAACAGGTTTAAAAACAACAAAATAAAGATTATTTATTTATATAAGTGACTTAAATACAATTTTTAATACTGTGTAAGCCACCTTTGATCTTGAATACAGCAGATAGCCTACGCAGAAAAATTCCTTCCAGTTTTATGGCAAGTTCAATGAAAGCAGTTCGTATTCCTCACTCAGTACATCTTTAAATGCAACTTAAAAAGTCGGCCTCCATGGTCGACGTTTTAAAACTCCTCTCCAATTCATCGCAAAGATACTTGCTGAAATTTTTTGCGTATCGATCGCTGATGTTGTGGTGTGTCAGTTAACCCAGCAGATACCATTTGTCGGGGTTTCTCTGTTCAAGCTTTTGCTCACTAGCAGATTTGCACGTTGTACGAGGTGAAAAACCGCACGGAAACTCTTTCTCCGTTAGAGATCGCCCAACTACAGCCTTGATTTAAGAGGCTTTCGAAAATTCCACCGGGTAACGATGGGATTCGAACAGACATCTCTCCGAAGCATGTGGTTATGCTGTTCCCATATGGTTACAGTGATCCCATTATTCTGATACTATAGTGTATATATAAAATTGGATTATGCCAGTTCTACTTTTTCCATGTAATCGTGCGACTGCATGTGTAACCTTTATGAGAAACTTATTTGGCGGTTGGTGGTACAGAAACAAAAAAAAAAAAAAGGGAGGGATTCAGTACATTTTTGCACCATGCGTCATTGTTCTTTACTTTTTTTTTTCCTATATCAGTAAAGTGTGTTAGCTGAGTCTAACAGCACCAGGGATTTCCGCCGTCTCCGCGTTGTGTACTCTGTTCGTGAAGCACAGTACTTTGTGGAGGCCAGAGATTTAAAAGTGTATGGGATATGGTTATGTTCTGTTGTTTCTCTGACCATTTACGTTGGACCCCAAATGGGACCTACCGCTGCCCACACTTAGCTACGAGGAGGCAGGTCTGGCACCCAGTAGGTAGATTATTTTGGTACTATGGCAGGCCCTGCCACCTAGTTTCCGAAGATTTCAGTGGCAAGGGCTTAAAAAAAAAAAAAGAAGAAATGGGGGTGAACACTGGAAGTCAGAAAAGGCTGAAATGGAATTTAAGCTTAGGTAAGATTGCCGACTGGGTAAAGTACCTGCCCGGCAACCCAAAGGTCGCGGGTTCGATTCCCGCCTCGGGCTTGGATCAAAGTACTGCAAAAACCTTGGGAGGTGCAGTATGGCCACAGAAGCCGATGCGCCAACAACTACCAAATCAAAAAAAAAAAAAAAAAAAAAAATAGGCGAGGTTACATTTTTTGACTTTGGCTAATTTTGGCAACATTAACAGTGTTTAGTTGGAGTAGT